>NC_090266.1:304795032-305101532 GCF_040414725.1 Anabrus simplex
TGAGGGCACCCAATCACGTCGTGCAGGTTCGGGTCGACCAAGAAACACCGCCCTGAGGGAGGATCGTCGTACAGTGCGCCAAGCATTGCGGGGCCCCATAACTTCGTCGCCCGCCATCCGTGAACATGTACTGGAGACTCTACAACGTTCTGTTGGTTCCTCGACGACGCACATCCGTCCGATTGGGGTCCTACCATCCCGCGCTTTGGTTGTCATTGACACCAGAACACCAACGCCTGCGTTTGGAGTGGTGCCTTACCCGGAAGGCATGGACAGAGGACGACTGGCGTCGCATCATGTTCAGTGATGAGTCCCGCTTCTCCATTACCTCCGATGACCATCGTGTGCGGTTTTGGTGGCGTCGAATGCAGAGGGCAAATCTTTCCCATATTTTGGAAAGACATAGGTGTATTCCCTGACATCATGGTGTGGGGAGCCATAGGATATGCATTCAAGTTACCTCTAATAGTGATTCGGCAGACTTCCACAGCACAGCGATACGTCACAGACATTCTGAGTCCTCACGTCCTACCCTGTAATGTCATAGCAACCTGGGGCAGTAGTCCAACAATATAATGCATGTTCACACACAGCACGTTTTTTCTATGGGCTTCCCAGAACATGTTGAAGTCCTTCCGTGGCCAGCAAGATCCCCGGACTTCTCCATCATTGACCGCGTGTGGGGTGACATTGAAAGGGGACTCTGTCCCAGTACCAACCTGCGGGATCTGGAGGGACAGCTGCAACAACTGTGGACGAACTTGTCTCACGAGAGGATCCAGAGGCTGTTTGACACCATTCAGACCCGCATGAGGGCATGCATTTTGGCCATGGGTGTGGTGGGGTATGCGACACCCTACTGACCTGGCACCAACATTCCACCTGTAACTGTCAACGGTCATAACTCTTTCATCCCATATTGTAATCAGTTCAATAAGGATATATGGTCTTTAAGCATATGTAGTTTCTTTCGCTTTCAACCACTCCTTCTGGGTGCTTAACATTTTTTGTCAGGCAGTGTATGAAATAATATTTTCACGCTACATTAGGTAAGGATATTGCAAGCAGTAGAGACTTACTATCATTTTACATTTTATATAACCTTATGTAGCACGTAATTTGGTATTTTGGTTCCTTGTGGTGACCAGCATTTTCCAGGCAGACTAAAATAAAATTAATTTCTTCTCTATGACAACTTAACAATTTGATCAGAATAAGAAATAGGTTACCAAAATGCTCAACGAATAACGGTTTAGGATAAATGTGATCAGACTAGAGTCTAGCAACAAGTACGGTAATATGCAATATTGTGGTTAGGGGCGTGCAGGTGAGAGCTTGCGTTCGGGAGATAGGTGGTTCGAACTCCACTGTCAATAGCCATGAAGATTATTTTCAATGGTTTCCCATTTTCACACTAGATATACCATAAGGCCACGGCCGCTTCCTTTCCACTCCTAGCCTTTTCCTATCGTATTGTCGCCATAAGACCTATCCATGTCGATGCACCTTAAAGGAACTTGTAAAATAATACAAAAGTGGACAACACAAATGAGAGGGAACTGGGCGAGAAAATGTTTAATTTGGCAATGGAAGGAAGAGCTGGATGGCAGAGTACAAGCTCTCAAATTTCGATCATGTAATGATAGCGACATGTTGCTAGATGCAGAAACTGAACTACATGGAGGGTACTTTCACACCCATCAAGAGAAGTTTTGCTTCATCGCTGTAAGTAATAATAAATGAGACCAACGGTATCAAGAAATGCTATATAATTTTATAAACGTTAAGATAAATGCATCCAAGCACGTATCCGAGAAACGGGACGAGCTACCCTATGTTGACGTTGTCAGTACCGGGCGAGTCCGCTGCGCCTGACATTTTCTGTTGTTAGGCATCCCAACGAACGTCAGTGGTGTGATGATCGATTCTCCTTTACCGTATGTATGTATGTTTAGTCCTCAGCCCGAAGGCTGGTTGGATCCTCAACAGCTCTGCTATCAGCTGTCATAAATGGCCTAGGCATCACTGAAGAGGCGTACTAGGGAAATGAGGAGTGAGGTAGTTTTCCGTTGCTTTCCTCACCGAGCGAGAAGTTGCTATTACATATCAGTCTGCCAAGCCCACTGAAATGGATGCACCAACTGACCCTGTGATCAATATTTTCACACCATTCATAGCAGGGACTGGCTGCATAAGGAATGGCATTACTAGCATCACTCATACCTCAGTCACTTTCATATTGTCAAAGCCAAGGATAAAGCTGAGACAGATCAATGAAAGTAACAATATTGCTCTAGCCCATACCAGAAGATATAGTGCACTGTTAACACTACGTCCTGCCAGCAAAGGCACCTCCTTTACCGTATACCAAGCTAAAGTCTCCTTTTAAGCGCTTACTGCGTCATCATAGCAAGACTTTCGCAAAAACATGTATGCGACAGGTATTTACACAATGCTTCAAACTGTCATACGGTTATGTAAAACATACGTACAAATTATAAGCTTTCGTTCGGATATAAAATGAACGATAAAAGCGAAGACATACTGACAGAAAAATGTGAGAGTTTGTGAAGCGTGAAGTAGTTTCGCATCAAGTACGTTTTCGAATAACCTCGAACAAACAGTCACCGTGGTATAATGGGCTGAATGGATGTGATAACCTAAAGCTACTGATGCGCCCGTATTAGTCTAGTCGGAGAAGAAGGGACACCCCAGGGGTGCTCAGTTCGACATGAAATTACTGACTGAATTAATACAAATGGCAGGATTAAACATCAGGTTCGGAAATAAGAATATTCGATATGAAAGTAATATTATAACATTGTTTATTCAAAATAAAATAAACTTTTGCCATCCTCATTATCCGTGATTATGGGAAATGATCGCTACGTTAAGTTAAATTACTGATGATTCTCGACGTGACATAAAAATAATTCAAACAAATGAGATGGTACACGTGACTTATTTGCCCTGCAATTCTAACAGAGTTGTATTCTGTAATTACATGTGTCATTTGTTAATCGTATAATTTAATATTATTAAATTTTGAATCTTGAAAAATGAGGATGATGTATCAAATTCCTCGAACAATCTGAAAAACACATTAAATTTTAATGGAGTGTATGAAATATAAAATATTCAAAATTTACAAAATCTATTTCTTCTCATATCAAAATGTTAGTGAAGTTACGTTCTTTAAATATTTATTATCATTAAATGTATCTTGAAAGTGCTCTGCAATGAAGTAAAACTTAACTTGACACGTCGAGTATATCTGCTCGAAGTTATTCTCACTTATCACCTCTTGAGACTAAGATCTAACGTTATCATCACGTGGTCATCTATAAGAAATCGAAATTATTAATGCTCAAAAACCATTAAATCAAAACAATTTATCGACGTTGGAATGCTGTCAAAATTGTAAATTAAATGTTACAAAAATGTCACAGATGATTCGCTCTGTTAACACAACACATCCATCTGAAGTACACAAGACATAACTTATAACTAGAAAATCTGACTAACTCTACCAACTATCTACAGGAAACATTATAAAGAAGAAATATTTACAATATTTACATCACGTCCGCGTACAAATTAACATTATCACTCTCCATTAGATTCATTCAGAGGTATCATTAAAATGTGAAGTCTCCACGTGAGTACGAATTCGAGCGGTAAAACTGAGCTCGCCTGGTATTGAACTACAGTATTATCTGGATATTTATTTGAGAATCTACTTCCAAATTTAATCCCTTTCCAGTAAAATTCACACAAACATTCGAGGCTTTGAATTAATGTTTTCCATAAGACCAACAGGACAAGCTTATTCCTAAATATGAAGACAGAATTCTGGAGTGCACTTATCGACATATACTTATTACTATCATCATCACTTTATCAAAGTGACTACCATTTATATATTCTCATATTCTCGAAGAACCATTATCTATTTCTTTCCATGATCAATATCATGTATTAAAAATATCGTCGCACAAACACGTCACAGTTCACTATCAGAAGACTCATATTACATTTACTAATTCACCATAAATTCAGAGTACAATTACAACCTTATAATGACGACTAATATTCACCACAACTGTATATCACAAAATGTGTAGTCAGAAAATTACGTAAGAACATGTTATCGTCTAAGAAACAAGTCTTACTCCCATTAACTTTGTCTCGATGATTAAATCTACCACTAAGAATTATATATCTCTACTCACGTACTCCTAATAAATCCATGATCTCATTCTGGAATTAACATCCTGATGACATACTACAATTACCACGGGGTACGAATGTAAGTCCAAATATCACGGAAATATCGAAAATATTGGGAAAATATCTCAATAAATTCCTGCGACACAAATTAACTCACTAATGCAATAAGATTCGTTAAATAAGAAAGGATGGTTACGATAACACATGGATAACTTCAGCTGATTTATCATTTCAGAACTCAGTAACACGTGGTTAGGAATCTGAATCAAGTACACGAATTAAACTGCATGTCCTAACTCGAACATTAGGGAACAATCAGTGAAATAACATGAGAAATAAATCAACTACCAGACTACAAGACCACACCAAAAGAATAAGTAAATAAATAAATAAATAAATAAATAAATAAATAAATAAATTGCTTCAAGGAACAGATATAGATAAAGACGTTGTTGACTTAACTTATTCTGTAGCCTTCATTTTGAGCTCCTGGAGTCCTCAATCGAACATTCTAGGGTTGAAATACTTGCATCTCTCCACTGTTGGGCGACGGTCCGTTGATTTAGCAGTTTATGATGAAATAGGTGTAGAATTCAGTACGAACTCCCATCTTTTTGCGATATATGGTGTTGAGGTCCTCTTCAACTCTACACTTCCCGATGATTTTGCTGAAACTTGTACAGAATAAATTAGAGAAGGTCCTAGGCACAATCCTGCAAATTATTATTGAATTATTATTATTTTCAATATATATGCAGGCCATGGCGAAAACATTCACCGGTTCAAATTTCAATGCGGAACTCTCAATTCCGAAAAACCGAAAAAATCGGAATTTGAATATCATGAGTGTTTCACATGACAAGCGTATGTTATATTCCCTTCGACGAACAAGCATCTGAATACAAACACATTAAAGACATACGCAGTAACATGTATTTAATAATATGTATTGACTAATGAGTATTGCCATTTGTCTCTCCGTGAAACATCGAATGTTATATACTGAAAATATGGATACCTTGCGGTTAAACGTTCAATGCTTCAAGAACTACGTAGGTACAGTTATAACCTAACAGATGTTTACGAGTTTGGAATCACTCTGAAATACCCAGCATTTGAGCCGTATTTGTGTTATGTTTGCGTTTCCTCCAAGTTGTCTCACGTGAGGAATCACACGGGGCACTGAGATCTCGTCAATATACCGTCTGCAGTTAAGGATCAATTGCGAATAATCAGAGGATCAGTTTTCGTGTCAAGACTTTCGTGTGAACTAGAACAGGCTCTCCTCCATAATGAGTATATGAAATCGCTCCCAACGTCTTCTCCAGACTCACATAACGAGAAACATACCTCACCCGAGCACAGCACAGGACGCTATTTTCTTAGACGGCAGTGCAGATCTCTAGCAAATTGCAGTCTCCGCGATGTCGTCTGCCCAGTCCACGTACTTGAGTAGGTCGTCGAGTTCTTAAATTAGCCACTCGTGTCCTGTTCCTGACTGACCACTACCTTGTAATCCAGAAGCCTGCTGTAGGTTTACTTGTGGAGCTCATGCTGCAATTTGGCGATTTTGGAGTGCTATAGATGCACAAAACGATGCTGCCCTGAGGTTATTTTCCTTTGGTGATGCGTGCCCAGGCACCTGGCAACACTTCCACTTTCCTGGAAGCATTTTCACAGATGCCAAATCGTATTCATTAAGGTACAGCCCGTCATTTTCCTGGTGTAAAATGGAAAACCGCAGAAAACCATTTTCAGGGCTGCTGACAGTGCCATTCCAACCCACAATCTCCCGAATGAAAGCTTACAGGTGCGCGCCCCTAACCTCACGGCCAACTCGCTCTGTTAGGAACATTTAAAGACGTGATCAAACTTATTTCTATGGTGAGTTTGTAAGTGCTCGACACAACATAATATTTTGAAAAAATATTTCAACATCTATGTTTGAGATCTTGTTATATCAGCTAGACACGCCTGCAATTTCAATAAGTGGAATGTGATAGCGTGTGATTTCGTCGTTAGTTTCTCACCTAGGCAGTCAGGTTCCGAATTAATTTCTTCAAATTCAAAGTCAAAATGAAAGCTGTCAGTATTCCACATAAAAATTTAGATACCGTAGCTTATGACTTAAAAGTGAGGCGAAACTCCACTCGTTACATCGCTTCTAAAAATTAGAATGTTGTATCGTACCTCTGAGTTCATAAACTCATCACTGAACATGCGGAGTAAGGGATTGGAATACATTATCAAGGGAAATTTTCTATAAATTTCCAACTTCTTCGAAAAGGTAAATAAGGTTAATAATTGATCTGGCACATGGATGACAGCTCTAAATGCACATCATTGAAGACTGGTGCACGCGGAACGCTAACAATTCATATTCACTGGGAATATTTAATTTCGTGTGGCTGTTTCTAGCCGAGTGCAGCCCTTGTAAGGCAGACCATCCGATGAGGGTGGGCGGCATCTGCCATGTGTAGGTAACTGCGTGTTATTGTGGGGGAGGATAGTGTTATGTGTGGTGTGTGAATTGCAAGAATGTTGGGGACAGTACAAACACCCAGCCCCCGGGCCATTGGAATTAATCCATGAAGGTTAAAATCCCCGACCCGGCCGGGAATCGAACCCGTGACCCTCTGAACCGAAAGCCAGTACGCTGACCATTCAGCCAACGAGTCGGACACTGGGAATATGCTTTACGTACATCATCGTTATGTACACAATGCTACGTCTATTAAAATGAACTTCATTATTATTTTTATTTTGCTATTTGCTTTACGTCACACCGACACAGATAGGTCTTATGGCAACGATGGGATAGGAAAGGCCTAGGAATGGGAAGGAAGCGGCCGTGGCCTTAATTAAGGTACAGCCCCAGCATTTGCCTGGTGTGAAAATGGGAAACCACGGAAAACCATCTTCAGGGCTGCCGACAATGGGATTCGAACCCACTATCTCCCGTATGCGAGCTCACAGCTGTGTGCCCCTAACCGCACGGCCAGCTCGCCTAGTGAACTTCAATTTAATAGGCTGATATATAAGTTACAGAATTGGTTTAACATTAACACGTTTCGATGCAATATAACTGTTTGTTCCAAAAACTATAGTTTTAGAAGCTGATATTCAGGTCGGATAGCATAATGGTCACAGAATTGATATTACAACAAAATGCCCTCGAAGCAATATTCAAAGAGTAAAAGATGACCTGCAGTCCTCATACTACGTTACACTGGTCACATCTGTGAATCAACAGTTCCATTGTTCATAGAGAGAACAAGAGGAGGTTACGATAGCCAGTAAAATAGCTATAAACGCAATTCGATCATTTGTTTCCAAGAATGGAAACTGAGTGAATGGATGAGCACATTTCAATAAGTGGCCCCTTATTTTAAAGCCTACAATCCGAAAGTCCTCGTAAAATATTGGGATTTTATAGGACTGCAGATTTTCCTACATGGTTTTCTAATTTCATTAATTTATTAAAGTAGTTCGTAGGTACCGTGGTATGAGGTTGGATACTCTATGGCAGCAGGCGCAGTTCCATGGCCCTCTGTACAGACCGTGTGTCAACTGGCCCTGTAACAAAAGAATTGTCAGTTTTTACCAGTAGCATATTAGAGTACTGCTAACGTAGTAGAGTAAACTTGAAGTTGTGCGAGCTGTAAGCTTGAGGCATTGTTGTCCAGGGGACGTCCTCGTAGACGCGTCTGATTTTACAGACGCTCGTACTAGTGGAATAGACCACAGAAAATTTTAACGACAAAACTAGATCGCAAAGACCAACTGCAGTTTATCCCATGTATCTTACATTTTTATTTTTGTAGAATTTGCTAACAATCTATTGCTTACACTCTATAGTTAGTTTTGATAAGAGAATAATACTAAATTGAGTCATTAATATGTTATTAATAATAATTCATAGAAATTAATGAATTAATGTATTCGTGAAGTATACTTCTGTGGTACGAAAGCAGAACCCAATATGTCAAAAAAAATCGATTTTCCTGTTTTATGCCAGTGTGTTATAACTTGCTACGAAGAGTATGATGGCAAATTTCGGTATGAATCTGGTGCCTGTAGAATACGCTGTTTCTAAAATAATGATTCCGGTATGTTCAGTATAGATATTGAGGCAACCGACTTTGTTGATCCCTAAGCTTGCTGATGAAATATAAATAACACCTGTTCCTTCTTTTTCTTACATTCACAAACGTATGCCACTTCAATTTAGAATCATTAAAATACAATATGAATTTCAGGGAGCTCGCCAACTTTTAAAAGAGCCTCATGAAAAATGGTGTTCCTTGACAAATTGTGTTCTGTCTCACAAGGGAACATCGGCAATGGGAAACTCGCCGATCGCGATGAAACTTGGAAAACACATTGAGGTACAAGTAAAAACGATGTCGGCATCAATTTTGGGTGCCAACATTCATTAGGGCGTTAACTACGGGGCCTAAAATTTGCGACATTTCGAATTCCGCGCGAGCAGCGATGAATACCTGCTGGCCAATGCTAGGCCGGGACACTGCGTGCATGGAGACACGCCTCTGCACCTCCTCCGCTCCCAATCCAATTGGTTCACCACTGCACGTTTCCCTTCTCGCGCTTGCCGGTTACTTAGCTGTCGAAGGGAACCGATGCTACACTTTGCGTACCCTACCTAGGATGATTTCTAATGTTGAATACTCCACACACACACACACACACACACACACACCCAGCCCCCTAGCCATTAGAATTAATCAATCAAGGTTAAAATCCTCGACCCGGCCGGGAACCGAACTCGGGACCCTCTGAACCGAAGGCCAGCATGCTGACCATTCAGCCAACGAGTCGGACACACTGATATAAACGAATACTAAATTACATTGCACAAATAGGAATTGACTATTTACGGACATTCCTCACACGTTGACAGCGAAGCTCAGGAATTCTATCAGGAATGCATTTACCTCAGATGTACCAAGTGAACTTGCCAGGTTTTACTTGGAGGCGTCCTTCTATAAGGGGCAGTCAAATTAAAACCGAACACCCGCCATAACACATAGCGCGTGAAAGGTGGCCAACACTGTTGTTACGTATCGATACTGCCATCGCTGTGGTAGGAGAACTGCATGCTGACAACTATCGGGTGTACGCAGTTGTTGGGTTATGTCTTTGTTGGTGCTCGGACTGGTCTAGTGTGTTCGTCCAGCTGTGGAAGTGGAGGCAAGCAAAGACGAGCAGAGAAGTAAGGTTCGTTGTCTGGTGGTTGAGTGTGCTGGAGTACCCGAAACTCATTGTCGTATGTCTGCATACACTGCGTGTCCATGACGAGTGTGCACGAGTGGCATAAGAGATTCCAAGAAGTGCGCACATCACTGCAAGACGATGCGCGCCCAGGACAGGCCCATCGAGCCATTACTCCTGATGTGATAGGGCGGATTGATGGCCTTATCCGGGAAAACCGACGAATCACGAACGAAGACATTCGTGTTCAGGTCGGCATTAGCCATGCCATTATCAAAAGATCAGTGGCATTTTGGCAAAATTTGCTCGCAGTGGGTTCCGCATCAACTGACGCAAGGAAAGGTTATTCCACTGAAGCTCAACTTGTAGGATTCCAGCAAGATATAGCAGATATCCTGGATTCAGGACGTCAAATTGACTGTATCGCGATTGACCTATCTAAGGAATTTGATAGGGTAGATCATGGGGGACTACTGGCAAAAATGAGTGCAATTGGACTAGATAATTAATTAGAGTAGGCGAAGCTTTTGCTATCCCTGTAATAATTAAGGGGGGGATTCCTGAAGGCAGTATTATTGGACCCTTATCTTTTCTTATATATATCAATGATATGATATGTGTAAAGAAGTGGAATCAGAGGAAAGGCTTTTTGCAGACGATGTTATTCTGTACAGAGTAATAAATAAGTTACAAGAATGTGAGCAACTGCAAATTGACCTCGATAATGTTGTGAGATGAACAGTAGGCAATGGTACTGATATGTTTTACGGGTGTTAATTGAAAGCGTGTTTATTACAAGACTAGCTGATCGTGATTTTTTATTACGTCTCGTGTCCATACAATACAACAATCTACTGTCAACTGTTTCGTCATTATCTATATCAACTGTCAACATACAAAAGTAAAATTCTCTAATTTGTACATGGTCATAATCTTCAACATCCTCCCCACCCTGGTCGGTCGATTTCTAAGGGAACGACCAGCTGCACTGGTCTTGTGACCATTGAGCGATCCGGGAGCTGAAGAATGACTGTTCGGATTCTGTCATCTCGTCCTCGGTGCAGTTCACAAATTCGGCCTCGTTTCCACGCCAGTCTAGGCTTCAGATCCTCTTGTAAAAGTACTACATCACCTATCCGTAGTTCGGTTTCTTTTTTGATCTGCTTCACTTCGTGGTAACTCCTTAATTGAAGGAGGTATTCCCTTTTCCATCTTTGCTCAAAGTGTAAGATTAGCTTTTGTCTCTGTCTGTACACCTTAGTCAAATCTTGATAGATGGAAGTATCTGCTGTACTTGGAAGAGATATCAGCCTTTCTCCTATGAGGAAGTGTGAAGGTGTCAGGATATCAGAGTTACTGTCATCTACGGTAATAGGGCGCGAGTTTAGAGTGGCCTCGATCCCCACCAAAATAGTATTTATCCCTTCCTCGTCTACTTGAGCTCGTCCGAGTATCTTCTTGAGGCACATCTTAGTGGAGCCTACCATCCTTTCCCAGAAGCCTCCCCACCATGCGGCTCTTGGTACTATAAATTTCCATGTAACATGGTGGTGTGACAAGTGAGTTTGTACTCTTGAATCTTCTAATAATTCCTGGAGTTCGGATATTTCTTTGTTGGCGGCGTGAAACGTTCGAGCATTGTCTGAATACATGGTGTTCGGAAGTCCACGTCTTCCTACGAAGCGCTGGAAGGCAAGTAGGAATTTATCAGTTGACAAGTCAGTTGTAAGCTCGAGATGAATGGCTCTTGTCGTTGCGCAGGTAAACAACACGATGTAGCATCTCTTCTCTGCAGCTCCAGCCTTCACGAACAACGGGCCTGCAAAATCTACACCACAAACGGTGAATGGCCGTTGAAACTTAACACGGTCCATTGGCAAAGGAGCTTCTATCTGTTCACATCTCTTGGCGTGTGTTATTTTGCAGGGAAGGCATGAGTAAATGACCTTCTTGATTACTTGCCTAGCATTCAAAATCCAGAATTCACGACGCAAATCTGATAACACAACACGAACTCCCATGTGATGAAGTCTTACGTGCGTTTCTTTTATCAATAATTTAGTGAAATGATGAGAGCCATCAAGAAGTAGGGGGTTTCGCTCATTCTCGGAAAGATCTGCAAACTGGAGCCTACCACCAAGTCGAATCAGATTGTCTTCTAGAAGTGGATGGAATCGTGCAATCTTGGATGTAGCCGGTACCGGTTCCTTTCGTGTCAGGGCAGTAAACTCTGTACAGAAACATTCCTCCTGAACTCGGCGTATCCAGCAGAGCCTTGCAGCTTCTAATTCTGTGGTTGTCAAATGGCGTGGATACTCCACTCTTCTCCGTGTCACCTCCACGAAACGTAAAATCCAACAGGTGATATGTATTACCTTCCAATACGAACTATATCGTAAAATATCTATCAGTGATTCATTGGCACTGATTACAAGGACTTGAGGGTTTGCCTCCTTGGATTCGGGTAGTGATACTTTCTGACGTGAGATTTCCTGTGGCCCAGAAGTGGGAGCCTCAGCAAGCCATTGTGGTCCATTCCACCATAATGAAGAGGAATTTAGATCTGTCGCTAACATTCCACGCGTCAGAAGGTCTGCGGGGTTGTCTTCACTGGGACAATATTGACACTGAACCGGCGACAGATAGTCTTGAATTTCTGTCACGCGGTTGCATACGAATGTCTTCCAGCGATTTGGGTCACTCCGTATCCAACCGAGGGCCACCATAGAGTCCGACCATAGGGTAGCTCGCGTGCTGTCAAATCCTGTTGACTGGCAAAAATATTTCAAGAGGCGGGAACCTATCAAGGTAGCCAGAAGTTCTAGTCGTGGGAGTGTAATCCTTTTAACTGGAGACAATCTGCTTTTACTGCAGGCCAAGTGTATTGATATATTATCGTCTGTTACCGTTCTAGTGTACAATGCGGCTCCATATGCTCTCTCAGAAGCGTCACAAAACACATGGATATGCGTAGCGTTTGGCATCTGTTTACACATTCCAGTCCACCTCGGGACGTTTATAAGTGACAGCTGTTTGATGCTCGAGATCCAAAGTTGCCATTTTAAGGCTATATCCTGTGGAAGAATCTCATCCCATTCTATGCCTCGACACCAAGTATCTTGGAAGATTAACTTTCCAACAATTGAGACGGGTGATAACCCCAGCGGATCGTAAAATCTTGCTGTTCCTTGTAAGAGCTGACGTTTCGTGGTAGGAATGTGAGCTAGCTTTTCAGTAATTTCTCGATGATCGAAAAGGATACAGTCCAATTCTGTGTTCCACCTGATACCTAATACTCCAGTTTCTTGTTTGATATCTCGTCTCTCAGACTGCCATATGCTCTTAAGTGTTTCTGAGTTCGTTGCCCATTTATCCATTGGTAGTCGTATGTGCCTGAGCATGGAGCTTACTTCGTAATATAAGCTTATGACCCCATTGTCGTCGTCAGCACCAGCAACGAAGTCGTCCATAAATGTGCTCTGATCTAAGAGTTCTGCTGCTGTGGGGTATGTGTTACTGCACCTTGAAGCCAGTTCACGTAGAGTCGCAGATAGAAGGAAAGGACTGCACGTAAGACCAAACGGTAGCCGCGTGAACCTGTACGTGACAATTTCATCTGCTGTTTGCCAGTTACCATCTTCCCCCTTCTGGACGTGATACCAGAAAAATCTGGTTAAGTCTCTGTCTTTTTCATCTAGGTACAGTTGCAAAAAGGCTTGAGTTCCATCTCCGACTATTGCTTTTCGATATGTACGAAAGCGGATTAGCGTTGACAGAATTTCAGGAAGGAGGTTTGGTCCTGCTGCCAGAGCGTCGTTAAGAGATGGCGAGTCTCTCTCGTGTGACGAAGCGTCGAAAACAATCCTCCATTTGATAGCTCCATTCCTCTCTTTCTTGACAGCGTGGTGTGGTAGGTAGAAAACATCGCTTAGATTATCTTCTGCAGCAGTCATTTCAACATGACCCTTCTCAATATAGTCAGTCATTTGTGAACAGTACATTTCTCGAAACTCAGCATTGTCGTGAAGTTTCCTTTCAAGTGATCTAAAGCGATTCTTGGCGTTGACGCGGTTTGATGGCAAGATAACTTCCTGTTTTCTGGGTAGAAACACTACTCTCCGCCCCTCTTTCATACGAAATGAATCGTGAAACTGTTGAAGTATAGTAGCGTCCTTCCTAGAAAGTGTTCTACATCGTCCAGCGCCGCAGTATCGCTGAAATCATTTATCTGTTTAGTAAAACGTGTAACGTTGGAACGCTGAGTAGTGCGTTTCCTTTTTAGCTTGTCAAGCGAGGACTGAGACATTCTTTCTTGTTAGTCGATTAGTGTAATAATGTTCCGTGAATTTTCTCGTGACGTGTCTGACAATGTGTTTTCTTTTGTAGTTACAGAAATGCTCAGGAGATAGCGCTAGTTGTCAACCTGTCGTTGTTAGAGTCTCCTAGAGATTATGACCCCTTTGCAGGTTATATGACAACAACATGGCGGCTAAAATATATTGCAATCAAATATAGTATTTTGAGATGATTGAAAATCAAGGAGCACTCAACCGTGTATAAAAGCAAGTTTTTAGTGCTCTAACAACAATCAAAATAGTATTAATGCCGTGTAAGTACTTATCTGTTCCCTTGTCGTAGTGAAACGTAGGTTGACGAAGGGGCCGATAGGTACAGTTTCACAAGTTTTTCAATCAACACCTTATTACGTATTACACAAGATTAAAGATTGTTGTATTTTATTTTCTCCTGTATTCCGTATTGCCGGGTTTCGGCACCATGATATGTTTTACGGGTGTTAATTGAAAGCGTGTTTATTACAAGACTAGCTGATCGTGATTTTTTATTACGTCTCGTGTCCATACAATACAACAATCTACTGTCAACTGTTTCGTCATTATCTATATCAACTGTCAACATACAAAAGTAAAATTCTCTAATTTGTACATGGTCATAATCTTCAACAGGTATGATGATAAACGGGGTTAAAAGTCAGGTTGTGAGTTTCACAAATAGGAAAACTACTTCCAGTTTTAGTTACTGCGTTGATGGGGTGAAGGTTCCTTTTGGGTATCATTGTAAGTACCTAGGTGTTAATATAAGGAAAGATCTTCATTGAGGTAATCACATAAATATTATTGTAAATAAAGGGGTTGTAGTAGGTGTGTAAAGGAGAGGGCATATATGTATCTGGTAAGACCCCAACTAGAGTATGGTTCCAGTGTATGGGATCCTCACCAGGATTACTTGATTCAAGAAATGGAAAAAATCCCAAGAAAATCAGCTCGATTTGTTCCGGGTGATTTCCGACAAAAGAGTAGCGTTACAAAAATGTTACAAAGTTTGGGCTGGGAAGACTTGGGAGAAAGGAGACGAGCTGCTCGACCAAGTGGTATGTTCCGAGCTCTCAGTGGAGAGATAAAAATAGGAAATATCGCAATATGAAGATACATTTGGAATTCAAGACGACAAATTGGGGCAAATATTCGTTTATAGGAAGGGGAGTTACGGATTGGAATAACTTACGAAGGGAGATGTTCAATAAATTTCCAATTTATTTGCAATCGTTTAAGAAAAGGCTAGGAAAACAACAGATACGGAATCTGCCGCTTGGGCGACTGCCCTAAATGCAGATCAGTATTGATTGATTGATTGATTGATTGATTGATTGATTGACGAACGGATCAAAGATTGAGAAAATGGCGCCATGTTTGAGTCATCTTCAGCGGTACCACGAGGAAGAGTATGCGTTTCTGCACAGTAATGCTACAGAGGACCAAACGTGGTGCAACCAATTCGAGCTTGAAAGCAAACGGCAAAGCCAAAAATGGAAATATCGCAATTCTCCCCCGCCAAGGAAATCCAAAGTTCGTTGTTTGACTGCAGGGGCCCTATATTTGTTGACTGCCTCGAGCGTGGAACCACAACTAATGCGCAGCGCTATGAAGACACTTTGCAGAAACTGCGACGGATCATAAAGTCAAAACGCCCTGGAATGCTGTCGGACAGAGTCATCATGTTGCATGATAATGCTCACCCCGCATACTTCCAATATGGCGAAGGTTACGCTTCAGCAATTTGGTTGGGAAATAATTCAACCTCCTCCGTACATGCCGGATCTTTCACCTTGTGATTTTCAGTTTTGGCGACCTGACAAAAGGCGTTATTTGTGGACGCCGGTTTCATTCGGACAAAAATGTGCTAGAGTGGGTGCGCTTGTGGATCCATCAGCGACCTACCTCTTTCTACAAAACTGGAGTTGATCGTCTCGTCTCCCAGTGGGATAAATGGAGTAACGATTTTGGTAACTACTTTTGAATAAAACCATTCCATGGTCACGTTGTAGCAGGTGATCTGTTTTCGTTTGACTGCCCCTAATATTTCTGCCTATGGAGTTTTCTCCTGGCCCTTATTAGCAGCCTCCAGTACAATGTACCTCTGAGAGCTTTGCCATAGCCACAATAATGCCTCTGGTGGCAAGAATGTTCAACTATTCACGTCACTGTTCTGATAATTTGATTATCTGCTTGAGAAGTAATTGCATGTCGAGTTTTGCATCGAAATGACAACTCTTTTATGGTGCTCATTCTTTTCAAATTAGTGTAGTTCACAGTTTTAACGTTCTTTAATAGAATCACCAAGATTATGTGCTGCCCGTTCCTAGCATCATTTAAACCCTTTCAGACCGAGTACGCACAATTGTGCGGGTTCGTATTTTGTTTATCCCTGACCGTATTTGATGATTTTTCGGCGCTAGACCGGACTGCAGTGATTGTGCGGGACACTTGGCGTCTATTTCAATTGTTTTTAGTATGCGCTTGACCGCCAGGGCGAAGGAAGAAGAGTTTAAAAAGCACAGTTGATCGGCGAGATGGCGAGAAGCAGTAGTGCCAAAAGTAAGTATTTATTTATTGCGTTTATATTAATCTAGAAGCTTTACTGAATACCGGAATATATTCAATGAAGTGTGTACATTGGTTAGTGAACGTAAATTTTTAAGATACATCATCGTATGTGATACAACGAGGTTTTGAATTTTGATACGCACAATTGTGTGGGTCCTTTTTTCGGATGTTAGTTTTTATTTTGTAAAATAAACTATCAATATGTGTATTGAGGAGCATTTTAGTCAGTTTTTGACATACAAACAAAAATTCACGCCTCCAGTTTTCTTTCAGGTCTGAAAGGGTTAAGTAGTAGCATGTCGTCGGCAGCACCTGTTTTGTTGATCTCAATAGCCTACTGCTTTAAAGCATGTTCCGAATGTAACAGATCAGAATCCAGTACTGGTAAGTAGTTTCTTCGTCAAATCTATTTTTTTATTTCAGTTCTATGTGGGCTTATCTATTGCTCATCAGTTATGGAGTTCACTGTTGCCACATGGAAACAACACAAGGAGACTTTTAAATTCTAATAAGTTCACTGTTCCCACATGGAAACAACACAAGGAGACTTTTATATCCCAATAAGGATATAAAGGGGCATAATAGCAAATAAATCGATGGTAGAGACATCTAACAGTAGTAGACCATCGTTTATGGTAGCTTAAAAGTTCAAGTTTGTTTACATAGATGACCTTAGAGAAGGTGCGCAGTTTAATTAGGCGGGGAAGGTGTACCCCTGTTATTATTATAATAATAATAATAATAATAATAATTATTATTATTATTATTATTATTATTATTATTATTATTATTATTATTATTATTATTATTATTATACGAAGAATACAGGGGCAATCATGTTAAATGGAAAAGTGATGCTTTGAGAAACCAAGTATGTTGTACGTATGATTTTAGAGAGTTGCGTGTTATATCGTCTAGTTCATCGCATTGTCACTTGATTGGGAGACTGATCAGGACTAGGAATGGAGAATGTACGTTTAGTTCTGAGTTTGACATTGCACTGTAGTCCTTGTACTTGAGTATGAGGCGCTGTCTGGACCAAGTCCTGTGCAAGAGATTTGAGTTGAACTCTCGTGGACCGCTGAGAACAAAAAAATTCAACTTCAGCGGGTTACAGGCACAAACCATAGCAAGTTCTATGGTTGGCGTCTCAATGCAGTAATCTGTCGTAATTTTCTACTATTATATGCCTGCTGTATTCAAGCGCAATGGGGTGCCTATTGTTCAAGAACACTTCATGTTGGTTAATGATTCATTCACCAATAATTAATCGGGAAACACCAAACAGAAATGTAGTGTGTTGTAATACGTATTATTGTGCTACCTGAATACGTTCCTTTAACATCTACACACCACGGCCGGTGACTGAGTACGATTGAATGCGTGACGTGTATGTTTGTTTGCATACAGTAATTTTCTAAAAACGGAAGTGGTGGTGGAGTACACGAAACCACAAAAAATGGTTCTCGATTGTGTATCTGAGGCCGAGTGTAAACCACTACAGTTCAGCTGAAACAGTCTTCAACATTCGTTGCAGAAGCAGAAATAAACCGGGAACAACAGGATGGATGTCGCCAGTCAGTCCTCAGACCACAACAACAGACCAGAAACTGGCTATCTAGAAAGAAAGTTATTTTCTGAACTCTCAATATTTGATTATGAGGTCGTGCAGATAGCTGATCAGAACGCCACTACTATATATCTATATATATAAAATAACTTGTCCTGACTGACTGACTGACTGACTGACTGATTCATCATCGCCGAGCCAAAACTACTGGACATACGAAAATGAAATTTTGGGAGTACATTTATATTAGGCTGTAGATGCTCACTAAAGGGAGAATTTTTGGATATTCCTTCGGTAAGGGGGTGAAAAAAGAGGTGAATTTTTAAAATGAGGATATCTATATCTCAAAACCTTAAGTTTACAGACGTAAAAATTGGTATTTGGAATTTTTTTAGAAATAAAGAAACACGTACTTTTGTTTTCGAAAAATCACTTTGGGGGGATGAAAAAGGGGGAAAAGGGGTTGAACACGTATTATGAGGAGACTTATATCTCAAAAACTGAAGATGTTAGAAACATGTAAATTGGTATTTGGAATCTCCTTTGAAAATAAACACGTATTTTTGTGTTTTTGGTTAATCCGATGCATAGGTGGTGAACAGGAGTGACAAACGGGTGAATTTTTAAAAAGACTATATCTGCAAATTATCTCAGAAACGTAACATATTACAGATTTGAAAACTGGTATTTGGAATTTCCTGTAAAAGTAAATGAACATGAATATTTTTTTCGGAAAATCTACTTAAGGGGAACCGAAAAACGGGGTGAATTTTTAAAATTAACATATATAAAGTATATCTCCAAACCTTAACATGTTTCAGACGTGAACATTCGTATTTGGAATCTCCATTAAAAATAAGGAAACAAGTATTCCTTGGTTTACCGAAAAAACCTTAACGGGTGAGGGGTGGGGGTGGAAAAATTGAAAAGTTAGTTGAATTACTTGTTTGATTATGTATGTACATATACCAAAAAGTCTAAAGATGTTACAAACGCGAAAACTGGAATTTGGAATCTCCTTTAAAAATAAAGAAACACGCATTTGTGGGGTGGGGGGACTCAACTTGGTAGGGGGGATTAAAACGGAGATGAATTCCTTTTACGAGGATACATATATCTCAAAAACTAAAGAGGTTACAGTCGTGATAACTGGTATTTGGAAACTCTTTTAAAGAAAAGGGTATTGTTTGTTTTCAGAAAATTCACTTGAGTGGGGAGTGTGAAAGGAAGTAAAAAAATAGAATTCTTTTTCTGGAGAAACTTATATCTCAAAACTGTAGGTTACAGACGTGGAAATCGGTATTCAGAATCTCCCTTAAAAATAAAGAAACAGGCATTTCTTGGGTGGGGGGAAACCAACATAACGGGCGGAAGTGGAGTGAAAAATGAGTTGAATTCTTCTCATAAGGATACTTGTATCTCTAAAACTGAAGATGTTACAGACATGAAAATTTGTATTTGGAATGTTCCTTCAAAGTAAAGGAACACGTAATCCTTTGTGTTTGGAAAGTCTACTTAAGGGGGTGAATTAATTGAAAAATTGGATGAACTCTTTGTATGAGGATACTTATATCTCAAAAACTAAATGTGTTACAGACGTGAAAATTAGTATTTGCAATCTACTTTAAAAATAAAGAAACGCTCATTTTGGTGGGGAAATCAATTTGGGGGGCGGGGGCAGTGTAAAAGGAGTTTAATTCATTTTTATGGGGATGTATGTGCTGGTATATCAAAACTGAAGATGTTACAGTCGTGGTAATTGGCATTTGGAAGCTCCCTTATAAATAAAGATACAAGTATTTTTTGTTTTCGGAAAATTCACTTAAGGGGGAGGGTGAAAGGAAGCGAAAAGCATTAATTCCTTTTTTGGAGAAACTTAGATCTCAAAAACTTAATTTTACACACGTGAAAATTTGTATTTTGAATTAATTGAAAAATTGGATGAACTCTTTGTATGAGGATACTTATATCTCAAAAACTAAATGTGTTACAGACGTTAAAAATAAAGAAACACGCATTTTTGGACGGGGGGGTTGGAAAATCAACTTAACGGGCTGGGGTCAAGAAGAAGATAAATTATTTTTACAAGGATACTTATATCTTAAAAACTGAAATGTTAGAGGCATGAACGTTTGTATTTGTAATCTTCTTTCAAAGTAAAGAAACACGTGTTCTTTCGTCTTCTGAAAATCCACTTAAGGGTGGTGAGGTAAGGTAAGGGTTATTCTGCCCGAAGGCAGGTCCGAACCTCCGCAGAGGTGTTCTTGAGCCGGAGTTTACGTGCGGTAGGGTGGCCAGTTCCTTTCCGCTCCTCCATTCCCTTACCCCCCACCAACAGCGCGTGGCAACCCATCCAACTCCTGACCACGCCCAACGTTGCTTAACTTCGGAGATCTCACGGGATCCGGTGTTTCAACACGGCTACGGCCGTTGGCTAAGGGTGGTGAATAAATTGTAAAAGAAGTTGAATTCTTTGTATGAAGATACTTATATCTAAAAAACTAAAAGTGTTAAAGAAGTGGAAATTGGTATTTGGAATCTCCTTTCAAAATAAAGAATCATGTATTATTTGTTTTCGGAAAGTCCACTTAAGGCGGGAGAGGGGTGGAAAGAAGTCAAGAAGAAGGAGTTGAATTATTCTTATGAGTATACATTTATCTCAAAAACTGAAGGTGTTACAGACGTAGAGACATGAAAACTGTACTTGGAATCTCCTTCAAAAATAATGAAACATGTATTATTTTTTTCGGAAAATCCTGTTAAGGGGCTGAAAAGATTTGGAAAAGCGGGCGAATTTTTAAAATGAGTACCGGTATATCTACATAATGTGTCAGAAACTCAAGATGTTAGAGACAAGAAACTTGCTATTTGAAAAGTCTTAAGAACACGGGAACATGTAGATGTTTGTTTTCGGAGAAAACACTTAACGGGGGGTGAAAAGAAGTGGAAAATAGTTGATTTATTTTTTATGACGATACTTATATCTTAAAATCAAAAGATGTTACAGACGTGAAAATTGGTATTTGGAATCTCCTTTAAAAATAAAAAAAACCATGTATTCATCTTCTCGAGTTGAGAGAAGACTGTTTCTCACATGTACAATTCGATGTCGCATGGTGGTCTTAGCCCCAAGAGGTAATAGCCTACCACAAACATGGTTTAAAAAGAATGTAACTTATGGGGTAAATGAAACTTAATTTTTGGGTGAGATTTTATACTTTAGGAATTTCCAGATAATGTCTTAGTACAATGCCGAGGAACGATGACTTTGATCAATTTACGAAATCCACGTGAACGAAGCCGCGGGTAATTCCTAGTTCTTAAATATTTCTGCGGGTATGCTCTGCTTGCTTTATATGCCGTACAGTGCTCAATGGCCTTCTCTACTTCTTCAAGGTTTCAATGTACGGAAAGCCGTTCTTTAACCAGTGTCCGAGCGAACATTAGTAAATCATGATATTATTCTTACCAGCAACTGCTAATTGGGTCATTGTCTCTAAGAAGATGAGTTCCATCCTTTGTTCTAAGATGAGTCAGTCCATGTTTGATTGGTCATTACATATAGTCTTAGTACTTTGAAGAACGCGTGAGTGTTGTTAGTATCCGCTAAAAGCTGCATTTTCTTTGCCTTGGATTTCTACCAGACTTTTTTGAGCATACGTATTTTTCTTTGCACCTCTGCTTTGATTTTCAGAAGTGTTTCTTTCTTTCGTATACTGGTTTCCTCTATTTTCCAGGAGGTGAAAGCACTTTTTCTTTCAATAAGTAGCTGGATGTCTTTATTGCTTTCGTCAAACCAATCATGATATATATTTGGTTAATGTCCTAGATTTTGCTCAGAAGTGAAGTGAACAGAACCTTTTAGTTTCTTTCGGCGTTCCGTGGTGTTTTGTGGGTAATATCGACTAAGATTCTTAGTTATAGCCTGCTGCAACTGTTGTTTAAGTACAGGGCTTTTTAAATTTACGAATGTCCTTTTCTTATAATTAGCTTTACGTCGCACCGACACAGGTAGGTCTTATGGTGACGATGGGATACGAAAGCCGTCTTTTACACCTGTTCCTCTCTTTCAGGCACACCCAAGTGTGGATGCCTTATTGGCATTCCGTATAGTTTCTGTACATATAACCATTGTCATATGCACAACGATTTGATGACTGTCAACTACAGTACAGCACACAACAGTGAATACTTACACCAGGAAGTTTCCATACAGAATTGTGTTTGTGGCTGGGGTATCAGTCGCTAAACAATGCGCGTGGACTGGGCACAGCATGAAGAAGAAGAGGAAGATGATGATGATGATGAAAAAGATGATAATCCATTCCACCTCTCCCCTGACAGCTCAGTCAAGCATCTCGTCTCCTTACTCCCTAGTCCTCCCAGCCCAAAGTTTGAAACGTTTTCATAACACTGTTCTTTGGTCAGAAATCAACCAAACCAAATCGTTCTGCTTCTGTTTGGAACTTTTCATTTCTTCCTATCAAATAATCCTGGTGAGGGTCCCATACACTGGAACCATACCCTAATTGGGGTCTCGTCAGTGTCTTTCACGCTTTCACAGTTTCTTCTTCATACGACTCCGTCGATATGTTTGTGGTCTGCCATTTATAGTGTGACATACATCGTTGTAAGCGTTTTGTTGCTACTGCGGATTGCTACATGAATCAGGATCGTACTGATCATAGAACGAGCAAGAAACAACGTTACGGAGGCGAGTTTCGATTCGTGTACCAGGAGCTTAATGCGCTGTGTGCTCGTTGCGGGAATATGTCGTATGCTGGTCTTGTGACTGCGAAGCACTTTCAAAATCATCAAATTCTATTTTTCTCGGCACTGAGTAGGAGTTACGCCTTGCAATTTGAACCGTGAAAATTCTCGTCATGATCTGCACATACGTTGAAAATTAATCGAATCAGTGGGGACACGTTGGCAAGGTCTCCTTCTCTGTGAAATCTCATGCAGGCTGGAGTTACTCACCTGCACGAGCCATTAATTCAAGCGGCGTATGCACAGCAGGAGGAGAGAAGGAATCAGGTGATAACATTGGCATCCAGCCAGGCAGTCGACCACTGAATCAGTATCGTAGTTTTAATAAATACAGTTAAAACAAATGTGTTTTTTATTCTGAGGGAAAGGATATAAAATGTTATTTTTAATTTTGAGGTAGAAATTTATTAAGATAAATTAGATCGAAACAGCTTATTTTCTTTAAAATAATCATGAATAGTCTGTTAATACGAACAAAACACAGCTTTATTCTACTAATTTAATATGATCCAATCAGTACATACACATACGCAAAATTATGTTTGAAAATGAATTACAACACTTCACCAATTAGTGGCTACTTTACCGGGCGAGTTGGCCGTGCGCGTAGAGGCGCGCGGCTGTGAGCTTGCATCCGGGAGATAGTAGGTTCGAATCCCACTATCGGCAGCCCTGAAGATGGTTTTCCGTGGTTTCCCATTTTCACACCAGGCAAATGCTGGGGCTGTACCTTAATTAAGGCCACGGCCGCTTCCTTCCAACTCCTAGGTCTTTCCTATCCCATCGTCGCCATAAGACCTATCTGTGTCGGTGCGACGTAAAGCCCCTAGCAAAAAATAGTGGCTACTTACAAAAGTATCTTGTCCTAAAAGCGGGTCTCCATCTGGTGGAGTTTACGGGTGCTCCTTCCGTAATATTTATCGACAGGTCTCACCTTCTACTTGGTTTCCAAACAAGACCGAATAACTCGCACGAACAACTCACGTGAATGCTCCACATGCTGAACTACTAAACACATATCATTCGTTAACACAATAACACAGCACCAACTACTAAAAAGGACAATTTTCACTGCAAGCCATTTGTATACTGTGATGAAGTTCTAGTACCTTCGCGATTTGGCGAGAACAGGAACTTTCTAATTTCGCCTTTCAGAAAATCCATAGACACACACACCAGATACAATGTACAACAGGAGCAAAGGTCATCACATGCCCTCAGGCCAGCCGGGAACTCCCCCTCCTTATTGGCTCATCCTTTCCAGGAAATACCCTAGGTTAGCTTTAAGAGGGCTGGCAGTCTCATGAGAAGGTAACGACATGAAAACACATTTTCTGTGGCGTGGGATTTATTAATATTGTTTTCAATTCATGTCAAATAAAAATAAATGAAGTTCTTAATGATACACATTGTACCTGAAACTATACAATACAAAGTTCATTCCCCAAATTGATTCCTGTCTGTTAAGAGAAAAGTATGCTGCCTTTTAACAACAGCAAACTAAAGTATTGTATTAAAATGGAGACAAAAATAAAGATTAATAAAGAATAAACTGTCATCGGTCACAACGCATAATTGCTATCAGTGACACAAATTAATTCACTGCATTATTTCTCTCTCAGCCTGCAGTGAATGAGCTTTCTCTGTTGTATGCACGAACACCACTGTTCAGCCGTAGACGCAGTGCACAAAACAAAACCACAGGCCAGATGATGATGCGTGTAGGCTATTAGTGTTTAAGAGGTTTGCTGCTAATTGTAGACTTCAGAGTCCTAAGAGGTACAGTACGCTGTGATTGAAGGTGGAACTTCCTTCCATTCACTCGTCCTTGTGTGTCGTCTGATTTGTGGAGAAAAAAATTCAGGCAATTCATGTATCCTTTCAATTTCAGCCTCTACCACAACCAACTAGATAGCCTTCACTTCTTGCAAGTAACAAAATAATACTAAGTCGGTGGTTAGTTAAAAATATGAATAGCCGGGCGAAATGGTTCAGGCGGTTTAGGCGCTGGCCGTCTCTCCTCAACTTAGCAGGTTCGATCCTGGCTCAGTCCAGTGGTATTTGAAGGTGATCAATTACGTCATCCTCGTGTCGGGAGATTTACTGGTACGTGAAAGAACTCTTGCGGGACTAAATTCCGGCACCTCGGTGGCTCCGAAAACCGTAAAAGTAGTTAGTGGGACGTAAGAACTCTATTATTTTTATTGTTGCTATTTGCTTTACGTCGCACCGACACAGATAGGTCTTATGTGGACGATGGGATAGGAAAGGCCCAGGAATGGGAAGGAAGCCATAATTAAGGTTCAGCCCCAGCATTTGCCTGGTGTGAAAATGGGAACCCACGGAAAACCATCTTCAGGGCTGCCGACAGTGGGATTCGAACCCACTATCTCCCGGATGCCAGCTCACAGATGCGCGCTCCTAACTGCACGGCCAACTTGCCCGGCATTATTATTATTATTATTATTATTATTATTATTATTAAACTTACAACCAGACTTTTCATGCCGTTTACCATCATATCATTGTCTGCTGCCAATTTCACAACATGTCTAGTACTTATTGTAGTCCTTCACAATCCTGTAAGTTATTAACCATTCTATGCAATAAAACATCATCCGCAAACAGACTTATTTGTCATTCCAGTACTGATCTACCCTATCAAAAGCTTTGGGCAGGTGAATAGTGATAGAGACCATTTGACCTCTAAAATATCTGCTATATGTTGCTGGAATCCTACAAGTTGAGCTTCGCTGGAATAGCAGGTCCTAAACCCGAAACGACTTCTCTCAAACCAGTTAGTAAGTTCGCAAACGTGTCTAGTTCAAAACAGAACGAATGCTTTCCCAGAGCTTACGAACAACACATGTCAAGCTGACTGGCCTGTAATTATCCGCTTTGTTTTTATCATCCTTTCACGCGTACACCTGGGCTACTATTGCAACTCTCCATTCATTTTTTATCGTCCCTTCATACAAACAATA
Organism: Anabrus simplex; assembly: GCF_040414725.1. Lineage (NCBI taxonomy): Eukaryota > Metazoa > Arthropoda > Insecta > Orthoptera > Tettigoniidae > Anabrus > Anabrus simplex. Next base: position 304,820,721 of record NC_090266.1, read on the forward strand.
ATCAAATAAGTGTTTTAGGTATGGCACTCTATCCCAACACATTGCCTTTGATATATCCACAGAAATCTTATCAATTCCAGCTGCTTGTCTACCTTTCAAGTTCTGTATACTTTGTAAAAATATTTACTATCATGTATATTTCAATAATTTGCCAGCTTTAGCCGCCTCCTATATCTGGACATTATACTTTTATCCAACTTTCTTTACATACTGCTGGCTGAATAATTCTGCCTTCTGTCAATCCCCACGTATACACTCCCCTTGGGCATTAATGATCCCTGGAATGTCCATCCTGGAACCTGTTTCTGCCTTAAAGTATCTATGTATATATATCCTTCCATTGCTCCCTAAAATTCATACGGCTGCCAATTTTGTCTGCCATCATGTTATCCTCAGCCGACAATTCTGCTAAATTAATTTTCTTGGTAGGTTTCTTCAGTCTTTCCTTACTCCTGCAACCATTCCTAACTCTAAATCTGTACCTCCTCCTTAACCTCTTTATATTCCTGTTATAAGTTAATATAATTGGTCCTTCCATTCGTTACCACATTTGTAAGTACATGCCTGCTTCCACACACCTCAACAAATGCTTTAAATCTATTCCCACCCAGCGAGTTGGTGGTGCGGTTAGGTGCGCGCAGCTGTGAGCTTGGATTCGGGAGAGAGTGGGTTCGAACCTCAATGTCGGCAGCCCTGAAGATGTTTCTCTGTGGATTCCCCATTTGCACACAACGCACATTCTGGGGCTGTACCTTACTTAGGCCACGGCCGTGTCCTTCCTACACCTAGACCCTTCCTATCCCATCGTCGTCATAAAACGTACCTGTGTCGGTGCGACGTAAATCAGCTTGTAAAAAAATCCATCCCACAGGATGTTTACATTTTTATTTGCCATTTTACGTTGATCATAAGTGACTTTAATTTCCCCATGCCTCTCTCATCAACAATATGGTATTGCTTAATAATCCTACTTTTGCAACCTTCCTTTCTGTGACATTTATTTTTAATTACGGCAAAAATTGTTTCATGATCAGTTGTACCATCTATCACTTCAGTTTCTCTATAGAGCTCATCTGGTTTTATCAACACAATGTCTAGAATAATTTTCTCTCTTGTTGGTTCCGTCATTTTCTGATTCATCTGTCCTTCCCAGATAAACATATTCACCATTTGTTGATCATGCTTTCTTTCGTTTGCATTCCCTTCCCAGTTAACATTCTGTAAATTGAGATCACCCGCTACGGTAATGTTCCTTTCTGTGTCGTTCCCCACATAGCTAATTATCTTGTCAAATAATTCCGCATCAGCGTCAGTGCGAACCTTGCGAGGTCTGTGCACCCAAAAAATATCAAGTTGCCTATTATTTTTAGAGATATCTGTTACACCTAGAATTTCATGTTTCTCATCCTTTACCTTCTCGTACTTCACAAATTTCTCTTTCACAAGTATGAATACTACCCTTCCTCTCATTCCTAACCTGTCCCTATGATAAACACTCCAGTTCCAGGAGAGAATTTCCACATCCATACTATCCCTTGTCAACCGTTATTCAATTCCTATTGCAATATCTTGTAAATATGTACCTATTAAATTACTTAATTCTGTCCCTTTCTTTACACTACTTCTAGACTAACAATTTCATGCCATCCTACTTGACTTCCTGCTTCCTATACTGTCACCACCGCTCGCCCGCTCGCTAGTCCACCCCCATTGCCCTGAATATACTGTACCTTCCTATAATTCTTCTAAACAAACCAATCTAATTTATATGTACCACTGCGGTTCAAGTGAAGCCGAAGGCCATCTGAACGTAGATTCTTATCTCCTAGTCACCCATTATGATCCACAAATCTCACTCCTTCTTTCCCACATACCCAGTCCATGGTCTCGTTTAAATATTCAATCTCTCTGCAGTCAGTCTGTATCCATCCTACACATTGATAACATTGATCTCCCGTTGATAACAATCTCTTCTTCGTTAAACTTCTTCGTGCCGCCGTAACTAGGTCCTACGCACCCCCCCACTACGTTAGTACATATTCCTGCTTGCCTTACGCTGTTGATATCAACTTTCTCCTTACCGTTACCCTCCTCCTTTCCTTCTATTTTCCTCAACATCTTCCTTATCTTATTCCTGATTTCCTTTCCTCCACACACTTTCCCCTAATGCCTAACAATTGAATTAACCGTGATCAGGGCCTCAATCCCACCCACCTCAATACATCCCCTTCACCCTTCTCCCTTGTCCTCTAACTTCCCTGACGCCTGATGTTCCTACTTCCTCCTCCCTTCTCTCCCTCTCATTACTCTGTTCCACCTCCCTCCTCTTTTCCTCTTGCCTCGCTCCTCCTCTGTGACACTTCCCTGATCACCATCTTCACTCTTGACTTCGCTGATCCACTTGCAGTGACTCATATGGTTTCCTCACTGATTACCCCCCCCCCCCCTGGGCCCATTCCCTGAGGAAAACTCTTTGCCCTCATCTTCCTTCCTCTTAAAACATTAGCCCACCTGTCTTACACAACTTCTTCCTCTTGCCTATCTACCGTATCCTGTACATTGATTGAGGGAGACCTACCTTAATTTCTGTCCTCCGTTACAAACCTAATTATTTCTCTCAAACTCGCCAACTCTTTCCTCATTTTCCTTAATTACCACTCGCACACACACCCACAGTCCTTACACCTGCCTCAACTCGTTGCAATGGAAAATAATATTAATTTTTACCCATAATACTTCACCTACAATTAATCTATTTTTAGTATTACTGACATGAAATCACTTTTTACTTCATCTTGTTGCGTGTATTTGGATGCGCGTTATAATAATAATAATAATAATAATAATAATAATAATAATAATAATAATAATAATAATAATAATAATAATAATAATAATAATAATAATAATAATAATACTATTAATAATAATAATACATACATACATACATACATTATCATTATAGACTGTTATGCCTTTCAGCGTTCAGTCTGCAAGCCTCTGAGAATTTACTAAACGTCGCCACAATCCTCGATTTGCAACTAGTGTTGTGGCCTCATTTAGTTCTATACCTCTTATCTTTAAATCGTTAGAAACAGAGTCTAACCATCGTCGTCTTGGTCTCCATCTACTTCTCTTACCCTCCATAACAGAGTCCATTATTCTCCTAGGTAACCTATCCTCCTCCATTCGCCTCACATGACCCCACCACCGAGGCCGGTTTATGCGTACAGCTTCATCCATCGAGTTCATTCCTAAATTAGCCTTTATCTCCTCATTCCGAGTTCCCTCCTGCCATTGTTCCCACCTGTTTGTACCAGCAATCATTCTTGCTACTTTCATGTCTGTTACTTCTAACTTATGAATAAGATATCCTGAGTCCACCCAGCTTTCGCTCCCGTAAAGCAAAGTTGGTCTGAAAACAGACCGATGTAAAGATATTTTCGTCTGGGAGCTGACCTCCTTCTTACAGAATACCGCTGATCGCAACTGTGAGCTCACTGCATTAGCTTTACTACACCTTGATTCAACCTCTCTTAATATATTACCATCCTGGGAAAACACACAACCTAAATACTTGAAATTATCGACCTGTCCTAGTATTGTATCACCAATCTGACATTCAATTCTGTTGAATTTCTTACCTACATCAATTTAGTCTTCGAGAGGCTAATTTTCATACCATACTCATTGCACCTATTTTCAGGTTCCAAGATATTAGACTGCAGGCTTTCTGCACAGTCTGCCATTAAGACCATGTCGTCAGCATAGGCCAAACTGCTTACTACACTTCCACCTAACTGAATCCCTCCCTGCCATTTTATACCTTTCAGCATATGATCCATGTAAACTACAAACAGCAAAGGTGAAAGATTACAGCCTTGTCTAACTCCTGTAAGTACCCTGAACCAAGAACTCATTCTACCATCAATTCTCACTCAAGCCCAATTGTCAACATAAATGCCTTTGATTGATTTTAATAATCTACCTTTAATTCCATAGTCCCCCAGTATAGCGAACAGCTTTTCCCTCGGTACCCTGTCATATGCTTTCTCTAGATCTACGAAACATAAACACAACTGCCTATACCTCTCGTAGCATTTTTCAATTACCTGGCGCATACTGAAAATCTGATCCTGACAGCCTCTCTGTGGTCTGAAACCACACTGGTTTTCATCCAACTTCCTCTCAACGACTGATCGTACCCTCCCTTCCAAGATGCCAGTGAATACTTTGCCTGGTATACTAATCAATGAGATACCTCGATAGTTATTGCAATCCTTCCTGTTCCCTTGCTTATAGATAGGTGCAGTTACTGCTTTTGTCCAATCTGAAGGTACCTTACCAACACTCCACGCTAATTTTACTACTCTATGAAGCCATTTCATCCCTGCCTTCCCACTATACTTTACCATTTCAGGTCTAATTTCATCTATTCCTGCTGCCTTATTACAATGGAGTTTATTTCCTATCCTTTCCACTTCCTCAAGCATAATTTCACCAACATCATTTTCCTCCTCCCCATGAGCTTGGCTGTTTGCAACACCACCATGATGATTTCCTTTTACATTGAGAAGATGTTCAAAATATTCCCTCCACCTCTCCAGTGATTCCCTGGGATCTATTATGAGTTCACCTGAATTACTCAAAACACTGTTCATTTCCTTTTTCCCTCCCTTCCTAAGATTCTTTATTACTGTCCAGAAAGGTTTCCCTGCTGCTTGACCTAGCCTTTCCAGGTTATTACCAGAATCTTCCCATGACTTCTTTTTGGATTCAACAACTATTTGTTTCGCTCTGTTTCTTTCATCTACGTACCAATCCCTGTCTGCCTCGGCCCTTGTTTGGAGCCATTTCTGATAAGCCGTCTTTTTACGTTTACAGGCTGCTCTCACTTCATCATTCCACCAAGATGTTCGCCTTTTCCCATCTTTACACACAGTTGTTCCTAGGCATTCATTTGCTGTTTCTACTACAGCATCCCTGTATGCCACCCATTCACTTTCTATATCCTGAACCTGCTTACTGTCTACTGTTCGAAACTTCTCACTAATCATATCCATGTACTTCTGTCTAATTTCCTCGTCCTGGAGATTTTCTACCCTTATTCGTTTGCAGACAGATTTCACTTTCTCTACCCTAGGCCTAGAGATACTTAGTTCACTACAGATCAGATAGTGGTCTGTATCATCGAAAAATCCCCGAAAAACTCGTACATTCCTAAAAGATTTCCTGAATTCAACGTCTGTTAAGATATAGTCTATTATGGATCTGGTACCCCTAGCCTCCCATGTGTAGCGGTGAATAGCCTTATGCTTGAAGAACGTATTCGTAACAGCTAAACCCATACTAGCACAGAAGTCCAGCAAACGCTTCCCATTCCCATTAGCTTCCATATCTTCCCCACATTTACCAATCACCCTTTCGTATCCTTCAGTTCTATTCCCAACTCTCGCATTGAAATCGCCCATTAGCACTATTCTATCCTTGCTGTTGACCCTGTCCACGATGTCACTCAATGCTTCATAAAACTTGTCAACTTCATCCTCATCTGCACCCTCACATGGTGAATACACGGACACAATTCTTGTCCTAATTCCTCCCACTGACAAATCTACCCACATCATTCGCTCATTTACGTGCCTAACCGAAACTATGTTGCGTGCAATGGTATTCCTGATAAAGAGCCCTACCCCAGACTCTGCCCTTCCCTTCCTAACACCCGTTAAGTACACTTTATAATCTCCTATATCTTCCTCGTTATCTCCCCTTACCCGAATATCACTTACTCCTAGCACATCCAAATGCATCCTCTTTGCTGACTCAGCCAGTTCTACCTTCTTTCTTCCATAAGCCCCATTAATATTGATAGCTCCCCATCGAATTCCATTTCGTTCGCCAAGTTGTTTCCAAGGAGTCCCTCGCCTGTCTTAATGGGAGTGGGACTCCATTCCTCCCATAGGTCTGAGGCTTGCTTAAAGTGTTCTGAGCTCGGTAAATTCATGAAGCAGGATGCTGCCCTACTTGCACATAGTCCAAGTGAGGATCTCTCCTCTAACGGGTTATGGACCACCGGTGAATTGTATAGTCCTAGCCGCCTGAGCACAAGGAGGGCCACGACTCAGAATATGTCCGAGATGCCCACTCCCATTCCATAGCAACTGGTATCCCGACTCTCAGGACCACTTACTAGGCCACTCAGCCGTTACCCATGGTTCACGAACTAGGACGTGACTGCAGTAACCCACAAACATGAACCATTAGTAATAATAATAATAATAATAATAATAATAATAATAATAATAATAATAATAGAGCCATGAGTTTCGAATCTCCCTCTCATTTTTTATCTGTTTGGTCAGCTCCATCTTCTGTAAACAGTATGAGCTACCTCTCCTTCCTAATCTGTGGTTATTACACATGCTAGCTGATGTCTCGCCTACTACGCTATCTAGGCATTGAACTATAAAGTACTGTTTTCCTGGACAAGGAATAAAGGGACAATTTTTCCCTCTATTGAATAATAGTTGGCCATAGGTTGGCCATCATGTAATAAATATCGTTTGCCTCCATTCCTTCATAGCAACAAGCCACGCCTCCCCTTAGTTAACAATAAGAGCCCTTCTCTGGGTCTATATAAACTGGGACAGTTGCTCCTGGAACTTGGTCTTGGAATCGTCGTTAGGGGCTGGAAGGACTTGCTGTGATTGTAATGCGGGCTTGCACGCCTGAGGCTTGCGTAGAGGGCCACAGAATCATGAAGGTACTCGTAAGACTCTAAAGTCAACTCCAGAGTTTTGAAAGGGGATAGGAGAACTTAATTTTTCTTAGCGCGTGAATTCATAGGCGGTGCTTCATTTTATGGAATGTAAGGTGGTGCGTGTGTGTACCATCGAAATCCCTTCTGCAATTTGATTTTTCAGTGACAAGTATTTTTTTTGCTAGGGGCTTTACGTCGCACCGACACAGATAGGTCTTATGGTGACGATGGGATAGGAAAGGCCTAGGAGCTGGAAGGAAGCGGCCGTGGCCTTAATTAAGGTACAGCCCCAGCATTTGCCTGGTGTGACAATGGCAAACCACGGACAACCATTTTCAGGGCTGCCGATAGTGGGATTCGAACCTACTATCTCCCGGATGCAAGCTCACAGCCGCGCGCCTCTACACGCACGGCCAACTCGCCCGGTTGTGACTAGTTTTCAAAATTGGTTGTCACCTTTCAGTAGTTAATTATCCTAGTCTCTCTGTAGTATGGATTAGCCACTGCTTCACAGGCATTCTGCCGCTTAGGTTTTAGCCGGGCTTATTTCTAATAGGATAGCCTAGTTGTACCGGCATCCTGGCCTTTTGTGATTTACGGCCTATTAAAATAACCCTTTCCAGTTTCTATTTCCTATTCTTATGGCTGATTAGCATAGGTTTGCGCCCCTGTAATATAGATCTGTGAGCCGAGAAAGTTAAAAAGGACCAGTGTCGTTTATTTTAAAGTCGCAGTGCATTCTGGAACCCTTCCGGTTCTTTTCTTATTCTCGAAGTTCGGCCGTGCCGAAAGAGAAGGCCTGTGCTTCCTGTGGTTTCCTTGTCTCTTGCTAATTACCTCCCTTGTGTGTTTAATTACCTTCTAAGGTTTTTATATTATGTCAACTTCAATGGCTTTCGCGTCTGATTTGTATGTTTTATATTGTCGAGAACTATCTGGTACTATATATTGGTATTAGTTAAATGTTTAGAGACGCGTTTCCCTGTATTAATTATAAGCATAAAATGCTTCATCCTGTTGATTGTTATTAAATAGAAGCCTAAAAGCTTTATCTTATTAATTGTTCTTGGTCCCTGCTGAATTTTGAACACTGATGGCTCAAAGCTATTATTTATCTTCTTATATTTTATTATCTTAATGTTTTCCTATTTATATTTTTGAAAGCAAAAAAAAAAAAAAAAAAAAAAAAAAACAACTTGAAATATAATTAAGGTGGAAGTTGTAATACTTGTGCTTTCTGTGTCCAGATCCAGGACCGCACATTTTTTTCTCCTGCTACCCGGTGATATCCGGAACAACAATAATCATAATAATAATGATAATAAAAATCACATGATCTCAGCTAATCCGACTCCTTGGCCGAATGGTCAGTGTAGTGTTTTCCGGTTCAAGGAGTCCTGGGTTTGATACCCAATCGTTTCGTGTTTTAACTTTACCTGGTTACTTTCTCTAGTTCGGGGGCTGGGTGGTTGTGTTCGTCTTACTAAACAACTTCACTTACTTGCATCTTATCAAACTACAAATCACAACAGACACCCGCAACTGTGAATACATCCCTCTACATGGCGGTGGCGTCAGGAAAGGAATCCGGCTCAAGAACTAGGCTATTCGCATACAAAGTTCAGATCACAAGTATTTGTTTGTGGTATCTGAAGCCATCTCCTATCGGTTTGGACTCTGTTAATTTATAACTACCGGGCGAGTTGGCCGTGCGCGTAGAGGCGCGCGGCTGTGAGCTTGTATCCGGGAGATAGTAGGTTCGAATCCCACTATCGGCAGCCCTGAAAATGGTTTTCCGTGGTTTCCCATTTTCACACCAGGCAAATGCTGGGGCTGTACCTTAGTTAAGACCACGGTGGCTTCATTCCCACTCCTAGCCCTTTGCTGTCCCATCGTCGCCATGAACCTTGTCTGTGTCGGTGTGACGTAATGAAACTTGTTAAAAAATCTTCCTTAATAACTTCGTTCCCCTCCTCGAACGTCAACCTTCACCTCTTGCAGTCATCACCCTGCATTACTGGGTATTTATCAACTTTTGAACTTAAAATTTAGATTGTTGAGTTTTACGCGGAGTACAGAAAATCAGCAATGGAGAAGTATAAAATGTTTGTGTAGAGATCCGCTGTTGTTGGTATTGAAGAGAATAGGGTTTCCCGCATATGGAAGTTTGAGGGCCGTTGGCCTGGATGTTAGAACCAGTTAGGCAACAAGCATCATCATCATCATCATCATAATCATCATCGAGCACGGAAGTCTGAACGTCAGCCTTCATCGACAAGAGAAGTAGTTAGAAAAGAAGACTTTCATCACTTCTTCGGTGCTCCCGAATTTGAGATCCGACAGCGTCTGTGTTACTAAATCTGCATACTTCATCTCGTCATTGAAACTGATTAACTTTCCTTTAACTCATCATATGAATATTCACGCGATTCAGTCTCGTTAGTCTCATAAGACCCTGATATCGTTCTAAATAATTGTTTACCTACTTCTGAATGGTACTGTACATCAATATAATGTGACTGAAAGTGATTTAAAAGTTCTTGAGAACTGTCGGCAATTCAGTGCACGAGGCCAGATAGACTTAACCATATACATTACCGGGTTCAATTTTGTGGGTTTAGAACAGAGACTGTTTATGAGCGATACAATGACACGCTATCAACCCTTTAGTACGTTGTGTTTTTATGAAATGAACAGCTGTTAAATTCAACAGCTGTTGTTTCCACGATAATACCCGGTTACCCTACTATTCTTTCATATTTTCCGATAACTGAATGGTTTGATCATTTCGTACAACAAATAAAACTAGATGGCCGCACTCCCCATATTTGCGATTAAAAAGATCTCCGAGCTTTGATACCGTAGGACTGAGGGGTAGAGCGATCGTTACAAAGTAACTAGTTCCATCTTCATTATGTATAATAATAGATTGAGTGTGTATTGGAAAGCCCTAAAAAGCCAGCACAATGCAAAAAATACGTATACTTACAATGTTAGTTCACTGGTAGACTGTAGTGAGCGGTTTCTTTCCCACTTTCTTGTTAGTCGTTGATGGGATGTTTTGATAAGAATACAATTTAATGGATGCAATTGTCATTACTCTTGTCCTGAGATACGTTGTTAAATCGTTGCTGCTCGAGCAAAAAGGTCATATCTCATAATGCTCTTCCTATCCATTATTTTCCTTAAGACTGGTTACGCCTCCCAGCCACAAACGGATATACAGTCCATCAAAACAATTTTCGTTGTGCTCATTTTCCGATACTAATGTATTAAAAAAATGAACCTTAAATACATTATACTGTAGGTGTGCGTAAGTAAGTCATGCATACATACATTCCTAGAGTGCGGTACGGTAAGGTTCATTTTCCTTTATAGGTAAGCGTAGGAAAATCAATTAAGCGAATATTGTTTTGATGGACTGAATATCCACATATGGTTGGGAGGCGTGACCACCCTTAAGGAAAATAATGGTTAGGGAGAGCATTGTGAGATACGACCTTTATGCCCGAACAGCGACGAAATATCCTGCACTGTCTAGCAGAATCATCAGGTAGGTTCTCAGTAAAGGATTCTTTGTTGGTAGTAATCATTATTTCAGGGATTTGGGATGTCATCCATCCATAGCTTCGTGTACGTAAACGAAGGAACTGTCAGAAGACTAAGATTAAACCTTTAGTCTTACGCGACCTTTGACACCGTTGTCATAGCATATGAACCTTCATTCTTACGTGGAATACGAACCACAAGGATGTTACATTTCATTTCAAAAATCTCACAACCGGGCGAGTTGGCCGTGCGCGTAGAGGCGCGTGGCTGTGAGCTTGCATCCGTGAGATAGAATCGTAGTATGTAAGTGCAAATGGTTTCTAGAGGACCCACTGCAATCGCTGTTGACGATTAAGATGCCAGATACCATACAACCTGGACTACACGTAATAAAAAACATACGCCTCAACCCAGGATCGACCACTCGAGCTCCTGCATGCTAACCCAAAACTCTATCCAATGCACCAACTGTACAATACGAGTAACTTCTGCTGACAGAGGTAGTTACCCTACATGTCGTTACAGTGTTGCCAGATTGCTAATCTTCAACGTCGTTTTTCTGCCGGATATACTCGCAAGATGAAATTTTGTAAGAGACATTTTTTTATCGCTGGCATGTGCGGAGTCGCGCTGCGACGCCCGAGTGCGCGAATTACGCTTCACCCTGTATATTAATGCGACACGGCTGACTTACATGCCAAAAATATCATGGGATTGTACTTACCATGTTGATGTGTAACCTGCTGTCATCTGGTGGTACCCATATGGATTTAGTTATCCATAACTGCCGTCCCGCTAGTAGAAAGTCCTAGGTTCATCACGTTCCATGTCGAATCCATGACGTCTTGGTCGGCTACCTCCAGCTCCCGGATGATCTGTGTTGTCTCCAAACAGGAATTTCGCAGGTACACAGGCGCGTTCTCGGAGTGGTAATTCCTGGGTTCGAAGAGCACTCACATACATGCGAACAAATTAGGAATCGGTTACTTGAAGCACTGCTTATATGACTTCGAATAACATGACACTGTTAGATCCACTCGTAGGCTCGATATGGACTACCCTAGTAGCCTACCCTGAAGACCGTTACTCCATTCCCGTCCGTTATAGAGAGAAATATAGACTGATTTGTTTGTTACTACGTGAGCGTCATTATTCATGTATGGTACACGTCCCTGGCTAATCGGAAAACGTTTATTTGCTATCTGGGTTGCTTCTGACAACTGCACATACGTTAATCACAGTACAATAGCTACTGGTTTCCTGTCTTCAGTAACTCACTACGTCATGACGATTTTTTAGCAGTGCCACCCGTTCTTTATAAAAATATTCAATTAGCCTGCAATAATACTACTTGTCTGCATTCCGATATTGAATACTGGAATTAGTATTTCACACATCCACACGCCACAATTATAACTTCACACAAAGTGACTATAACTGCACTGTGAATGCCTATCGAACTGACGTAGAGTAGACGTCTGGCTAGCACAATACCGAATATACTGAGTATTGAGAGTGATCGGGGTTGGCCTTATATGGAAGACACGGTCGTCGGCTATGGAGACGGAAATTCCTCCCACATTGGAAAAATCGCTCCGCTAATTATTCTCTCTCAAAGTCGTATAGATATTCATTTTATAGATCTTGACGTCCTGTATTTACTGATCTATTTTTGTATGAATCGCATCACAGGTTTACTGGTAATCTATAAAGCGTCCTCTTGCATTTTAGTGCGCGAAGGGTGGGGAATGGGACACCCCTATCTGCGTTGAAATAAGTGCTAAACCCACCTGGCTTCCATCACCACACATCTGCCTAAAGTGCGTCAGTAAGAATGCGCTCGTTAAGTAATTCATCTTCTTACATTATCCACTACTACAAATTATGCTGATTTACCGGGCGAGTTGGCCGTGTGCGTAGAGGCGCGCGGCTGTGAGCTTGCATCCGGGAGATAGTAGGTTCGAATCCCACTATCGGCAGCCCTGAAGATGGTTTTCCGTGGTTTCCCATTTTCACACCAGGCAAATGCTGGGGCTGTACCTTAATTAAGGCCACGGCCGCTTCCTTCCAACTCCTAGGCCTTTCCTATCCCATCGTCGCCATAAGACGTATCTGTGTCGGTGCGACGTAAAGCCCCTAGCAAAAAAAGAATATGCTGATTTCATTGATTCCTTACTTGTAAATGTCTTAAGCTTATGACGAATTTTATATTATTATTATTATTATTATTATTATTATTATTATTATTATTATTATTATTATTATTATTATTATTATTATTATTATTATTATTATTACTTGACGCGCGAAATTTGTGGGTTGGTATCAAAGCATATGCAGGGAAATCGGGGAGAATATTCAGTTCTCAAGTTAGAACCCTGTAAGTTTAACTCCGCCTCCTGACCTAGGGTGTAGTTGAACGTCGCGTCCTATGTTGCGCTCGCTTCCACAACAGAAAGCGCAATTCCAAGGCCACGCTGTACTTAGATCTCTCCCTCTCTTTATGCGTACTTAGAGCTTCTGCCTTCGAGCTCGTACGGCGTCGTTCGTATCCCGGACCGGGCATAAAATGCTTAAACCAAATATTTCGTAGAATGATGGTGAAAACAGGTCATATGTATTTCACGGCATCATGATACGTCTATTATCAAGGTATTGAACGGTTACTTCCCATCATCTACGCACTAGCATTTCAAACACCTGCTTTAAAAATATATTCACATAAAATTCTTTTCTAGCCTAGTTTCACATCACCTTACAGCTTAGTACGTTGTGGCATGGCCAGTTATGGTCGATAGCTCTGTACTCGGGAGACAGGATGTTTCGAATACCCCGTCGGCCATCCTCAAAGTGGATTTTTATGGCTTCACATTTCAACTCAAGGCAAATGCCGGATTTATACCTTTGTTAAGACCACGGCCACATCTTTTCCATTCCTAGTCCGTACAATTGCATCTAAACCCACAGACACCACCCCTGCACTGCAGTACATCTATCTCACCCCCACATGGTGTACCAAGAAAAACGGCTAAAGAACTAGTGAGCCGAACATGTCCTCGAATATTCCCAGCACTAAAATCCATACGCTAAAAATGTTCACTACTCAAGAAGGTTTTCATAACATGGACAAGAATAAATATCGTTAGGTAATTTGTATGTCCTGATTACGAATATGATCTTGAAAAATTGCCTACACGTCACATTTTTATAAACGCATATTTATTAGTTAGCGAATCGTCTAAAAATGTGTTAAAGTCTACCCAATTTGAAGGAGGTTATGGTCTTTAACATAAGTCTTTTACACAGATACGTGTATTCTTCGTTCTTTTAAAGTACTATTTAAAACATACTATATCTTTTGTGGTTTGAATGAGTGTTACCCTTCGCGGTGTTTTTTTTTGTTTCATTACCCTTACGCGTCTGCACGGAGGGTAGGCATATCCGGCTACAACTGACTAATCGAAAGAAAAAATGATTGCTTACCGTTGTATTGCTGTTGTTTTGTGAGATAAGAAACGTTTAGCTCTGGTTGTGGAAGTGTTGTGAGCGGTACTAGTTATTCTACAATAGTGTTAAATGGATCGCAATTGTCGTTCATGTAAAAATTCTCCAAATAGTTTCTGCTATGTTGGTAGGGAATTAACTTTGAAATCACAACGTCGATCAATTACAGACAATGTAAAAATGCATATTACTTGTATTTTGGCTGTGAAGAAGGTGATAAAGGTGAAAATTGGGCACTACACGTGTGTTGTGTAACGTGTTACGTGAAGTTAACAGTGTGATTGCGGGGGAAAAATAACAATATCTCGTTTGCTGTTCCAATGATTTGATGACAGCCGACCAGTCATCTGGAAAATTGTTACTTCTCTGTTACCAAAACAGAGGGATTTTGAAGGAAAACTAAAGGTAACATTGTGTACCCTAATCTGCCATCAGTCACAAGACCCGTGCCAAATTGTCCAGAGCTTCCCGTCCTTATCCCTCCCCCCATTGGGGAAGATTGTCATTCCAGACGAACACGAGCAATCATAATCCTCAGACTACACTTCAATTTCCGCTGATCTTACCTACATTCCCGAAAATCATGACACCTCATCTGAAACGACAGGCAGAACTTAATGATATTGTTAGGGATTTAGGTCTTTCCAAGCAACATGCTGAACTATTACGTTCTAGATTAAAATAATGGAACTTATTAGCAAGAGATACCAAGATTTAGTGTTCAGAAAACGAAATAATAAGCGGATTACTTATTTTGCAATGGAAAATTCTGTTTGTGCGTCTAAAAATGTGATCGGGCTGATGGATGAATTGAATATTGAATACAATCCAGAAGAATGGAGAATGTTCATCAATTCATCAAAACTAAGCTTAAAAGCAGTTTTAGTATACAGGGGCAATACAAAACCTTCCATTCCAGTGGCTCATTCAGTTCCTGTGAAAGAAACTTATGAAAACATGTTACTAATTTTGAATGCAGTAAATTTTAATGAACATCGCTAAGCAATTTGTGGCGATTTGAAGGTAATAGCTTTGTTACTTGGATTACAAGGAGGGTTTACCAAGTTTTTTTAAAAATATTTGTGCGACAGTCGGACAACAGAACGGCATTATGTGGCGAAGTACTGGCCTATCAGAAAAGGTTATTTTCCTGGTGAACGTAATACTAAATATCCTCTACTAGTGCAACGTGAAAAAGTATTTCTTCCGCCTCTGCTTATAAAACTAGGGCTAATTAAATTTTTTGTGAGAGCTCTTGATAAGAGTAGAGAAGACTTTCAATGCTTAAAGACTACGTTCCCTAAAATCAGTGATGCTAAATTAAAAGAAGGCACATTTGTCGGTCCACAAGTTAGAAAACTTTTGAAGGACAGAATTTTTTGAGAAAGAAACTTAATCCTAAGGAATGATGAGCATGGAAATTTTTTGCATCTATTGTCAAAGGATTTTTAAGGAATAACCAGGAATAAATTTATCGCCAATTAATAGATACGTTACTATGAATCTAGAAAGAAATGGGCTGCCGTATGTCACTCCAGCTCAACTTCTTACATTCACATTTGGACCTTTTTCCTGAGAACTTGGGAGCTGTAAGTGATGACTAGGGAGAGTGATTTCACCAAGATATAGCTACAATGGAGCAACGGTATGAAGGAAGATGGGATCCTCCGATGATGGGCGATTATTTCTAGTTTTTACAAAGGGAAGATTCCAGTTCATATGAGAGAAAAAAGTAATGTATTTTTTTCTATTTGACTGCATGAAGAGTAGTTTATATAAGTCTTAATAGCTGGTAAGTTATTAAATTACCGCAGGGCGCGTTGGCCGTGCGGTTAGGAGCGCGCAGCTGTGAGCTCGCATCCGGGAGATTGTAGGTTCGAACCCCACTGTCGGCAGCCCTGAAGATGGTTTTCCGTGGTTTCCCATTTTCACACCAGGCAAATGCTGGGGCTGTACCTTAATTAAGGCCACGGCTGCTTCCTTCCCATTCCTAGGCCTTTCCTGTCCCATCGTCGCCATAAGACCTATCTGTGTCGGTGCGACGTAAAACAAACAGCAAGAAAATATTAATATACCAGTTCTATCATATCTAAGTTACCCTTTAAAATTATCATACAAAAAGTGGAAGAAAGTAATTTTTCAAAGACCAAAAATCCTGATTTTTTTTCAAAGTATGAAGTAAATTCTATAACACAAAAACGTGGCGTGTTACGAACTTTTCACTGTCATTTTCGCGTTCAGCGCCTGCGAATTAGTTAAGATCAGTTTATTTTATTACTGTTATGGGAAAAAAGTTTAAATTTGTTGAGTAGTTGTTGTTATTAATAATTATTAATAATTGTTCATTTATATGGCCTAACTTCGGGATCAATAATAATAATAATAATAATAATAATAATAATAATAATAATAATGTTACTTGCTTTACGTCCCACTAACTACTATTTTAAGGTCTTCGAGGACGCCGAGGTGCCGGAATTTAGTCCCGCTGGAGTTCTTTTACGTGCCAGTAAATCTACCGACACGAGGCTGACGTATTTGAGCACCTTCAAATACCACCGGACTGAGCCAGGATCGAAAATGCC
The DNA here is from genome assembly GCF_040414725.1 of Anabrus simplex. Lineage (NCBI taxonomy): Eukaryota > Metazoa > Arthropoda > Insecta > Orthoptera > Tettigoniidae > Anabrus > Anabrus simplex. Next base: position 304,837,119 of record NC_090266.1, read on the forward strand.
AAGCTGCGGTCAGAAGGCCAGTGCCTCAACCGTCTGAGCCACCTCTTAACAAATGTTTATGGATACGTACATACATACTGCATCTTCATTATATACGTTTGTCGGAAACGACATGAACTGGCTATATGAGCGTTAGAGGGTAGATCGTACTGATAAATAAGTTTTAAAAATCGGTATCTCGTCCCGTCGTCAGTTTATCATCATCCCGTAGGCGACCTGCGTGTCATGAGGATGAAATTATGATGAAGACGACACATACACCCAGCCCCCATGCCAGCGAATCTAACCAATGGTGGTTAACATTTCCGAACCTGCCGGGAATCGAATCCGGGACCTCTGAGACAAAAGGCCAGCACGCTAACCATTTAGCCATGGAACCGGACATCATCCGTAGAGTTTATACCTAACTTAGCCTTAATTTCTTCATTCAGAGTACGCTGCTGCCATTGTTCGAACCTGGTTGTGCCAGCAATCTTTCTCACTTCCTTCACGTCTGTTATTTCCAACTTATGAATGAGATATTGTGAGTCCACCCTGCTTTCCGTCCCGTACTTCGAAGTCGTCTGTAAACAGAGCGTTGTGGAGACAATTTCATCTGAGATCTCGATTCTTCCTTACACGAAAGTCATTAATAAAGTGATAGGTTTTACGTCCAACTAACAACTTCTACGGTTTCTAGAGACTCTAAAGCAGGGCCTCTCAAACGCCCAAAATCTCACGCGTGCAGAGCGAGGCGCAAGATCTCCGTGCACTGTGCATCGGTGCCGCTCGGTGCCGCTCGGTATGGCTCGGATCAACGCTTCGTCTCTGGGCTACTCGGCTATGCTCGGCTCTACTCGGCTATACTCGGCTCAACTCAGCCAGGATTTGGAGCGCTACGGCGCAAGTGGGGGAGAGGGAGACAGGCGGAGCGAGCGAGACAGGCGTGGGGAAAGAGAGAGACAGCGCTATTGCTCCAAATCGAGGAGTGGGGGTCTGCACTCTGGTCAACCAAGCCAAGTCGTCTTTTGCACCGTGCACAGTGCATGCACCACGCGCATGCACCCTGAGAGGCCCTGCTCTAAAGGACGGAAAACTAGTCCCGCAAGAATTCTTTTACGTATCAGTAAATCTGCCGACATGAGGCTTTTTTTCAAAGTCTGTGATAACTAAGCTCGATTCTTCTATTCATATCTCAAATAGTGCAAATATAAATTATATTTTGTATATGATGGAATGTTAGACTTCAGTGAAATCATCAAATCAAGCGAAGAACAACATGAAGGGGCATCAAGTGGTGCTACACAGCCAAATCTGAAGTGGAGCGAGAGGGACAGACAGTTTTGAGCGAGTTCTCCAGAAAAAAAAAGAAAATTGTTCTGGTATCATTGGTAACATGCTGGCAAATCTAAGTTAGTGAATGAAAAATTAACTATTGCAAAATTTTACAGTACAATTTTCATATATTTTCTGTTGGAATCTAGCGAATATTTACTTCCGAGTATGACTGTACACTCGCTCTCTCTCGGTCTCCTGGAAATATGTGATACATTGTCAATGGCCGCTTTGTTCGTTCCCAGTCAGGGAGACTGTCCAAACTCTGAAATCGATCTGTCACCTATGTAACGGGCTTTTATCAGCATGCGGTGTATTTTCTGATAAATGATAGGCGAAGCATATTGCACGTACAGTTGAGGCGATGTTTCCATTGTCCTGAAAAAACTATTTATCTCTTGCTTTCGTAATTTGTGTGCATGGGTCAGAAAAATGTACACTTCATTACATTCGAATGTCATTTGATCCACTTTAACGTAGGCTGGACAGTTCAATGAAAAAATTTCTTTACAGACCGTGTGGAAAAGGCATTGTATCGTATAAAATTTTTTGATATAATAATAATAATAATAATAATAATAATAATAATAATAATAATAATAATAATAATAATTGTTAAACGGCTTCTTAACTATGATAAATGGTATCCGATTGTGCCAAGATTCATTCCCGCAACTTTTGGCTCAGGATATGAGCGCCAAACCTGCTGCGCTACATAGCCTCATGAACATCAGACCATATTGACCAGGAAGATGATTAAGAGAACCTACCAAACGGAGTGAACGCGCTATGACTGTGGAGCCGCAGCTCTGATTTCGGGTTCGAACACTATCGTCGGCTGTCCTAAGAATGTTTTTATGCGGTGTCCCATTTTTACTTCTCCGCAAATGCCGGAGCAATTCCTATTCCTATCCATTGGCCACAGCTGATTCCTTTCACCTCCTCGCCATCATTCATTCATTTCATTAGCTCCTCAACTGAGATTGGCGTCTGGAAGTGTATCCAGACGTAAAAAATATGCCATATAAATTCATCCCACCTCTTCGCCGATCCCATATCAAGAAACGGGACTACATATATGCATAATTCAGAGAATTGTCGAAATAAGAAGGAAAGCGCTAAGAAAAGTAATACGACAAAAAGTCATGAAGGGAGTTGGAAATGAACGAGTCGTGACCTTGGATTCTCTAATGTCTCCGAACTGGTAGGAAACTCAACCGATCAACAATAACATTACACTGACCATTGCTCTGTCTCTTTCTCTTCGGCTGCTACTCATGTCCTCTAGACTAACCTGCTAATTCTGGGTTCAATGTACTTTCCTTTTGCTACTTGTTTTAAGTCGCACCGACTCACACAGGTTTAATGGTGAAGGTGTTATGGAGCATGGCTAGGACTGGGAAGAAAGCGACGGTCACCTTAATTAAGGTCTGGCGTGAAAATGGCAAACCACAGTAAACTATTTTCAGGTTTTCCGGCAGGGAAATTCGAAGCCACTATCTCCCGAATGCAAGCTAACAGCTACACGACCCGAAGAACGTAACCAACTTTCTCGGCCAACAGCTAGTAATCTGCCAGAGTTTCTCAGCTGTCGAGCCGCGGTATCAATTATACCAGGATGCGAGATATTCTTCCGGAATTTTTTACTCTTTTAAGGAAGTTTATTGAAAAATATTCTTCAGAGCATTTTCATGATTATGTTTAGAACTGAGAGATTCATACCTTTTTATATGTACCATTACATGTACGTGAGCGAAGTACTTCGAAGTAGACAAAGCTTATTAGGTTGCAGGTGAGCTCCCTAAGGCATAATTTTCGAAGTTAGGTTATTTTATGAACAGGTTTCACCCATGGGTCTACTGCTGTGGTCTAAATTGATCACTCTCGCTTTCATCCTGGCAGATTCACACTTAATTCTCTGCACTACCACTACCTCTGCACTACTTTTTTTTTTTGCTAGGGGCTTTACGTCGCGCCGACACAGATAGGTCTTATGGCGACGATGGGATAGGAAAGGCCTAGGAGTTGGAAGGAAGCGGCCGTGGCCTTAATTAAGGTACAGCCCCAGCATTTGCCTGGTGTGAAAATGGGAAACCACGGAAAACCATCTTCAGGGCTGCCGATAGTGGGATTCGAACCTACTATCTCCCGGATGCAAGCTCACAGCCGCGCGCCTCTACGCGCACGGCCAACTCGCCCGGTCCTCTGCACTACTGATACGAGGGACTGGGGTAGGACGCACTCAGCTTCAGGTAACTCACTTCAGAGGAAAAATGAGTTAATATCCCACTCACGAACTTCCTAAACGTGGCATTGAAAATGACTGCTATTTTGAGACTTTAACATCGAGGTCATCGGCTGCAGAATTGTTTTTATGTGATTCCCAACCACAATTCCGGAAAAATGTCACGATATACCTGACAAACTACGATCAGTTGTTTTCAAACTCCATCTTCGATCTGATACAAATGCACATTCCTGCACAGAGACCACGGAGACACTGGGTATACAGTATATGATAGATTTTATACCGACTTAGGACCGATTTGACTCACACTGAGCGCTCAGAACAACTGTGCAGCAACGTCACGTCTATGGTTTGTGTCTAGGCTAATAATAATAATAATAATAATAATAATAATAATAATAATAATAATAATTTTACGTCCCACTAACTAGGATTAAAGTATGGGTAGACGTAAGGCTACGATTGGAACATGCAGAATTTCGGGAAGGAAGATCTGGTACAGACCAGATAAATATCCTAAGGTTAATAGCCGAGTAATAGAATGAATACCACCCTCCACTGTATATGCTGCTCACACACATTTGAAACTCATATGACTGATTCGATAGGATAACTACTGAGCACAGCAATTTGTCTCCGCAGTGAATTCAGAGGCGCGGTGGGTGCGCTTAAGTTTGCAACAGCGTGGCAGCGGAACATTGACCTTTTACCTCTAGCAGGTGCTATCATTGAACTGAACAGCATTCCAACTTATTCTTAAAGTTCTGCTTTTACAGTAACAAGTGGTTGTGATTTTTGAAGTTAACGGTTCATATGAGTGTTTTAGTGGAGTAAGACTTCCGTGAAGGTGATACGTTTTTGGAAAATTTAAAACAAATTTCGTGAACGCTCTAGAAATTCGGTAGCGGGTATGCCCTAATGGTGACACGGTGACAATATCAATTACATTTCGAAGAACCGGATATATACTTGACGCTTCGAGAAGCTGTAGGCCTAAAATTTGAACTGAGGTGAAATTGGGTGAAATTTCTGTTGTAATGTGGAGGAGCCCCACTAAATCAATCCGGAAATTAGCACAAGGGACAAGAAGAATCGCAGTAGTCCGACGATGACGTAGCGGTGGACGATGGTAGTAGAATGGCAGGAGAAAGAGGAGAATTGGAGTGAAATTTAAGACTTGCCGCAGAATAGGGCAAGATGGCAATTTTTTTCCTACGCTCCTCGTAAGGAGTTAGAGCAAGTAAGTCAAATAACTAGTTCTATGGTTTCCAGAGATTCCGAGGTTCCAGAATTTCGTTTTACACGAGTCCTTTATCTTTCTGATCAGTCTACCAACATGAGGCTGACGAATTTGAGCACCTTCAAATATCACTAGACAGAGTTGAGGTCAAACCCGGTAACTCGGCTTCAGCGTCTGAAGCACTCAGCCAGACAGTAACAGGAGAGAAATAAAACCTGGCAGAGCGAAAGTAGCGTAGATAGCTCTCAATTGAGACTTTATGAGACGAAAGTAATTCCCTGATGTAGCCCTCCCTACATCGTCCAATATTCAAATGGACATGCTTCTATGGATGATACGTACATAATATGGATATGAGATGTAACCCACACAAAACCACTCAGCTGTTCCTACAAAGAAGAAAGGATCGAGTTATGCTTTCGGTTTTCACAGGATTCATTAATTAAATAGTTCTCAAGAAAAGATATTTCAAGATGCACGTCGAAGGTATAGTTTGTGTGAAGTTCCCAAAAACTGCTTGGTACAAGCCCCTGCCACTAGGGCAGCATGTATCAAATGGATTTGAAACTATTTCAAACTTTATAAGCATTTATTTGCTTACCGTCAACCCATAACTAGAAAGTGACAGGCCATAGATGACTAACCCACGATTCCTTAGTTGAGATATTGAGGGGTAATGAAATGAAATGTCGTATGGCTTTTAGTGCCGGGATATCCCAGGACGGGTTCGGCTCGCTGGGTGCAGGTCTTTCTATTTGATTCCCGTAGGCGACCTGCGCGTCGTGATGAGGATGAAATGATGATGAAGACAACACATACACCCAGCCCCCGTGCCGTTGGAATTAACCAATTAAGGTTAAAATCCACGACCCGGCCGGGAATCGAACCCGGGACCCTCTGAACAGAAGGCCAGTACGCTGACCGTTCAGCCAACGAGTCGGACATTGAAGGGTAAACTTCACTAAATGCCGTTGATCTATGAGTGGAGTTTTATTTTCTTAACAAACTCTTTTAGAATGTCAGTAATCACAAAGCACGCCATAAAGTGAAGAATAATCAAATATTCTTACCACCATTAAATGTGGTTAGGAATGTCTGGCATTAAATCATTTTAAATACTTCAGACAATCATATTCATTAGTCATATTTGTAATGAAGATAAAATCGTAACTTGCTAACAAACAGTTTAATCATAATTTAATTTTAAATTATGTTATCATTATATTAACTGGGCAGGATAACATAGCATGTCATATTTTATTACTTTTACATAAAGTGGCACTAAAACCGAAAGATTACAACTTTCCTATATTACACTAGAGAAACAGTATGATGTCTATCGTCTGGCTCATGGACAGAGAATCACTATATTCAACGTCATCAAAAAGTTTTGGTTGCTTTTAGAAGGGAAGAACAACTGTGGGATGTACTTGAAAAAATGCTATAAATCTTTAAATTCCTTCTCTTTCTGTCACAACCTTCCATTTGGCTACAACAGTGACAACACTGTTTTGCTAAAGACTCGGCGCCTTCTGTTTATTTGTCAACTCCGGTCGAAAGTTGGTTAAACATTGGTTAATCCTCGTTAAGATATTGCTTCATTTTGAGCAATCTAGGATTTTCCTTTTTAAGCTGAATTCGCCATCTTGGTTTTAAGTCCCACTACCTACATTTACGATTTTCGGAGACTTTAAGGTTCCCAGGCTGATATATTTGAACACCCTCAAAGTCCACGTCATGCTAGTTCATTGGAATGACTTACCCACGTTTCTCTTGATTCTGTTGGATGATAGACTCTGGCTTGTTACCCTTCAGTTGTTTTTAAAAAGAATGCTTTACGTCGCACTGACATAGATACGACGCATCGCGACTATGGGATAGGAAAGAGCTAGGAGTGGAAAGGAAGCGGCCGTAGTCTTAATTAAGGTACAGACCGAATATTTGCCTGGTGTTAAAATGGAGAAACCTCCGGAGACCGTGAAAGTAGTTAGTGGTACGTAAAGCAAATAACATTATTATTAAAATTGGAAGCCATAAAAAACCACTTTCTGGGCTGACGATAGTATGGCTCAAACCTACTAGGCAAACTAACAGCTGCGCTCGGTACTCTTTAGTTTATTTGGACCAAATTTTGTATAACATGAGGATGAATTGTACAGGGATCTAGTAGGACAGAGTGGTGTCTGGATGACAATATATTGTCTGAAGAATGCCGGCGACATAAAATGTTTCCTTTCGAAAAAATGCTTAGGGATCTATAATATAACCTTATCTATCATGTAGGAGACGTTAATTCTCCAGCAAATATGACAACGTGTACTTCCGCGCCAGTAATCATCTACCCTGTATTAAAAGCCCAGATACTATATTTTTACAATATCTCTCGGATGTCTGGAGCGAATACATTAGTTCTGAAGACTCCATCCGTCCTCGGAGGAAGCAAGTTTCAGTATACAGGTATATGAATGGAAAAAAACAGGGCAGTGTTCTGATATTTCAGTTCAGTGGTCATTGAAGCATTAAACTCGTGTGCCAATTTGTCGAAAGAAACCTCCGATGTGATCGACGAGACAGTTACCTGAATTATAGATGAAGTTGATGAATTTGGAGTAAGTTTTTTCTCATAATGTTTCCAGAACCATTTTTTGAAATCCAGGTGCATTCGAGAGATAGTGGGTCCGAATCCCGCTGTCGGCAGCCCTGAAGCTGGTTTCCCTGGTTTCCCATTTTCACACCAAGCAAATGCTGGGGCTGTACCTTAATTTAGGCTACGGTCGCTTCCTTTCTACTCCTAACCATTTCCTAATCCGTTGTCGACATAAGACCTAAGAAAATTGCACATACGTATCTGAAGTGAGGAAGTTTTACCAGCACATTGATAAATCCACAAAAAGTCGAGTTTTTCTGGCCCAGAAGGAAGCCAGACTGTCTTCGTATTCGTAGATCAGAGTTGAACATGCGTTGTGAGAATAGCTTTCTCCACATGGATTTGTATTACCATATGCGTGTAATTTTAAGGAAACGAAGATTTACGGTGTTTTAATCCGCGCTTGAATTGATCACTGGGCCTACTCTATTGTTCAGTCTCGTAATTTTACACGTGTCGTAGCCTTCTTCATTTCAAAAAATAGTGCCGAACTGCGATCCCATTAATCACTTCTACCCGCCAGTATTTGCCAGTATTTTTAGTGCTGTAATCTCAAGTTCGTTTGTTCGATCCCAGCATGATGAGAATACTGACTAAACTGAATTCAGTGAATATCCGTATGTAGAGAGATGATAGTTTAAACTTAATAATCATGTCTTATGCGCTTCTTATTTTAACGATGCGCATTGCAGTTTTGTTGCAGTTTTGTATGTGTCCTACCCTTCTTTATTTCAAAAGTAATATCAGTTAAGAGAACCGTGGTTGCTAGACCCATTTAGGATAACCGTGATCGCTATCCAGCCTGACACAATGATAGACTCAGTTAGGAAAGTCGTAGTCGCTACACACAGAATAACCGTGATCGCTATACTTCGCATAGAGAACCGTAGTCCCTAGATTCACCTTGCAGAACGGTGATTACTAGACTCGGCTACGAGAATTGTGGTCTCTATCCAACCTGGCACAATGCTAGGTTCAGGATAACGTAGTCGTTAGTGTCAGGAGTACCGCGGTCGCTAGACATGGTAGACCCGTGATCTTTCGGGGGAAGCGTAGTCTCTACACAGCCTAACACAATGCTAGACTCAATTGAGAGAACCGTGGTCGCAAGATTCATACTAATATTACAAATGGTAAACAGCTATTATTTGATAATAGATATTTATTCTTTCTTTTACAGAACCCAAGGTTTTCAGATACCTCGTAGTGCCAGATCTTTTCCCGCAAGAGCTTTGTTTATGTCTGTCAGAGTCATCGACGTTAGTTAAACTGCATGGCCCTTCGAAGGAATAGCTTATCCAAACACCGAAGAATATTGTAACACAATACCAGAAACATACAGTCGGCAGAAAATATCTCCAGCGAGATGCTGAGTGCGACCAAGTTAAGAGTTCTCACTTCTCACACATTTAAACTAGAGAGAACATTCACCATAAATTGCTCTGTTTAACAATTAGTTTTCTCGTTAAATTAACTAAAGTGTGTGTATGCGACATTTATTCAAATCCTCTTATGGAAGATGGTCTCTGTATCCGTACCTGCCCCTAGACATACGGTAAATACGTGTATGTTCAGTGAGCTCTCGTGTAGGCCCTATATGCAATTAGGCGACCACATTTCTCCTGTACTCTCTCTCTGTGTGTGCGTGTGTATGTGTGTTTTAATTTAGCATCAGTTTGAGCCACAGCCTGGCTGTGTATCGTTGTAGAGTAGATATAATTCAAGATGTTTTTTAATTCACGTTAGAGGATGGTTGCCTAGTTGTACTTCCTCTTAAAACAATAATCACCACCACCACTCACGTTTAGGCAACTATGTTTTTTCCTATAGCTGAGTCTGTGCATGCGTCTGAATATTCGCAGCATACAGAATAGCAGCGAATAGAAAAGTCTGATAATAAAATGTGTCTCATGAACCTAAATTAATCTCTGATTTTATGCGAGTGGTATATTATTTGCCGGCCGCGTGGTGTAGGGGTAGCGTGCCTGCCTCACCCGGAGGTCCTGGGTTCGATTTCCGGTCAAGTCAGGGATTTTTCTCTCGATCTGAGGGCTGGTTCGAGGTCCACTCAGCCTACGTGATTAGAATTGAGGAACTATCTGACGGTGAGATGGCGGCCCTTGTCCTGAAAGCCCAAAATAACGGCCGAGAGGAGGCGTTGTGCTGAATACACGACCCCTCGTAGTCTGCAGCGGTCGCTGAGCAGACCAAGGCCCTTTCAAGGGCGTTAAGTGCCGTGGGGTTTGGTTTGGTTTTGGATATATTATTTACCAGTTGCTTTATGTCGGACCGACACAGATAGCTTTTACGGCGACGATGGGAGGGGAAAGGGCTAGAAGTGGGAAGGAAGCGTCCGTGGCCTCAGTTAAGGTACAGCCCCAGCATTTACATGGTGTGAAAATGGGAAACCATCTACAGGGCTGCCGACAGTGGGGTTCGAACCCACTATCTCCCGAATGCAAGCTCACAGTGATCTCTTCTTCATTTCGATGAGAAAACTCTATCGAGCTGTGACATTATTTGTGAAGTGAACATAACCTACAATTTTCTAAACAGAGCGACGACGTTTTTGTCACAAGGTCTACATTATAGTACTGTATATGCTTATTAGAAAAATCAAGTCACCAGTCCCGTATACTTAATTATATATGCGAGAGAGAGTAGCCATACACGTTTTAGCACTGTCAAGCTGTGATATTTGTAGAATGAATATAACTTGCAAAGTAAAAAAAAAATGTTTAGGGTGACCACCTTTTTCCTTTACCGTTTAGGCCCTTCGTGCGCTGGTGCAACGCAACTACGATCCGACTCAAAAAAGTCACATGAGCGTTGGACGGGAGTCGTTTCACAGTCGGACCCTTCTTAACTGCGCAGTTCTCGTCCATCTGCGCGACTGAAATGCACTCGTCGATTAACTCACGAACGACCAGCTCACTAACGAATGCCTTGTCAGTTGCGCGGCCGGACTCGAGTCAGACGCATCTGCTATTTTTCATAATTCGCCACTCGTTTAATTCATTTTTATTACGTCAGATCTTTATCAGGAGTTGTGTATAAAACTCGTAGAAGCAGTGGAAAAACACCCTTGTTTATACAACTATTGTTTGCCAGAATACTGATTCTATTCGAATATTTGAAGTGTTCTGTTCTATGATTAGTAATTGGTATTTATATAAAACTCTGGGACTGCTTCACATTTCATGGTTTCTTTTCTCTTTTTCAACAACTTGGAGCATTTTCAATTATATATTTCCTGTATATCGAACTTTTGAATCTTTGAAACATTGTGTTAAATTTATTTTGTGGAATATAATAATTACAATTACAACTTACCTCTAAGTAATCGATAGTCTTTCTTCCACTGATATACATCTCCTCCTGCTTGTGTCTTTCCTGATTATTGTGCCAAGTCTTTCAATCAGCTCCTTGAACTGTTCCCTGGACATCCTGTAAAATCCTTTGAACTTTTCTTCGTCTTCTTCAAGTTCTCGGGTTAAAACGATTGTACGTGATTGATTTTCAATGAAAGGATTAACCCAAAATTCCCGCTTTCTTTGAAGCCTTCTCAAGTACCAGTACACAAGGACAGCATTCCCATTACGCACGCACGGCTTATCAATGTGGAGCAAACTCTCAAACATTTGACTTGACCGTCACAGGAGAGTTGCGTCAGTGGACGAAGAATATGCAACGCAACTCTCGTAAAGCTGTCCTAAAGAAGTTGGGTTTAAGTGGGGTTGCATTGCGTAGCACCGGTGGACGAAGGGCCTTGCAGTTCAAATAATCGTGCACCGTGCGCAATTCTCTAGCTTTCATTTTAGACGTATCTTATGACTGGCAAATGCTAGAGGCTGTATTTTTCAAGTCAATAAGATATGTTACGCTGACCATGTGTTGTCAAGTAAGTCTGTTTTAATAGACTTAATAGCTACCCCTGTAGCTCATCTGCAAATCTAATACTATAGGTAAGAAGGGTACCAGAGTTCACGTAGAGAAGTTGCATAGTAGTCACCAACCGACAGTCTAAAAGTAGATTCGATTGTCCCCAGCAGATACCTTTCCTAACGTCTACATAATCGATTCACAGCATAACCTTAATATCTTATGTATGCCTTAACGTGTCTGCCTCGTCCGTGTTCACAGTGCAAGCAGAGATGTATTTAGGTCACGACGACGCCAAGCAAATGCTAGGGTTGTGTGACTTCAGCTACAGCGTGTGCACTTCTTTAACCGTAATACAATAAGTTAGCGTGTTGATCATTACTCTTGTCTACGCCAGGTAAATGCTAGGGCTGTATCTTAATGTCATAATAATAATAATAATAATAATAGCTACCATGTGCAGTTCGGAGTCTCCAACCTCTCCTTTTAGTCTTCTCTTACGTTTGCCAACTGCTAGAGCTCAACCTTATTGTTCTTATCCCTTCATTCCTGCTTCCTATCCTCGCGTGGAGAAGGTAATGTTACGCTGAACATGTATTATCAGGTAAGTCTGTTCTAATAGATGATTTCACATTCAATAAACCCCTGAAGCTTGTCTAAAAACCTAATAATATAGGTACCGTGTGCAGTTCAAGTAATCGTACACCTGTGGGTGGCGGACCCAGACGAAGAATACACCCACGGTTTCTCCTGCCTGTCATAAGAGGCGACTAAAATGGGCGACCAAGGGATAGTGGAATTGGAACCATGAGATTGCTTGTAAATCAGTACCATCAAGTGAGGAACACCATGGGTCTACGTAACTTGCGAGTAGTACCCTTATGTGAGGAACACTATGGGTTTGTTACCTGTGAGTGGTGCCATTATGTATGATAGACCATGGGTCTACGTTACCTGTGATTAGTACCACCATGAGAGTAGCACCATGGGTCTACGTTACCTGTGATTAGTACCACCATGAGAGTAGCACCATGAGTTTACGTTACCTGTGATTAGTACCACCATGAGAGTAGCACCATGAGTCTACGTTACCTGTGATTAGCACCACTATAGGAGGAACACCACGGTTCTGCTTTACAAGTGATAAGTACAAATATGAGAGGCTGGTAACCTGGATTTTGGAACCCTCTGGCCAGCAAGCAACATCTCAGAATATGAGGCATTGTGAATTAGATCCACTGATTGTTTTGGGTTCATGGTCATTTTGTCATCATCATCATCATTGGTTTTAGAAATTAGTCAAGGGATAGATTTTGAAGTTTTAGTTATCGTTTCATATCGTTGCATCTCATACCATTAGGGGCCGATAACTTAGCTGTTAGGCCCCTTCAAACAACAAACATCATCATAATCATCATCCTCATCAATTACTTCGTATACTGTGTGCAGTTCAGAGTCCCTAGACTCCCCTTTTAGTTGTCTCTCGTATCTAGCTGTATCTTATTGTTACGATCGCTTCTTTCCTACTCTGATCCCATACGTTGACTGGATTTTTGTCTCGGAATAGCTTTATTCCTCGAATAAAGATGTTTTCTTTCGCTAGTGGTTTAACGTCGTACTAACACATTGAAGGTTTTCGGCGAAGCAGGGAAAGGAAAGGATTAGGACTGGGAAGATAGCGGCCGTTGAATTAATTAAAGTTGCAGCACCCGCATTTACCTGGTATGAAAATGGAAAACCACGGAAAACCTTGTTCAGGACTGTCGATGGTGGGATTCGAACCCACCATCTACCGAATGAAAGGTCACAGCTACGCGGCCCTAACCGCATGGTCAATTCGTTCGGTGAAATTTGTTACGCTGACCATGTGCTATGAGCTTAGTCTGTTCTAATAGAAGATTTTGTATACAGTCCTCAGATCTAATGTTCTGAACTCTAGGATCGAAACCTGTGTATGTTGTAAAATACCAACTGTAGTTTACGAGACGTCTCTAGAGCATAAATCTATAAGCTCAAGTGTTAAAATTAGAAATTGAGCGTACCAGTCATTAAAAAGGAAAAAAAGAAGTTTGTCATGCATTAAGGTTAGCTATGGGGTTAGAGCAGCACACGGACCGGGTGAGTTGGCCGTGCGATTAGGAGCGCGCGCCTGTGAGCTTGCATCCTGGAGATAGTGGGTTCGAATCCCACTGTCGGATGCCCTGAAGATGGTTTTCCGTGGTTTCCCATTTTCACACCAGGCAAATGCTGGGGCTGTACCTTAATCAAGGCCATGGCCGCTTCCTTCCAACTCCTAGGCTTTTCCTATCCCATCGTCGCCATAAGACCTATGTGTATCGGTGTGACGTAAAGCCACTAGCAAAAAAAGAGCAGCACACGGAGGGCGCCGACAGTTCTCGGTTGTGAATTCTAGGGTTAGCGCAGCGGGCCATGTTTTCACCACGATAATTCGCTCTGAGCGTCGAGAAACACATGCATGGTCAAGACTCAACCCGTTGTGAGCTCTCTGTGTTTATCTGTCAAATTCAAACCACGGGGGAAACAACAACAACAAAAATACGCGCGTGACAATCTCTACCTACTTTCCATACCGCCATTTTAAGACGTGTACTGTGAGCGGAAGTAGCGCACTCAGTCTGTCATTTACTCTCAAGCACGTGCTCTATGTATATCTGTCAAATACAAAACGAAGCCGCTCTGCCAGCTGTCATCATTCAAAAACACATCGCCATCTTTAGATGTCGCTGCTCTCTATCTTGCCTCAAAGTAAGCCCTCTAGAACACCGCCACACGCCCTCTAGCAGTAAACTAATCACATCTTACCGCATATGCTGCCCTCTCTAGGAATAAACAAGTGAACTCTCTCTGCCATTCTGGGCTGAGTGGCTCAGGCGGTTGAGGCGCTGACCTTCTGACCCCAACTTGGCAGGTTCGAACCTGGCTCATTCCGGCGGTATTTGAATATGCTCAAATACGTCAGCCTCGTGTCGGTAGATTTACTGGCACGTAAAAGAACTCCTGCGGGACAAAATTTCGTCACCTTAGCGTCTTCAAAAATTGTTCAAAGTAGTTAGTGGGATGTAATGACAATAACATTATTAATATCTTTCTGTCATCTGTCGACAAACAAATAAAACCTATCACCCCGGGGACCACAGATCTAGATTTCTGGCCCCTTTAAACAACAAGCATCTTTTCCCATCCATACTACCATCGCATGACCTGTACTGCCATCTATACCCCTCCATCTTCCCATACGACTACTACCGCACTCTGCGCATTCTGTACCCTCTCCACCTTCCAATTTCCCCAGTTCCTATCTAACGGTGATCATAAAAAGGATCGCACAATAAAGAAGAGAGACGGTGTTACCTCCTAGGTGGCCCGCCCCTCCGCTTGCAGTTCACGTCTGGGTGAGCAACCAAGCGCTGGTCTCTCTCCAGCGGTCCACCACCCGCGGGCATCAAGCCTAAGAAGGAGGAAAGCTAAGGAGACCAAAAAATTTTTGGTGGACCGAGATCCAGGAAGAGATCCCTCTCTCCCCTCCATATTTTTTGGTGGACCGAAGGATGTTCCAGGGGCAGAGAACTTCCAAAAGTGGTCACTAATCTGACCGATTGGTCCTCCATGGAGCCTCTGAGGTTAGGACGCCATGATGACATCACGAGTCATTAACCTCGCTGACGTCTGCATCAATAAAAATGACTCAGTAAAACGGGCATTGGCGTACATGAAATTTGACGTACAACCACCTTTGCTCAACTACTATTTCACGACTGTAAAAGCAGTACTTGAATGTTTTCATTTCTGGTTGATATCATAGTCAGTATCATCATTTAAAGTGCACTGGATGCCTAACTGCTCTCTTTAGCTACGAAAACAAGGAAATGGCTGACGTAATTTTAAAAAATGTTGAAACCAGTTACATGACGATGGTCCGGATGAGCAGCTCAGACGGTCAACTTGGCGGGATCGATTTCGGCTCAGTTTGATGAATGTGAAGGTGGCCAGGTAAATCCACCTCGTGTTGTTCGATTTCCTGTCGTTGAAGGGAACTCATTCAGGACAAAATTCCGGCACTTCGACGTCTCCGCACACCCTAGAAGTTGTAAGATATACGTAAAATAAATAATATGATAATAAATTACAATGATTTCCCTTCTTCTTCTGACGGTAAACGAATCGCATCGATGAAACTCCTTTCAAACCTTTTGGATAATGCCGCCCGAGACATCTAGTGCTCCTATCCTACGACTAACTTACCGAGGATGACTATTCCCAAACGGTTGAAAGTGCTTCGAGAGTGCAATTTTCTCACCGTTAAAAGTGTTAAAGAAGTCGAATTCATTCATTACAGTGACTGAAAACGACTTGGTCACAATATCTCGAGGATGCGACACGTCCTAGTATTTCTGCTCAAAAGTACATATCAGAAAGAGGAGAGTGTGAGGAAAATTTCAGCGCGGCCTCCGGAAGTTGCCATTTCTAGTGATTGAACCAATTAACTTCGGCATCTAAATCCTCTCCTTACTGTCCTCGAACTATCTCATTAATATCACTAATTTTGATACTAATGGACCGTGAAGTAGTCAACGGAGTTAACAAAAATAATACACTACGAAATTGGTAGACAGCAGTGCAGTGGCATACCGACAGTTTTCTTCTTTCCACAACAATGTATTCTGGGGTAGGGATGGATTTGCATAACCTCCGCACAGGGAGACACACAACTTCGAGTATTCCTGGGAGACTTCGCCTGCTCCTTAGCTCATTGTGCTCCCTACTATACGTGCAAGGCACCTTTTGCATTTTACATGGAATGTTCGTTTCTAGAATCGGAGCCAGTCAACAAGAGGACGCTGCTCGCACTGAGAGGTTGTTGCAGTATCCAGGAGACTGCCAACAATCGGACTTAATATGAGCTTAATAGGGAAGAAGAGGAATGAATGACATGCTGCTCAACGTGCACGTTAATACTCATCTTATGATAGAATATTTATTAATAAGTCTCTGTCTCTTAAACTATTGTATATACTAGTAATTATAAATCGTACTGATTACCTAGACGTTTCGACCATTTAAAGAGCAAGCATCAACGATAAATTCACCTATTTGTGTAATTGAGCAAGCAGGGGCATGTGCCATTAGGGAATCGTGAGCCAACATAAACTAGTTTCACGATATATTTCAGTTGATTTTCCTAATGTATTTCTTCTGGTTCCTCTAAACCCTCTTCTAGAGAGGATATTAGCAGCACAGTAATACATGTTTAGAACCTTCATCTACTGTCATTAATAAGACACACTGAGGCACCTGGATTTTGAGCTGGAAAGGAATTAATTTACATGCTTGTATATCAACCAATGCGCAATTAACTAAAGCACTCTCACATGCCAACCAACTGAGTTTGGTTTCAATTTTTATAACCACGTGTAGAGACGGTAAATCGCTGACAAACAGGCCAATATTGTTTATCGATCGACAACATACTAGTTCACATTGCATCACACACTGAACATGTGAATAATTTATTTCAGAAATAATGTGTCACTTTTGTGGAATTTTAAGTTAGCTGTGAGGGTATCTTCCATATATTTAGTTATTATATTTCGAACAGGAATAAAACACATGTAAGATTATTGATAAGAGTTTTAGATGGCCATGAAAAATAGCATTTACTGGGGATACCATCTAAGTCAGCAACTTCTGTTGTTTCTACATTTAACAGCCCTTTCATGGAGGTCGTAAAACTCACAACAGGTTTCAAGTAATGATTACAGATTGTTCTAATGTAATAAATTCATTAATATAAGTGGCCAAGATCTAACAAGAAAAGTAAGAAGAGATTAGAGTATATATTATTATTATTGAATATCCAAAGCAGTTTGGAACCCTATATTACATAGTATACTAGGGTTGTAGTTAAAATACATATTCACTTTTACAATGAAAATGAATTCATGTACCTAATCGACGGAAAATGAAATGGATGAAGTTAATAAAATAATTGTAACAGCACGGCTTCTTAAACAAATGATCCAGGGGTTTTGATAATGCAGTGTTGCATTAATTCAAATGAGAGTTCAAGTCTTCTTTCAAATGCAGCACATTCAAATAGTAGGTGGTCCACTGTTTGTGAGGATCCGCAAACACACACGTAGCCGTCAGGACGATTGATTCTGAATCGATGAAAATAATAACCAAATTTGCCATGACCAGTCAAAAATTGAGTAATTTCAAAGCTTTGCACCAACACGTTTGGTCCTCTAGTGGAAGAAGTCCAAATGTTGTTCCATTGATGGATTACGTGCTTCTTTATGATTTTTTAGCGTAGCTAGGTGACGTTTTGTTATAAGAAATTTCCAAATTAGATGTAGCCGCTGCTTTCGCCAGAAGATCAGCTTTCTCGTTTCCAGATATTCCGCAATGGCTGTAAATCCACTCAAAACAGATGTGCGGACTTTGTTGAGCTGTGGTTATAATATCTACAGCTATTGGATTCAGATTATATTTATTATTTATCGCATTCAGCGCAGCTTGCGAATCACTTAATAACCGAGATTTCTTATTGTTAGATTTGCACCATTCGATCACAGATTAATCGCCCACAGTTCAGTCTGGAAAATAGAGCATGTGGAAGAGAGTTTGTACTGGGATGAGAACACCTCAGAATCGTTTTCATGAACAACGAAGGAGCATTCAACTCTGTCCTTGGTATGCGATATCCATCTGTGTAAATAAAGCAGTCATGGATATAGAAATAATAGTTAAAATGATTAAACATTAGCTAGTACATGCTCTTCAGCCACCCTATAGGTAATGACGGTGTAGTATTGGTGATCTGCCGTAGGCCTGTCAAGGGCGATGGCTACTACCAGAGGTTGCAGTAAAGATGACAGCCATGATAAATGACTTTGTCCTATGCTAATGTGCTGTATGCACAGATGTTTCTACAAAAGAAACGGAATACTGAAACTTTCGAATACTTAAAAATGGAAATCCTTACGTTCAATTCACATTATATATAAAATAGTAAACAGTGTGTTCCTTCGCACGAAAATCAATTTCACAAAATGGAATTACGGAGAGACTATGATAACAATCATCATTACTGCGTGAATGATTTCACTATCAAAAATAATTACGAGGGCGTAGAAATAATAGCAAATGTTCTGCGCATATTCATATGGAAAGCGAGATATAAACATAAATGTTCATTAACTGAAATAAAATATTTCTTTAACTTACGTTCACATTTAAAACTTTGAAATGTCGTGATGTTTCTCTTAATAAGACATACATACATGCATGCATACAACTTCGGGTTCGAACCCGACTGTCAGCAGCCCTGAAGATGATAATGGTTTTCTGTGGTTTCCCATGTTTACACGAGGCAAATGTTTAATTAAGACTACGACCGCTTCCTTCTCATTCATAGCCCTTGCCTATCCCATCGTCACCATCAGACCTGTCTGTGTCGGTGCGACGTAAAGCAAATGTCAGCTCACATGATCTCACTACCGATGCTGGTTTGTGCGTTCCGCTTCACACATCGCCTATATATCCTCATTCTCAGTTCCCTCCTGCCATTGTTCCCGCAATGATTCTCGCTAGTTTGCTGCCAGTTACTTCTAACTTATGAATAAGATTTACTGAGTACACCCAGCGTTCACTTCCAGACA
Source organism: Anabrus simplex (assembly GCF_040414725.1). NCBI lineage: Eukaryota > Metazoa > Arthropoda > Insecta > Orthoptera > Tettigoniidae > Anabrus > Anabrus simplex. Next base: position 304,856,132 of record NC_090266.1, read on the forward strand.
GCAAAGCTGGTCTGAAGAAAGACCGATATAGAGATAGTTTCATCCGGTAGCTGACTTCTTTCTTACAGAATGCTGTTGATGGCAACTGCGAGCTCAGTGCGTTAGCTTTACTGCACCTTGATTCAGTCTCACTATATTACCACTCTTGGAGAATACACGTTCCAGTTCCGTAGTCCCAAACTGGCATTAAATTCTCATAAGTTTCTTCCCTATTGACAGAACTTTAGTCTCGGAAAGGCTAATTTTCATCTCATACTGCAGCTATTTCCAAATTCCAAGATATTAGATAGCAGGCTCTCACCACAATCTACCGTTAAGGCCAAGTCGTCGACATATGCCAAACTACTTACTACAGTTCCATGTAACTGACTCACTATCTGCAACCCATGAGCATCAAAGGTGGGAGATTACAACCTGGTATAACCCCTGTAAGTACCTTGAACTAAAAACTCATTCTACCATCAAGTCTCACTGTAGCCCAATTGTCGACTTCATTGTTTTTAATAATCCACCCTTAATAGCATAATCCATCATTACGCAGGCCGAAAGCCTTTTTTTAGGTACTATATCACAAATGTATTTTCTAAAACTACGAAACTTAAACATAACTGTCTATTCCTCTGGTAGCATTTTTAAAATGTCTGGCGCATACTGAAAATCTGATCGTGACAGCCCCTCTGCGATTTGAAACCAAACTGGTTTTTATCCGATATTGCACCTTCAATCGTTTATTGCATTCTCCCTTAAAAAATTGCAAGCGAATACCTTGGCTGGCGTACTAAACAATAAAATACCTCGATAGTTGTTGAAATCATTCTTGTTCCCATGTTTATACGTAGGTGAAGTTACAGTTTTCGTCCAACAGAAGGTACCTTCTTTCTGTGGTGTAGTGGTTAGGGTGATTAGTTGTCACCCCCGGAGGCACGGGTTCGATTCGCGGCTCTGCCACGAAATTTGAAAAAGTGGTACGAGGGCAGGAACGGGGTCCACTCAGCCTCGGGAGGTCAACCGAGTAGAGGTGGGTTCGATTCCCACCTCAGCCATCCTGGAAGTGGTTTTCCGTGTTTTTCCACTTCTCCTCCAGGCAAATGCCGGGATGGTACCTAACTTAAGGCCACGGACGCTTTCTTCCCTCTTCCTTGCCTGTACTTTACAACCTGCCCCGTCCCTTCACAAGGCCCCTGTTCAGCACAGCACGTGTGCCCGCCTGGGCGAGGTACTGGTCTTCCTCCCCAGTTATATCCCACGACCCAAAGTCTGAAGCTCCAGGACACTGCCCTTGAGGTGGTAGAGGTGGGATCCCTCGCTGAGTCCGAGGGAAAAACCGACCCTGGAGGCTAAACAGATTAAGAAAGAAGAATGAAAGAAGGTACCTTCTTAAGTTCCATGCTTACTTTATTACTCCGTTCTTAGACATTCTCTTGCTGTTTCCACTACGGCATCCTTGTATGCCATCCATTCTCTTACTATATCCTTAACCTGCGTATTGTCTATTGTTTGGAACTGTTCACTTATCATATCAATGTACTTGTATCTAATTTCCTCTACACTTATTCGTCTGCAGGCCGATTTCACTTTCTCACCCCTAGCCTAGACATAGTCTACCACAGATCAGATAATGGTCTGTATAATCGAAAACTACTTCGAATACCCTCACATTCCTGAATTGAAAGTTGGTTATCATATAGTCCATTATGGATCTGGTGCCCCCTACCCTCCCTTGTGTGTTGCTGAATAGCCTTATGCTTGAAGAACGTAACTGCTACTTCTACTGAAACTTTCCTAAGTCGCTGACTAATTTTACAAGCATATAACACTGCATTTAACTTGAACATTCTGAATATCTATATTTAACATGAAAATTATGAAAATTAATATTCATTAAATAAAATACACACTCGTCGGACCTTGTACTCTCACTTACTTGTTACCTGCTTACTTACACATACGTTATTTTAAAGGCGCCAGCTGCCACTCAGTGCAGCAATAATAGAATGAGAATCTCGGCTATCTCTAGGGTGTGGGGTAATAAACTTACTTTTGACAATATACCACATAAGTTCTGGGAAAAGGAGATTGGCGTTCGGTTTCCCCATTAATTTTGAGGTTAAGATATTTTACTGTCATTGAAATAAAACTATGAATTCGTTTGATAGAACAAAATATATTCTTTAAATAATATATAAAAAATAGTGAGCCTGGTTGCGATAAAACAGATGAGAATATGAAATTATGACATTGCAACTGAAAGAAACTAGGCATGAATTTGAATTCTTCTTGACCGGACATTTAACAATTTATACGAAATATTTCCCTCACTGAATCACTTGACTGTACCTTCAACACTTTGAGTGTAATTACGACGTAATCCTTTGATCTGGTGTTTACTGTAGATGTGTCACGCCTAACTTCGTGATACATCCTTGTGACTGCTTCTTCTCCATATCATCTGACTTTTTTGTAAGCCAATATGGTATCACCTCATGGCAGGTCCAGGGTTGCCCTCTCTGACTCCATGGTAAGCCCTTGCGTCCGTGTCTTCAACTAAGTGAGCGACCAGCTTTGTCCTCACTCTCTCAATGACCAATGATTAATGGCTCACTGAGTCTTCTCCATCTCTCGTTCATACTCGATGACTGACCGACTGAGGCCTCTTCATCTCGTAGACTTCTTCACTGTTCAGCTTCCGTTTAACTAATGACTGACGCTACAATATGCAGACTCCTTTTATAGACGTTGGTTGACACGGCTACGTAATCTCCAGAAATAACAATGACATACTCCCACAACGCCTCAAACTGTTGCATGTAATGGTGAAATCCCCTGGGGCGGCCGACTCTCTGAGCGAATTGCTAAAAGCTCACGATGACGTAGCCATGACGTGGCGATGACTTGGCAGAAATGCCAGTATAGCACAATATAACAGCGTCACATCCAACATCTGATACATCGAAACTCTCACTGTACAGGTATTTAATGTTAATCTATATATATAAAGTAGCTTGTCCTGACTGACTGACTGACTGATTCATCATCGCCGAGCCAAAACTACTGGACATAAAGAAATGACATTTTGGGCATAGATTCATATTAAGATGTAGGTGCTCGCTAAGAGAGGATTTTTGGGTATTCCGTCGCTAAGGGGGTGAAAAGGGGGGTGAAATTTTAAAATGAGTGTGTCTATATCTCAAAACTTTAAAAGTTTACAGATGTGAAAATTGGTATTTAGAATCTTCTTTAAAAATAAGGAAACATGTATTTTTTTGTTTTCAGACAATCCCAATAGGAGGGGTGAAAAAGGGTGAAAAAGGGGTTGAATGCCTTTAATCTGGATACGCTACTTATATCTCAGAAACTGAAGATATTACAGACCTCAAAATTGGTACTTTTGATCGCTGTGAAAAATAAAGAAACATATTTTTTTGTTTTTGGAAAATCCAATTAATGCGAGGGTGAAAGGGGGGGTGAATTTTTAAAATGAGTGCATCTATATCTCAAAAGTTTTAAAGTTTAGAGATGTAAAAATTAGTATTTAGAATCTTCATTAAAAATAAAGGAACACGTATTTTTTTGTTTTCGGAAAATCCCAATAGGAGGGGTGAAAAGGGGTGAAAAACGTGTTGAATGCCTTTAAAGAGAATACATATATCTCAGAAACTGAAGATATTACAGACCTCAAAATTGGTACTTTTGATCGCTTTCAAAAATAAAGAAACACATATTTTTTTGTTTTTGGAAAATCCAATTAATGCGAGGGTGAAAGGGGGGGTGAATTTTTAAAATGAGTGCATCTATATCTCAAAAGTTTTAAAGTTTAGAGATGTAAAAATTGGTATTTAGAAAAAATGGGTTCGGATGCCTTTAAGGAGAATACTTATATCTTTGAAACTGAATATATTACAGACCTGAAAATTGGTATTTGGGATCTACTTTAAAAATAAAGAAACAGGTATTTTTTCGTTTTGGGAAAATCCAAATAATGGGGGGTGAAAAGGGGGATGAAATTTTTAAAATGAGTGTATCTATATCTCAAAACTTTTAAAGTTTATAGATGTAAAATTTGGTATTTAGAAATCTCCTTTAAAAATAAAGAAACGCGTACTTTTTCGTTTTCGGAAAATCCTAATAGGAAGGGTGAAAAATAGGTTGAATGCCTTTAATGAGGCTACTTATATTTCAGAACCTGAAGATATTACAGACCTGAAAATTGGTATTTGGGATCTACTTTAAAAATAAAGAAAAAGGTATTTTTTCGTTTTTGGAAAATCCAAATAATGGGGTGTGAAAAGGGGGGTGAATATTTAAAATGAGTGTGTCTACATCTTAAAACTTTAAACGTTTACAGATGTAAAAATTGGTGTTTAGAATCCCCTTAAAAAATAAAGGAACACGTATTTCTTTGTTTTCTCTAAATCCCAATAGGAGGGGTGTAAAAGGGTGAATAATGGGTTGAATGCCTTTAATGAGGATACATATATCCCAGAAACTGAAGATATTACAGAACTGAAAATTTGTAATTGGGATCTCCTTTAAAAATATAGAAACACGTATATTTTTGCTTTTGGAAAATTCAATTAATGGCGGTTAAACAGGAGTGGCAAATTGGGGTGAATTTTTTGAAAGACTATATCTACAGAATATCTGAGAAGCGTAAAATGTTACAGACGTAAATAGTGGGTATTTGGAATCTCCTGTAAATGTAAAGAAACATAGGTGATTTGTCTTTGGAAACTCCACTTAAGGGGAACTAAAATGGGGTGAAATTTTAAAATGAGAATTTCTACAGTATATCTCAAAAAACTTAACATGTACAGAAGTGAAAAATGGTCATTTTTAATCCTATTAAAAATAAAGAAAAGTGTATTTTTAGCTTTCGGAAATACAACTTGGGTATTGGGGGGTTGGGGGTGGGGTAAAAGTGACTGAAAATGGTGTTGAATTCTTTTAATTAGGCTACTGATATCTCAAAAATGAAGATGTTACACACGTGAAATTTTATTTTTGGAATCTGCTTTAAAAGTAAACAAACACGTACCTGTACTCTCGGAAAATCCAATGAAGGGGATTTGGAGTGTTAAAGGATAGAAAAAAATTAATTGACTTAATTGTATGAGAATACATACATCTAATAAAAACTAAAGTTTTTACAGACGAAAAAATTGGTATTTTGATCTCCTTTAAAAACAAATAAAAGCGCGTTTTGGGGGGAAACAATCTTGGGGTGGGGGCGGGAGTGAAAAGGAGTTGAATTCCTTTCATGAGGACACATAAATCCAAAACTGAAGAGGTTAGAGTGGTGATAATTGGTATTTATAAGATCCTTTACTATATTTTTTGCTTTAATATCACTTTGTGAGGGAGGGGGGGGGGAGTGTGGAAGGAAGTTAAAAACGTGAATTATTTTTAAGGGGATACTTATATCTCAAAACTGAAAGTAATAAACGTGAACCTTGGTATTTGGAATCTCCTTTAAACATAAAGAAACACGCCTTCTTCTAATTTTTTGGAGGGTGGGGGTAAATAAACTTAACGGCGGTGGGGTGTAAAAGGAGGTGAGACCAATTGATTTTACTGTTCGTAATGCACTTATAAGGAGCCTCCGTTGCTCAGTCGGCAGCGCGCCGGCCTCCCACAGCTGGGTTCCGTGTTTCAAATCCCGGTCACTCCATGTGACATTCGTGCTGGACAAAATGGAGGCGGGACAGGTTTTTCTCCGGATACTCTGGCTTTCCCTGTCATCATTCATTCCAGCAACACTGTCCAATATTTCATTTCATTTGTCACTCATCGATCATTGCCCCAGAGGGGAGCTTCGGCAGCCGGCACAATTCCTATTGTCGCCGCTAGATGGGGCTTTATTCATTCCATCACTGATCCTGTCGAATGATAGGAAACAGGCTGTAGACTGGCGATGTACTTATTCTGATCTTAAACCGATCATTTTTAATCTTTCCTGGGTTCTTTTTCAACAGCCATATTTTCCTTCGGAGAACGTTCTTAGATTAGAGTAGATTCTCCTGGCATATAAGTAAAAATTTAAACACATTTGAAATAAACGATAGGAATGAGATTGGCTGTCAAACTGTTCACCTCTATAATAAGGTCAATAATACACGGAGGTATGTCATACGTATCGCCAGAAATTCCGCACACTTGCCTACGCGCAACAATGGTGCTGGTCACATTGTTAGCAATGACAATGGCAGCAGATGTATTTTACCGCCAAGTAGCAGTCTTGCATATTGCTGTGGGGTCCAGAGCATATATAATAATAATAATAATAATAATAATAATAATAATAATAATAATAATAATAATAATAATAATAATAATGTCCTGGACCGTCGTCGACATGTGCGGACCGTGCTGGAAACGGGCCCTGGACGGGTAATGACTACGATTGCAGTCCGGCCGCCGGTTTAGTACCGCCAAGGCACCTAAGAGGACACCACGCCGGATCTCCTCAAGGATTTGATCCACATTAAAAATGCTTATAGGAAAGCATGGCTAAGATTTAGGAACCCAACTGACCGGGTGGAATACCTGGACCTAGCCCGGGAAATACGAAATCGATTGCTGGAAAGAAAGATTGAAAAATGGGAGGAACGTTGCCGTAATCTCTCAGTAAACGAGTCAGATCACGAATATCGGCAAGTTGTATATAAAACGATAAGCATTCAATTATAAATTTCAGTATATTACCGTAGCGAAGCACGGGTATCTTGCTAGTCTACATATACGTATATATGCATACACTCAATTATAAATAATAATTATAACAAAATAATAGTAATCTCACAGATAAAATAATAATACGGACATAATAATAATAATAATAATAATAATAATAATAATAATAATAATAATAACACAGATGCAATAATAATAATAAAATACATATTATCTTATAACGGGATTTGAACCGTTACACTACACTAGCGCAAAGTCCAGTAAACGCTTCCCATGCCTATTAGATTCCATATCCTCCCCGCATTTATCCATCAACTTGTCATATCTTTCAGTTCTATATTTACTTCTTTATTGATACCGGCCATTGACGATGTGGTTGCAACAGGATGGAGCTCCACCACATTCGACTTTACCCGTTCGTAACCATCTGAACGAGGAACTGCCAGAGAAAATGATTGGACGAGGAGGCCCTGCTTCTTAGCCCGCCAGATCACCGTATTTAACGCCGTTAGACTTCTTATTGTGGAGGCATTTGAAGAACGCCATTTACATTCAAGCGCTGGAAAACTACCGACGACCTCCGGAAACTTCATCACGGACGCCTGCCTAGCATTTACACATAGAATGTTTCAGCGCGCAAGACGATTTATTGGACACCGGGCCCGAATGTGCATAAACCTAACCGGTCATCACAGCGAGCATTTGCTGCGATAAAACATTTTCCGGGCAGTTGTGTTCCTATTATTTCCGGTCCGTATGTGTCCGGCCTGCTAACTAATCAGTCCTTCTTAGGGCCACAAACATATTCATTCACACACAATTTGCACGAAAGCGGGTAATGATCTTACATTACGTGCGGTACGTATTAAAAAAATATTTCAAAAACATGGAATCTTCGCCGCGGACTCGAACGTCCCACCTCACACGCAAGCCCTCCCCGCCACGCCTTTACCAACTACGCTACGATTCCGTACGGCGCACTTTACAGCTTATAGCATGTATTAGGTTTTTCTGCGGTCACAATATCAATTTAGTGTTTTGCCGTTCATATGATATAGAAGGCACACGCATGTCTTACAGTGTTTAATACGAATGTAATATTACGGCGTCCTATCATGGTGTGACGGTAAATACCCAGATATCTGGTTGTGTTGTCTGAGCATATCGGCAGGGCTGATGTTTTCAGCACGGAACTAATATTGCGGGCTGCATAAAACTAAATTGGAAGGGTCTGCTGAGTCGCACGGTATAAACCGTAATCAGTATATATCTGAAATCAGCAGACGTTTGTGCCTCAAATTACTAATTCGGTCCGAACTTCGTAGTGTTTGCTGGCTTTACGGATGGCTTATCAAGTGGTTCGGAGTTAACCCATACATGATATAGTACTAGACAATGTTCGTGCAAAGTCTTTGGAGATTTTACAGAGAAAAAGTCAGAGAACGCCCCCCTGTGGGTGAGGGACGCAGAGGATGAATACGGTAAACCCAAGGTATCCCCTGCCTGTCGTAAGAGGCGACAAAAGTGGCGACCTAGTGCTGATGATATTAGAACAAGTGATTTTTATGATTAGTACCATTACGTTGGAACACCATGTGTCGACGTTACTTGCGACTAGTACCGCCTTGTGAGGAAAACCAAGGGTCTACACTACATAGGAGCAGTACCATTATGCGAGGAACACTTCGAGTCTGGGCGTTGTTTGTGATAAGTGTCATCGTGTGCATTGCACCGGTCGCTTCCATTGCGTTCAGAATGGGTCTGCGTTACCTATGAATAGTACCACTTTATAAGGAACACCATGGGTCTGCATTGCCTATGATTAGTAGTAATATGTCAGCAACGCCATGAGTATACGTGGCCTGTGATTAGTTTCACAAAGTGATGGACTCCACGGGAATACCGGCGCCCGTCATTAGTCCAACTCTGTGAAGAACACCATGGGTCTGCGTTGCTTGTGATTAGTACCGCCATGCGAGAAACACCATGAGACTACGTTACCTGTGATTAGTACCACTATAGGAGGAACACCATGGCTCTGTTTTGCCAGTGATTAGTACCATTATGAGACGCCGGTCACCTGAATTTTGGACCCTTTTAGATAAGTATCATCCCGGAATTTAAGGCATTATGAATAGGATCCACGGATTGTTTTTGTTTCACCATCATTTTTTCATCGTCATATGTTTTAGACTACCGAACTCGATAGCTGCAGTCGCTTAAGTGCGGCCAGTATCCAGTATTCGGGAGATAGTAGGTTCGAATCCCACTGTCGGCAGCCCTGAAAATGGTTTTCCGTGGTTTCCCATTTTCACACCAGGCAAACGCTGGGGCTGTACCATAATTAAGGCCACGGCCGCTTCCTTGCCACTCCTAGCCCTTTACTGCCCCATCGTCGCCATAAGACCTATCTGTGTTGGTGCGACGTAAAGCAACTAGCAAAAAAAAAAAAAAAAAAAAAAAAACAAGAAATGTTTTAGACTCTAGTCAGTGGATATATTTCGAAGTTTTAATTTTCATTTCGTTCATCTCGTATCATTAGGAGCAGATATATATTTTTTTTTGCTATTTGCTTTACGTCGCACCGACACAGATAGGTCTTACGGCGACGAAGGGACAGAAAAGGCCTAGGAATGGGAAGGAAGCGGCTATGGCCTTAATTAAGGTACAGCCCCAGCATTTGCCTGGTGTGAAAATGGGAAACCACGGAAAACCATCTTCAGGGCTGCCGACAGTGGGGCTCGAACCCACTATCTCCCGATTACTGGATACTGACCGCACTTAAGCGACTGCAGCTATCGAGCTCGGTCACTTGAAGAAAATAGTTCATAGAGGTTATCTCGAGGTATAGCTTAACATTACTTCAGATCTGGCTTATGAATCATGTGTCTAGAGCTTCTGTTAAGAAGTTCTCTTCCATATGGAAAAAAAACTGCAGCGACAGGTAGGTCCTACGGAGGTACGGTACGTAATGTTGTAATTGATTTTAGTATTCTGTCAGATGCACATCTTACCTTTATACAATGTAGACAGCATGATGAGAAACTGTTTACTGATTCACGAAATTACCAATTATCTGTGTTACTTGACCTAGACTGTATCGTATAGCCTAAAGTGCTGTTCTGTAGCTTTTTCATGACTTCATCTAAGCCACAAGAGAATGATACATACGGAATTAGAACTAAACTTACCGGGCGAGTTGGCCGTGCGGTTAGGAGCGCGCAGCTGTGAGGTCGCACCCGGGAGATAGTGCGTTCGCATCCCACTGTCGGCAGCCCTGAAGATGGTTTTCCGTGGTCACATCAGGCAATTGCTGGGGTTGTACCTTAATTAAGGTCACGGCCGCTTCCTTCAAATTCCTAGGCCTTTCCCGTCCCATCGTCGCCATAAGACCTATCTGTGTCGGTGAGACGTAAAGCGAAATAGCAAAAAAAAAAAAAAAAAAAAAAAAAAAAAAAAAAACCCTAAACTTACGCAGGGTGAGCCGAATAACTGTGAAATGTGTGTGCATAAGAGAGTTCATGGGTTGCAGATGGCCAGCCGGCCGGCATCAAGAGTTCGCAGTTAGAATCACAGCCTTGCGAGTAAGTACCCATCCCACATCAAGCAAGCGTATGTGGGAAGAGCTTGCTTTCATTTTCCTCTAATTTCTGACGCTTTGTTTTAAATAGGCTACTACCCATTACACTTCTCTGTTCTGTTCGAGAAACTGAATTCCTCGCCATTATATCATGAGGTTAGGCTGAGGGATCAACCACACCATAATATTTTACTGCACTAATAACTGAATCGTCAAACGTCCGATTCCTTTGCTGAATGGTCAGCATTGAGGCGATCGGTTCGGAGGGACCCGGGTTTGATTACCGGCCGGGTCAGGTATTTTAATCGCGTTTGATTAATTCTTCTGTCTCGGGAACTGGGTCTTTGTGTTGTTCCAACATTCTCCTCTTCATATTCACACAACATAACACACTACAAACCATCACATTAACACGCAATAATGAATACATCCCTCCAAATAGGGTTGGCGTGGGAAAAGCGGAAGAAGAACAATAATTGAATCGTCAAACAGCTTGCGAGGTTTCTGCTCAGAAATGTTGATTATAGCCTATTGGTTGTCACAGAGTCCTGCTGGAAAACTATAACATTACATTTTCTCACAGTTAATTAAGCAAAATAAGGTGACACAATTATCAATCCAATCAATCAATCAATCAATCAATCAATCAATCAATCAATCAATCAATCAATCAATCAATCAATCAATCACGTATTACTCCACCGGAGGCTGCTCTAGACGTTCTGGAATTTCTAGAAGATATCGATGTTCTTGGAGGTCGAGTTCCAGGGTTCACTCACTCAGTAATATTATGAACACTCAACTTATTTGAGGTGAAATTTGAAGTGAAGTTTGAAAGGTTTTACCGTTCCCCACGAAGGGATTAAAGAAATGTAAAAGCACCGTGTTGCATGTCAACAAGATAAAATACGAACATATTGTACCCATCCCGGGCATATCAGGGCAACAATTACATAATTCGGTTTCACAAACAGATGTATAAATGGAATTTTTGGATGAGAACCTTCGGAAATCATTTCCCGGGCTCGAAGTCTCGTCCTCCCTACTTTCATTGCGTCAACGGCTGGAGCTCAAAAGCATATGGGCAATGGAATGTTCGCAAGGGAAAATAGGCACTACATAAAATATAACAAAAGTAGGGTTCTCTATAATGTGGGAGGAATACATTAATATTATGAAATGAGAAGAATCTTTGTTGAGAATAATTGCTAAACATTTTATTATACTGATAAAATCACTCGGTAAGTACACGAGATGATGCCATAGTAAAACACATAAACAAAGAAATAATCAAGACTGAAGCAATAATTATATATAGTATGCCTTAACGTCCTTTTAGTATATTCACAGTTGTAGTTGTTGCCTGGCATACCTTAAATCATTTGATTAATACGCACTTATACGTGGATTTATTGATCTATAACAGTGATACTAAATGGCATCTATTATTTTAATTGGCTGATCAAAAATGGCACCATCTTGTTGAATCATATTGTTTATTAACTATCATGATTGTGGAATGTATACATTCCACTAGTACATTTTTTTTGCACAGGAGATTGCATCGCCGTATATCAAACACATAGTCTATTTGACCACGACAATTACATATTACACTGAACACATACGCGTATCCTGGGTTTACCTAACAAATTATATTCAAAGTAAAATCAACCAACTCTGGTATCGAACCCATCACCATAAAACACTATGGGAATAATAAAACACGTAAACACATTACATAGAAAAATATCAAACATATAGCACACAATACATCTTGAAGATATGGCTTAATCAAGTCATAGTATCAGGTTAAATCCATGGTTCAAACGTGAGTCGAACCCAAGTACTTCAGCTTCCGAGGTAAAAGATCTGAAACTTCTATCACGAGCTAATTTAATGCATAAAAATGGGGAGGAATCCATTCTTCGCAAAATCATAAAATTATCAACGTTACTCATAACGTATCATTAGCATGGAATCGATACTGCACTGGCAATTAAAAGAAGGCTTGCAGGTAGACGTTAAGACTGTTGGAAACACAATCTCCCTTCAGATCGTGCAAATCCTTACATCGTAAATCCGTCATTCCATGACAATAGCTGTGTGCCCTGCTCTGAGGTTACAAAGATATCTTGTATTCCTTCTTTCTTTCTTTCTTTCTTTCTTTCTTTTCTTTCTTTCTTTCTTTCTTTCTTTTTTCTTTCTGTCATCTTAGCTCGTTCTCAAGTACGCATTCATTTGAGAGCCACCACTTCTCATTTATTATCTGGCTATATATTCAGCCTAATTCAATATATCATGACAGCCATAATTATTATAATCCTTTATCATTCCAACATCTCAAACATTTCACAAGCTTCACCTTCCCTTTACAGAGAAGACTCCATTCTCACAGGTTATTTAACTAATTCAATTTTCTTCGCGTATCTATATGATTCACATATTATCTCGGTTTGAACATCGTCAATGATCATTTATTATTATATAGGATTTATAAATACCTGAATCACCTTGAAGCAAACATATAGTCTATATTCAAATTACTATGAAAATCTTTAGCAGATAGTAACATTACGAAGAAATTATAAATTTAGCTAAAGCGCTATTCTTCTCAAAATATGTGCTTCATCTGCACTAAGAATTTATGGAATCCATATATTAATTCATGCAAATAAGCCCACTAAATATCAATGATTATTCTTGAATCATCAAAAAACCCTAATTACAGTAATAAATAATCTTTTCCCAGTCACACGCGTATAGTGTTCCCTACATTTAATATTATTAATTATAACATTTTAATATTTACAAAATGAAAATTACTACTGTCATGCAAATCTCGTGGTTTAATATATTCAAATTAAATGTACTCATCGAATGCTGGGTATGGTTTGCTGTCATCTCGAGGTACACTTGATATTTTACACCATCATGATGTCTGCTCCTCTCTTTGATAGTCCTTGGTTCCTCTTCATCCTAACACGATCCATGTCTCGAACTGTGGTCTTCTTAGTGGAGTCTATAGACGTTCCATGTAGAAATGACTGCAGGTACTTAGGCGCGATTCTCGTAGGCTCCAGTTCTCGGGGTTTGATGATCACTCACGAACATACAGGCAAAACTGGGAAAATCAGTTACTAAACACTGTTTATGTGCTTTCAAATAATCTACTGGTGATTAGATCCATTAATAACTTTAAATAGATTAATCCAAATAGTGGCAAGTTTGTATAAATCACTATTCATTTCCCCATTAATCACACAGATTAACTAATTATCACCACGAGTGTCCATAGAGTATATAAACGCTAATTTTGTCAGGAATATCTTTCTTCAATTTTACTGAACGTCACTCACTCTTAAAATGCTTTAGATCGGTCACTATTAATTACTGAACGTAATTAGCTCTCTCACTACTTCTAAACAACCTGATGTGTTTGCCGTTTCACTAATGATTGTATCATGATCCGCAACTGACTGTCGTTGGTATTTAAAAGATTAAATGTTGAGGTAAGATTTCTATTCATTTCCACTGTATTTTATTTTGTACTACACAACTTATTTCGCGATATTTTACATCGCACTGTTGTGTTTTTCTTCCTCGTCACAACACTTCATACACTGATGTCCATAGTTCACTCCTAACGTGTGAGTACTGCGTCTACACAAATTACAATGGGATACTGCATCTAAGTCCAGGTCTAATTTATAATATCTGGGCTAAGTGGTCGGGGAGGAGGTAGACCACGCCCCTGACCGAAATGGAGCTCCGGTAAACGGAATTTTTTAGTGACGAGAAAGCAATCAAATTATAGCTCGTGACCCCTATTTTCTACTGATCTCATTTTAAACCAAAACGATCAGCGGGTCATTCACAATCTCAAAAGCTTCCTTTTAGAAGTTCACTCGTCATGGTTCATTTCGCAAGACCTCCCACCTTTTTTCCTCATGTTGTCAGATTTCGGCAGTCATCTTTAGTCTGCGTACCACTATATGACAGGCGTCATTACCGATCCACTATTAAAGTATTGCATTTATACGCATCAACAATTAGCATTAAATACTACGGTTCGACTGAGACCTGGCTCATAAATTTCCAGGGATTATCTCCGATGAATGTGTTCTTCTTCTTCCCTCTTTTTAGTTAATTATGGTGAAGTGGCACCAATGAATTCGGTGTTAAATTGTTAAAGGATATTCATTTCTTGGGGGTTAACACACCTTAATACAGCCTACTCTCCGACAACCTACATTTCCACGCGTAGCGTCATCTCTCCTCCTCGCTCGCACGAAAAGTGAGCACGATTTCAAGGTTCACCAGTAACTGCTCCCTTCGGGCTTGCATATCGCAAATTACATCCCGATTCGGCATGTAGACTGCTAATTACGACATTATATGTCGCAGTATGTTGCGGAAAATGGCATATATGATTGACTAAACCTCCTAACATGCCTGTGGTATGGTGATGAACAGTTACAATATATTTAAGGTAAATGAACTTGTCACAGATTTAAGAGGAAATAATCAGACTATTCTGAGGTCGAAGTTTGATGAAATCAAACACGCACTCTTTAACATAAATTTCACTTGGCACAGTTTTAAAGATTGTTTGTAAAAGAAAAGATTTACTTGTACGTTTCACTGTTCGACAAAAGAGGACACAAATTGTCCTAATATTGCTTTGGATTATTTACAAGATTTCACATCACAATGTTATGTCACTGCTTACTGCAATCATTTTTCTTTTAGCTGAAGAAGTTAAATGCCTACGCATGAAATTAGTTCCTTTCACACGTAATTATGGCACGAAGGTAAGACTTTGTAGATAATTTACATGGAGCGATTCTAGTTCCGTTCACTCATACTAATACGTTAAATACAAATAAAGACATTGATATGTCTTTCTGATCACTTGCTAGTGACATTAGTTCCGTCTACTGAAGTTACTGTTTTCATTAACTGTAATATGAGGTTAAACGTCAATCAGCATTTGAGCTGTACTGAAGGAAACGTAAGTTTCAATGCTCTGTTCTAAAGACTCTGAGTTAATGCTTTCACTAGAAAACACAAATTCTAATATTATAATTCAATATCTGACTGTACGTTCGAATTCACTGTTCAAAATTGCGAACGAATGTTTCCTGACATGTAATGCCACTTGGGAAAGCACACGTTCAAAACTGTACTACTTGAGATGCAAAGTTATACGCTAGCCGAAATGGAAAGTGTTACACCATGAACAACTTGACCGAATGCCACCAAACTGATACCCCAGTGAGATATATTTATTACAATTTCATCCTCATACGACCTGTGTTAGTACAGGAAATCGCCATCCCTAAAGATGGCGGCTGGTGTGTGTGTGTGTGTGTGTGTGTGTGTGTGTGTGTGTGTGTGTGTGTGTGCGTGGCGGCAGTTGGGTGTGTCTAACGTTACTGTCTCTTTTAAGGTATAAATTGCAACACAGCTTGCCTAGTGGACGTGCACCGGCACATTATTGACATCGTTCGGAATTGTGAAAGGTCGTATTATTGGCATGAGGAATACGAGTGCATCATACCGACAGATTGCGCAAGCAGTTGGCTGTAGGACAATGACTGCAGAATGAGAAGTGACGAGATGGACTGAGGACAACAGTGCGGCACGAAGAGCAGGCACGGGACCTTCCAGAAGGACTACACCACGAAAAGATCGTAGGATTCGATGGCTGACTCTGACGAACAGACGGATGAAAACAGCTGAAATCTGGACAGAGGTTACAGGCAGTGCGTCACCACGAACCATCGGGAACAGATTACTGCAAGCTGGGTTGAGATCTCGAATTGCCATGCGTTGTTTACCGCAGGCACCAAACCACAGACAACAGAGACGTTCATGTTGAAGAGACAGAGTCAACTGGGACATTGAGTGGCGTTCTGTGGTGTTCAGCGATGAGTCTCGCTACTGTTTGTGGCGGTCAGATCGACGTGAACATGTCCGTAGATGACCTGGTGAAAGGTCATACGGAGCAGCGATTATCGAGGCGCATACCTCTCCAACTCCTGGAATCATGGTGTGGGGAGCTATTGGATATGACATTAGGACGGATTTGGTACTTATTGAAGGGGAATTCAATGCTCGCCAGTATGTGCCAATAATGTTAAACCGTGTTGTCATACCCTTCATGATGAGGGTACCAGCATTATTCCTGCAGGTTAGTGCAAGAGCCGTCACTGCAATCATACCAGAAACGTCTTGATGAATGTACGGATCCTTGATTGGCCTGCCCGGTTCCCTGATTTGTCACCCATGGAGCATGCCTGGGATTTGATGGGAAGACGTATACGGTCATACTAGTCTCCAGCCAGCAATCTTCATTAACTGACACAGCATGAGTTTCAGGCATGGTAAGAAACCCCTGAAGATAACATTCGGAGGCGCTTCCACGCCACGCCGAATACAAGAGGGTATCCGTGCCCGTGGGGGTCATACCTCATACTGATGATGATGATGATGATTATGATGGACGGTTACAAATGGACTGAAAGTGTAATTATTTAATACATGTTATATGCTGAACATCTCCACAAAGTTTGATAGATAACGGAGTGGTACTTCATGGTGTAACACTTTCCATTTCCACTAGTGTAGTTCCTTACTGACTGAAAATATTTTAGTCACCGTACATGACAAACTTCTCAGAATATAAATGCAGTCTTCCAACAATGACAGTATCAAGTCGTAGAACTTCCATCAGCCAACCGGCGTGGCTGGGCTCTGGGATAATACTGTACCTACGCTTTTTTCCTAAGTTTTCATTCCCCTCCCTGAAGGGGTCATCTTGAAACCTAGAAACCTAGGCTTGTCACATGGCTTCTTTTATACTGAATCAGACGTATGCGTCAAGGAATTCAGCTATCACTTCAACCTGCAATAACTCCGTTAATCCTTCACGGATTTTCGTAAAACTTGGTAGCTACGTAGGATCTAATACTGGCTACACGGTGATGTAGTTCAAATGATTGTAACATTTTTACTAAGATAGTAACCATAGAAGGAAAGGATTGTCCGAAGTGGCGTAGTTTGTCCTTGACCGGCCAATAGCGAGCTCGCATCAAGTTCGTTAGCAGCGGTCGCTCTCCTCGCGCGCAGCGCGTATTTTAAATTCGAAAGACTTCAAGTTCAGATGCTAAACCAGCGTTCCTGGTTCAATATATACCAGATATTTTAATACAAGATTCATCATGGATGAGGAACGATAATAGAGATGCAGAAATTTTCACCCTGAGTGCCCATCAGAGAGACAAATTGGAATAGGGGGGAGAGTATTCATACCGTAGGAGGAAGAATTCGTATGCTAAGAAAAAGTTAAGGATGACAAATATGAAACTCTAGGTGTAAGGCTCTTTTCTTAAGATAATAGGCTACTTGATGTTTTTGATGTGCATAGATCATGAAGGGATGAAGCTGATGCGGAACTGTTTCATATGATAATCACTTATGTGGGTAAAAACATAGAAAGGAATGAGAATTTATTAATTTATGAAATGATAACTAGAAACGTAGTGCAAATGACGGAATGCATGACCAGCAAATGGCAAATAGGTTAATATGAGAAGTACAGCTGAATCAGAAAGTGATGGAACTAACTAGATACGAATATTCTAGACGTCGGTGTCGTTCTGATAAAACCACGTAAGTTATATAGAGAAACTGAAGTGATTATGAAGCTGTTTTAGTCGCACTTAAAAATAAATGTGATAGAAAGGAAGGTTGACCAAGTAGAGGAGATGACTAATACTGGTGAAATACTGAAGCCTACCTGTGACAAATAAAATATTAACAAAGCGATTGAATAGTTGAAACCTAGAAATGCAGCCCCAGTTTACGAAGGAAATTGTGATAAACAATCAGTAGTTAATTACAGGCCACACAGTTTGGCATGTGTTGCATGTAAGCTCTGGGTAAGCATTCTTTGAGCACGTTTGAAATATTGCTAACTGATTTGATGCAAGACAATTCGGGTTTATAGAAGGTTATTGCAATGAGTCTCCATTTGTAGAATTCTAGCAAAATATAGCAAATATTTTAGATTCAGAAGGTCAGACTATATTACTGTTGACATATTGAAGGCTTTTGATATGGCAGTTCATAGGATATTACTAACAAAAATGGGGGAAGTGCACTAGACAAAAAGCGATTGAATGCGTGACTAAATTTCCAGAAAATGGAACTCGCGAGTACGTGAGGCATTTTCTAATTCCGTAGTGTTCAAGAGGAAATATTAGTGGACTCTTATATTTTCTAATATGCATAAATGAGTAAAGAACTGTAATCACGGATAAGGCCTTTTCCACATGAACTTATATTATACAGTGTAATAAATAAGTTGCAGGTCTGCGAGCGACTACAAAGGGACCTCGACAATGTTTTGGAATGGACAGCAGATAATGACATGAAAGTAAACGGGGTGAAAATTTAAGTCATACGTTTCAGCGAAAGGAGAAGTCCTCTCAGTTTTAATTACTATGGTGATGGGGTGCTTCGTTGGAAAAATCGCATGAACAAGGCTGGTTACGAGGGTTTTTAAGGTTGTAGTAAGAATCTAAGAGAGAGGACATGCAATTTATTGGTAAGACCCCAATTACAATAATATTCCAGTGTATCGGACCCTCACCAGGATTACTTGATTTGAGAACTGTAAAAGAGCCAAAGAAAAGCAGCACAGTTTCTTCTAGGCGATTTCCTACAAAAGAGTAATATTATGAGAATGTTACAAACTTCGGTTAGGAAAGACTTGTGAGTAAAGGAACGAGCTGCTCGACGAAGCGGTATATTCCGAGCTCTCAGTGGAGAGAAGAAGTCTAATGATACTTGTTGACAAATAAGCTCCATGGCTAAATAGTTAGCGTGCTGGCCTTTGGTCCAGAAGGTCCCATGTTCGATTTCCGGCCGGGTCGGGGATTTTAATCTTCATTGGTTAATTCCAATCGCTTGGGGGCTGGGTGTGTCTTCACAGGCAGGGCCCCATCCTCATAGACACGCAGGTCGCGTATGTGGCGTCAGCTCGGAAGACCTGCTTCAGGCCTCTTCCGAGGCCGTACGCCATGTGTACAAATAAGCTTGAGTTGAGTTTTTAAAAGTAGGAAAAGTCATAATACGGAGTTAATCCTAGAATTGGAGAGGACAAATCTGGGTATATATATTCATTTATAGGGCGAGGTGTTAGGGACTGTAATAATTTACCAAAGAAAATGTTCATTAAATTTCCAGCTTCTTTGAAATCATGTAAGAAGAAAGACTAGGTAAAATAAATGATAGGGAATCTACCACCTGGGTGATAGCCCTAAATGCTGATCAGTGGTAATTGATCGACTAAATGATGTAAAAATTGGATTATTAAGTAATACCATATGGTCGGTGAGAGAGGTATGAGCTGGTTTCTAAAATGGAATGTTGATCGGTGGAAGATGGCAACTAAAATGTAAACAGGCTGTCAGATGTGTTTAGATCAATTATTGAGTTGCGTGAAAACAGGTATGAACGTTTGAATGTTGTAAGGATGTGTATATGTAACAAATATATCATTACAGAGAAATAAAAAATTACAAAGGAGGAGGGGCACGTTAGAAATACACTGACTGACAGAGCAAATGCAACACCAAGAAGGAGTGGTTCGAAAGGGATGAAAGTTGGGAAAAAAACAGAGACGGCACGGACGAATAATTGATGTTTATTTCAAACCGATATGCAGGTTACACAATGCGCACGGCATCGACTCAGTAGGATGTAGGACCACCGCGAGCGGCGATGCACGCAGAAACACGTCGAGGTACAGAGTCAATAAGAGTGCGGATGGTGTCCTGAGGGATGGTTCTCCATTCTCTGTCAACCATTTGCCACAGTTGGTTGTCCGTACGAGGCTGGGGCAGAGTTTGCAAACGGCGTCTAATGAGATCCCACACGTGTTCGATTGGTGAGAGATCCTGAGAGTACGCTGGCCACGGAAGCATCTGTACACCTCGTAAATCCTGTTGGGAGATGCGAGCAGTGTGTGGGCGGGCATTATCCTGCTGAAACAGAGCATTGGGCAGCCCCTGAAGGTACGGGAGTGCCACCGGCCGCAGCACATGCTGCACGTAGCGGTGGGCATTTAACGTGCCTTGAATACGCACTAGAGGTGACGTGGAATCATACGCAATAGCGCCCCAAACCATGATGCCGCATTGTCTAGCGGTAGGGCGCTCCACAGTTACTGCCGGATTTGACCTTTCTCCACGCCGACGCCACACTCGTCTGCGGTGACTATCACTGACAGAACAGAAGCGTGACTCATCGGAGAACACGACGTTCCGCCATTCCCTCATCCAAGTCGCTCTAGCCCGGCACCATGCCAGGCGTGCACGTCTATGCTGTGGAGTCAATGGTAGTCTTCTGAGCGGACGCCGGGAGTGCAGGCCTCCTTCAACCAATCGACGGGAAATTGTTCTGGTCGATATTGGAACAGCCAGGGTGTCTTGCACATGCTGAAGAATGGCGGTTGACGTGGCGTGCGGGGCTGCCACCGCTTGGCGGCGGATGCGCCGATCCTCGCGTGCTGACGTCACTTGGGCTGCGCCTGGACCCCTCGCACGTGCCACATGTCCCTGCGCCAACCATCTTCGCCACAGGCGCTGCACCGTGGACACATCCCTATGGGTATCGGCTGCGATTTGACGAAGCGACCAACCTGCCCTTCTCAGCCCGATCACCATACCCCTCGTAAAGTCGTCTGTCTGCTGGAAATGCCTCCGTTGACGGCGGCCTGGCATTCTTAGCTATACACGTGTCCTGTGGCACACGACAACACGTTCTACAATGACTGTAGGCTGAGAAATCACGGTACGAAGTAGGCCATTCGCCAACGCCGTGTCCCATTTATCGTTCGCTACGTGCGCACCATAGCGGCGCATTTCACATCATGAGCATACCTCAGTGACGTCAGTCTACCCTGCAATTGGCATAAAGTTCTGACCACTCCTTCTTGGTGTTGCATTTGCTCTGTCAGTCAGTGTAAATAAATCTGGGTATGGTTGTGGAAGTAAGGAGATTTTAGGAACTTTCTGGGGAAAAGAAGTTATAAAAAATGTCAGCTAAGAATGACATGATGGCAAGCTTAATTGGGAGTCATGTCAAATTTAGTACAAAATTGTAAGGTATGTACAGTTACTTTAAGTCAGAAAAAGTTCCAGAAATCGTTAATAAACAAGGGGATTGTATATGTGAGAATTTACAGACGGCAGAAATATTTAGTCAGCCATATGTGAAGTTAGTTTGACATATGGATGATGTCCAAGTAGAGGAGTTGACTAATACTCGCAAGTTACTGATGATATTTACGAAAAGATGACCACAGAACTTGAAAGTCGTTCTACACGATTATATAAATCTGAACCAGAAATTACAGCAAGCTGTGAGTAAATAGAGTAGGCATTGTGTTCTTTGCATTACTCCCTTGGCGGATGCCAATTTTGCCAAACTCCTGATGCGATGGATGTCGATTATCAGAATGTAAAAATTACTAGAATGTAGCGTTTACAATTTCATTTTAAGGTAATTATTCGTTATAAGTAATTCAATTAAGATTACTCAATTACTTCCTCTATTGTAATATATCAGAGGTACTTATTTGATTACTGTTTTATATGAAGGAGAGAGTTGCTTATTAAGCCCAGGGTACAAAGGAAAGAATAATTACAGGCCATTGAGCTGGACACGTGTTGTGCGCAAGCATTCTCTCTTATTATATTAGACAAATCTGTAAAATTTGGTTTGATAGAAGGCAGTTCGGGTTTAGGAAATGTATGGCTCAACTTGTATAATTCCAGCAAGATTACAGCAGATATTTTGTATTCAGGAGGTCAAGCAGACTGACCTTTGTCAGACTTTGTTAAGGCAGACTATGGGAAACTACCAATGAATTTTATTTTTTTTTGCTATGGGCTTTACGTCGCACCGACACAGATAGGTCTTATGGCGACGATGGGATAGGAAAGGCTTAGGAGTTGGAAGGAAGCGGCCGTGGCCTTAATTAAGGTACAGCCCCAGCATTTGCCTGGTGTGAAAATGGGAAACCACGGAAAACCATTTTCAGGGCTGCCGATAGTGGGATTCGAACCTACTATCTCCCGGATGCAAGCTCACAGCCGCGCGCCTCTACGCGACCAATGTAAATGAGGGCTATCATATTCTATTAGACAAAAGAGTGTTTGAATGGGTACATGAATTTCTAGAAAACAGTACTCGGAGAATTAGAGTACGTGAAGTATTATCTGATCCTATAATAATTAAGAGGAATTTTCTTTAAGACAGTATGAATAGACCTTTATGTCTTCTTAAATATATAAATTGTATGAGTAAAGAAATGGAATCACAGATCGTTTTTTTTTTCAAGATGAAGCCAGACTGTATAGAGAAATAAATAAATTACAGGTTTTTGAGTGACTGCAAAAGGATCTCGGCAATGTTGTGAGGAGGACAGCAAGCAATGGTATGATTGTAAATAGGGTGAAAAGTCAGGCAGCATGTTTCACTGTTTTGGTGGAGTGAAAGTACTCATGAGGATCACTGGAAATTCCCAGGGGTTAATATAATGAACGATCTTTGAGGATATAATCACATTAATGAGGTTATAAATAAATCTTCATAAGGTTATAAGTATGTTTAGGGTTTGTAGTAGGGATGTAGGGGAGAGGGCATACAATTCACTGACAAGACACTAATTAGAGCATGTTTCCTGTATATGGGAGCATAGTTCCTGTGTACAAGACCCTCACCATGATTACTCGATTCGAGAAGTGGGAAGGATCCGAAGAAGAGCAGCACGGTTTTTTCTAGCTGATTTCCAACAAAAGAGTAGTGTTACAAAAATATTGTAAATTTTTGGGCTTAGAAAACTTGGGAATATGGAGATGAGCTGCGCGGCTAAGCAGTATGTTCCGAGCGGTCAGTGGAAAGATGGCATGGAATGACATTTGAAGAGGTGGATTCCAAAATGCACTAAGTCAATTATCTGTTATTTTGCATTTTGCGCTTTTTACTGTTAAGAACGCATAGCTGTATCAGTTGAGGGAAGAATATTTGCCAAGCTGTTCTTAGTCACATATATAATCAGGAGGAAAAATGGAGGTTTTTTCAAAACTGTGCTAAGGCAGTTGATGTGATATTCCATAATGTTCTTAGTCATAGTCTGCTATATTGCGCGCCGGGCTGAGTAGCTCAGACGGATGAGGCGCTGGCCTTCTGACCCCAACTTGGCAGGTTCGATCCTGGCTCAGTCCGGTGGTATTTGAAGATGCTCAAATAGGTTAGCCTCGTGTCGGTAGATTTACTTGCACATAAAAGAACTCATGCGGGACACAATTCCGGCACTTCGGCGTCTACGAAAACCTTAAAAGTTGTTAGTTGGACGTAAAGCAAATAATATTATTAATTATGTTGCGCATAAGCAGTAGAACACCCGGTGTCCACTTCTGTTGTTTACACATAGTTTGGTATTAGTAATATTTTACCAGCGACATTTCTTGTGTAACTGTGGAACAATGTTTGGTTTAGATTTGGAGTGTTTAGTTATCTTACTAAATTGTCTGTAATAAGTTTTTAGTTAATGCTCTGGAAAATGAGAGGAGTAGGAACAGAAAACCGAATGCAAAACATTGGGACAAAAACAAACGCAAGTATGCTCGGAACAGTAGGAGTGCCCATGGTGTTCCTAGTAAAAACTGCAATCATTACATAACGAAGCGATGCATGGTAGGAGATTTGAATAAAGAATACATTGTTGATTTTCACAGTAAGTTGTATGTTTTTAAAACAAAACTTGAGCAAGTCAATTTTCTTGCCAAATACATGAGGGTTACAGAACCTAAAACTCGCAGGCCAAGAAACAAGACCAATCTAACGGAATACTTCGTTAGAAAGAAAACTGGACATATTATACGTGTGTGTGGAAAAACCTTTGCTTCTATAACCAACATAACGAGGAGGAGGTTGAATGGTATAGCAAAGCATTTCTCAGCAACTGGTGAAAAAAGACTTGAGAGAAGAGGGGGTTCTGGAATTGGACCCAGGGATGCGGGGATTTCACAATCAATGTCTGATTTCTTAAATACACTGAAATGCAGGGAAAGACGCTTTGGTTGGCGGAAAAGGATACGCATTTCTGTTAAGAAATGTTGGCGAATTTGGTAGACTAAAAGAAAAGACGAAGGAAATCCAAGTGCATCATTTAGTACGTAATTTAAAGTTTTTCAAACCAAATCTAACACAGGATTTGCAAATCCATAAACAGATATCTGCTCATTTTGTGAGGATTACAAAGTTCAAATCAAGAATTCCAGAAGCCCAGGTGAAAAAATGGAATGGATGACAAGATTTATTTTACACAAGCGTAGATCAAAGAAATTGTATGAGAATATGAACTCTGAGGAAGAGGGTATTGTGAAAGTTGCCTTTGATGAGCAGCAGCAGAACTAGCCCCTTCCAATGATCGGGATGTCTGAAACATTCTATGCACGAGAGATATGGTTGTATAATCTCACCTTCGTTATTACTGAGAAAGGGCAGTTCTCCAATAACACTTCCATCTACAATAAATTGGACTGAAGATCAATCCGGACGTGGATAGAGGTGGAGTATGCACTGCACAGCTTCCTACGAATCCTTGACCGAGCTCGATAGCTGCAGTCGCTTAAGTGCGGCCAGTATCCAGTATTCGGGAGATAGTAGGTTCGAACCCCACTATCGGCAGCCCTGAAAATGGTTTTCCGTGGTTTCCCATTTTCACACCAGGCAAATGCTGGGGCTGTACCTTAAGGCCACGGACGCTTCCTTCCCACTCCTAGCCCTTTCCTATTCCATCGTCGCCATAAGACCTATCTGTGTCGGTGCGACGTAAAGCAACTAGCAAAAACGAATCCTTGAAGGGAAAGTTATTAAAGAGAATGCCCCAGCACTTCCTCATACCCTGAGACTCCTTTCAGATTCTGCAAGCAGCCAGAACAAAAATGCAACAATGTTGGGTTTCCTTCTGAACCACTTTAACACCAGTCATGTTTCCAATGTAGTAGAGCACTACTTCCCGATCACGGGGCACATATTGATGTCTCCTGATCGAGTGTTTGGGAGAGATGAGAAACAGTACAGGTCTCGGCAACAGACGCTTCATCCAGATGACTACCATACCATCCTGGCCAAGCATGGTAGCGTAAAAGTTCTTGGTAAGAACTGGAAGTTCCAAAACTTCCCAAAAATTCCTCCAATAGATTGTTTAATTTGAAGTTACCATTTTTGAATAAGGAGCAAGGGGTGTTTACTTACGAAAAGGGGCACAGGAGCATACAGGCCACAGGGGACCCAAGTACATACAGTGTTCTGAAGAAGACATCAGGTTCTTCCTGGAAAACCTGCTGTGAATCCTGCTCAGAAATCGAACAGAAGAACAAGATACGTGAGTAAAAGAAGGATGTGGAGAAACTATTAACATTTGTGCAGCTCAATCCAAAGGACAAGGCCTTTTATTAAAAAACTCTGGTCCACTGCACATAACTAAGGACAATGACGATGCTCACTGAAATGAACAAATCCTTTTCTGTAATATAACCCTGATGTCAAGCTGTAAGATTAGTTGTGTTCCAATAAATGTAGCACTCAGGAATGATTTGCTTTTTATAATCTACGTACTTAACCAGAGATAAGGATTTTCACAGATGATGTTATTCTGTACAGAGTAATACATAAGTTACAAGATTGTGAGCAACTGCAAAATGACCTCGATAACGTTGTGAGATGGACAGTAGGCAATGATATGATGATAAACGGGGATAAGTCAGGTTGTAAGTTTCACAAATAGGAAAAGTCCTCTCAGTTTTAATTACTGCGTTGATGGGGTGAAAGTTCCCTTTGGGGATCATTGTAAATACCTACGTATTAATATAAGGAAAGATCTTCATTGGGGTAATCACATAAATATGATTATAAATAAAGGGTACAGATCTCTGCACATGGTTATGAGAGTATTTAGGGGTTGTAGCAAGGATGTAAATGAGAGAGCATATTTGTCTCTGGTGAGACCCCAACTAGAGTATGGTTCCAGTGTATGGGACCCTTACCAGGATTACTTGATTCAGGAACTGGAAAAAGTCCAAAGTAAAGCAGTTCGATTTGTTCTGTGCGATTTCCGACAAAGGAGTAGCGTTACAAAAATGTTGCAATGTTTGGGCTGGGAAGACTTGGGAGAAAGGAGACGAGCTGCTCGACTAAGTGGTATGTTCTGAGCTGTCAGTGGAGAGATGGCGTGGGAGGACATCAGTAGACGAATAAGTTTGGGTGGTGTCTTTAAAAGTAGGAAAGATCACAATATGAAGATAAAGTTGGAATTCAAGAGGACAAATTGGGGCAAATATTCGTTTATAGGAAGGGGAGTTAGCGATTGGAATAACTTACCAAAGGAGATGTTCAATAAATTTCCAATTGCTTTGCAATCATTTAAGAAAAGGCTAGGAAAATAACAGATAGGGAATCTGCCACCTGGGCGACTGCCCTAAATGCAGATCAGTAGTGATTGGATTGATTGATTGATTGATTGATTGATTGATTGATTGATTGATTGATTGATTGATTGATTGATTGATTGATTGATAACCACTCATACTTTTCCAAAAAGCCCTAAGCATTATTTAGTTAATTTTGGAAAAACCCAGCATTGAAATCCAGTACTTTTCCGAGAATCGACGTTTGTATTGGTTACAAAAATATTACTCATTCTACTTAAGAGGAAATTAATAAAGGCCGTGGTACAAACATTACGAATAACACCTAAATCACTGACGTAGCCAAGGGGAGCCCAGTGGTGCCCCTCCCCCCGCCCCCTCAGAAGGTTTCCTGAGACCACAGCGAGGATCAGCCGTTGTTTTACGTACGGTACGAACAAATTAAGAATTTACTTCGAAACGTTAAATTAACGTAGAGACAATGAATCTAGTAGCGAGGCTCAGAAGGGCCATACATAACTCTCCATATCTGTACTGCTTGAAGGAGCTTGAATGAAAGGAAAACACTTTAGATTGTGATGTGCGGGATATTTCCCTGTGGAGGCTTCATTATTGGGGATATAACTGCGTGTTGACAAATGTCTAGAGATGAAGAGAAGGGCGATTATCAAGGGATTACTCTGTAGAGGGCCGAAATGTGACCACCAAGATAACGGGTGCCACGGCAAGAAACAGTTGCAAGCTTACATCATCGTGTCAGCTTTTGTAGCTCGGTTCCTGGAAACAATGATACCCCAGGGACGCTGCCACAGAGTGGTCGTGATTGTCGGGTCGTACCGTAGTTGAAAGATACGCCGTATTTAAGCTGCAGTGTTGGGAAGACTGTGACAGACTTGTGAGCTGCACGTTAGTTCCTCATTTTGTGCCATGTTAGTGACTTCCATGAAGATGAACCGTTTTGTCATATAGATGCCAAAACTATGTTACTTATATCCTCGGTAAGTATTGAAAAAGTTTTTTATTCTAACAGCAGCACTAGCATATATTAATAAGACATAATCGCTGATGCGTTCATAAGTTTGTTTCTGTTTTGTCTGTTTTTCCAAATGCCTGGGGACTGACTGGAACCTCAAATGGCACCATAAAAATTGTGGGTAACTATTTTGTAATTGGCGGGCGTGATAACTGAGTTCCAATGGCTCTATCTTCTCACCAAGACGGTCAAGGCTTGAATCGCAGTCGATGCATGCAAAATTTTAAAAATGTGAAGTCACGTTCTGTTGATTCGGATTGCACCGGGCAAGTTGACCGTGCGGTTAGGGGCGCGTGGCTGTGAGCTTGCATCCGGGAGATAGTGGGTTCGAATCCCATTGTCGGCAGCCCTGAAGATGGTTTTCCGTGGTTTTACATTTTCACATCAGGCAAATGCTGGGGCTGAACCTTTATTAAGGCCACGGTCGCTTCCTTCCAACTCCTAGGCCTTTCCTATCCCATCGTCGCCATGAGACCTGGCTGTGTCGGTGCGACGTAAAGCCACTGGCAAAAGATTCGGATTCTACTTAAAATCGTAGATTCCGTCGCTTACCTATCTTTAGTACTTTTGAACCATAACCGCATAATTTATGGTGGTGTATATTGATTATAAAAACTTTCTACGGTCTTACCTTGTAACTTAAATGGTGACTGGATTCAGTGGCGTACCCAGAAAGTAATTTCAGTCGGTGGAGTATAAGTCTACGCCAGTAGCGTGGATACGACTTTTTCTTGGGAGGGGGATGTGAAAAGAAAGCCGGTCTTACCAAGTGCGGTGAAGGATCTTCAATAGATGTTGATGGTTTTGATTGTTATTATGTAATTACATCCAACAATCGAAATCATAGCTTCTATACTGTTAAAATAAACCGGCTGAATTCTTGAGATTGATCATAAAATTTATAATATTGTTCTTCGTTTGTAAGGAAGTAGAATCTTCATTTAATTTGTCTTCTTAAAAAAGGAACCACGGCCCGTGACAGTGACTACCTTCCAGGTCATAGATATTTCGATTACGGGAGACTCAAGGCCAACTCTACTGCATCCAGAAATAAGACTTTATCTTTCCCATCCATGACTTTCTTAACTCCGTCAGTGCCGGGAATCTATGAACGGCGTGAACCGGGAAAGGAAATTCCGTCTTTATGCTACTTCCATGGACTTTTGTTTTATACACAACGAGATCGTCCTATTAGACTAAGGTGGTCATGGTAATGTGATATGGAGACAGAAATGACAAATATTGAGTTTTATGTCAAGTGCCGTGTGTGCTTGTGTCCTACCCCTACCTATCTAAAGCACATAGTCATTAATAATATTGATACTCATTTCCTAGAATATTACTGGCACATTGAGATTAATTATAATTTATTGTAATGAAATAAATCTCACAAAGCACAACTGCAGCAACTGCATCATCCTTCGACTTCTGCTACGGGAGCCATTCCCTTCAACAAAAACAAACCAAACCCCATGGCACTACAGCCCTTGAAGGGCCTTGGCCTGCCAAGCGACCGCTGCTCAGCCCGAAGGCCTGCAGATTACGAGGTGTCGTGTGGTCAGCACGACGAATCCTCTCGGCCGTTATTCTTAGCTTTCTAGACCGGGGCCGCTATCTCACCATCAGATAGCTCCTCAATTCTAATCACGTAGGCTGAGTGAACCTCGAACCAGCCCTCAGGTCCAGGTAAAAATCCCTGACCTGGCCGGGAATCGAACCCGGGGCCTCCGGGTAAGAGGCAGGCATGCTACCCCTACACCACCATTCCCTTCAACAACATGTTAAAAATATCTGACTGTGTTTCCTATCCCCTCCATTCTTTGAAATTTTCTGAGGTTTTAATCATTCCAGACAATATGACAGTCTTCTATTTGGTTTATATAACTCTCGATATGTCAACATTTATTTCAGTAAGTGCAATGGTATTCTTTCTGATGAAATGTGTACGTCCCCTTCTGCTCTTCTCTCATAGTCCCCGTCTCAATCCTCTTCATCACGTACATAGAGAACTTTTGCAACCATCAAAGCTTTTTTTCATCATTACAGTTGCAGATGTTAACTAATAAATGCAGTGAATATTCACATAAATAAGCAATAGTTATCTTGGCACTTAAAGAACTCTTAGCTTCACTACAATTGCTGAAACTGTGATGAATAACTTGAGAAGTCGCGCGTGATCATTGTTGGGTCAATTTCAGGATCTCCAATCCCTGTTTGTCAACACACGGCATGTACACAAATACAGTACTTGTCCTGGGCATGACTTACTGTCAGCTGATGTCGACCAAGTTCTTTCCTGATAATATTCGAATATCATTGACCTCCGCAAATATTTACATTTTTTAATGAAACCTACCCGACAAGAGTTGAATACTCTACAAATTAAGCCATCTACGAGGTCGTAACATTGTGATTATAAAGGTACAAATATACAAGTATTAGGAACAATTTTAATCAATTTAGGCCCTTGTACGTAATTTCAATTTTTTATGTTATTTCTTTATTTTTATGTTTAAAAAGCCTTCAATTAAGCCATATTTTATTGCAGTCTGCGGGAGGTTCGACGACACGGTAAATTTCAGAGCGGATGGAGAGATGCGATGCCAGCTTTAAAGCCGCTTGGCGATCCGCGTCCTGTCCTCATTTCTCTGTGGAAAGACGTCCCTTGAGTATTGAAACTCTTAGAGCGTTCATTCATGTAAATCTACAATTGTGTATAAAGAGAGTAGGTTACATCAAGAAAGTCATTCAGGGAGATTACCTTGCAGAGTAACCTTTCTCCAGGTCCTACTTATGTTGATATTCTGGTCATAGCAATGGGACTTCGGGTTTTACTAGCTCAGATTCTTTGCGATAAGTCTGATTCAGGTGCGAACAGACCTTTGGAACAATATTGTGAAAAAATGTATTTAATAATATAGTACGTCTCAAGAAAGATAATACCGAGCTCGATAGCTGCAGTCGCTTAAATGCGGCCACTATCCAGTAATCGGGAGATCGTGGGTTCAAGCCCCACTGTCGGCAGCCCTGAAGATGGTTTTCCGTGGTTTCCCATTTTCACACCAGGCAAATGCCGGGGCTGTACCTTAATTAAGGCCACGGCCGCTTCCTTTCACTTCCTAGTCCTTTCATATCTCATTGTCTCCAAAAGACCTATCTGTGGCGGTGCGACGTAAAACAAATAGCAAAAAAAAAAAAAAAAAAAAAAAAAGAAAACAAAGAAAGACAATAGAATAAAATAGAAGGATGTTTCGAATGTAGAGCACATTACTTTGGAGAGCATTCTGTTAATGATGCAACATCTGTACAATCAATTTATAGAAGTCCGAAAAGAAATAAGTCCGATATATCACGCCGACTTATTAATTTGGGGATTAAACTATGCCAAAGCATTTGGTATTTATATTTGACGTTTCAAAAGGAAATATAGTAAAAGTGTAAAGGTGCCAAAATATGTGGGTAGAAACTATGCAAAAAAACTGGAGTACATGTGGTTTACACATCTTTCGCCGCAAAAAACAACATGAAATTCCGTGATTCTGAAGACAAGAACATCATAAATACCAATCAGTCTGCTTTTAATTATGAAATGAAATCAACACGGTCATCTTCTATAATGAGAGAGAAGAATAATGTGCGTTGTGTAGACCTGATTCATGCCAGCTTGCACAATTATCCTATTTATTAAACTTTACGTTATTCCAGGGTTCAGTAATGTAAATCATTGATAACTGTTGTTATTCTTTTGCCTTAAGAGGGAATCAGAAAGGGATTTTCAGCTCCCCCATGATAATTTCGATCCAGTAATTTCATTCCATTATCCCTGATTTAATATCGTTCTGGAGTACGGACTAGACAAGTATTTGTTGTATTCTACACTGTATAGAATGAACCACACGAGTCTGGAGAGGAAATTTCTCCCCTGTACCAATTCCATTGTAAATTATGAAGTGTCCATAGGTTAGTACTAAATTACTCCCAGGAACTTATTGATGTGTTTAATGGATGCCTCCAGGCACTTCGAAAAGTGATTACGATAGTCGGGTTCTAGAATTGACCGAGGACGCTTGCAATTCATCTGGCTGGTGGAACAAAAACACCATATTTTCCGGATTTCGATGATTTTCTTTGACTCGTGTACAATAATAATAATCATAATAATTTCGTGCGTCCTAGTGGCTTTGAGATTTTTACTTCTTGTAAATGAAAACATGCCATCAATAACAGAGACATTGAAAATTAATTTAGCACCTATATAAACAAGATGAAATGGCGTATGACTTTTAGTGTC
This sequence comes from Anabrus simplex, assembly GCF_040414725.1. NCBI lineage: Eukaryota > Metazoa > Arthropoda > Insecta > Orthoptera > Tettigoniidae > Anabrus > Anabrus simplex. Next base: position 304,888,237 of record NC_090266.1, read on the forward strand.
GGGAGTGTCCGAGGACATGTTCGGCTCGCCAGGTACAAGTCTTTCGATTTGACACCCGTAGGCGACCTGCGCGTCGTGATGAGGATGAAATGGTGATGAAGACGACGCATACACCCAGTCGCCATGCCAGAAAAATTAACCAATGATGGTTAAAATTCCCGACCCTGCCGGGAATCGAACCCGGGACCTCTGTAACCAAAGGCCACCACACTAACCATTTAGCCATGGAGCCGGACATAAACAAGATAACCGTTATCGTTAACATCAACAATGGAAAATTTAAGTATAATTTCCCGGGGTATGAAAACTTTTTTAAATACACTGACTGACAGAGCAAATGCAACACCAAGAAGGAGTGGTCAGAACTTTATGCCAATTGCAGGGTAGACTGACGTCACTGAGGTATGCTCATGATGTGAAATGCGCCGCTGTGCTGCGCACGTAGCGAACGATAAATGGGACACGGCGTTGGCGAATGGCCCACTTCGTACCGTGATTTCTCAGCCGACAGTCATTGTAGAACGTGTTGTGTGTGCCACAGGACACGTGTATAGCTAAGAATGCCAGGCCGCCGTCAACGGAGGCATTTCCAGCAGACAGACGACTTTACGAGGGGTATGGTGATCGGGCTGAGAAGGGCAGGTTGGTCGCTTCGTCAAATCGCAGCCGATACCCATAGGGATGTGTCCACGGTGCAGTGCCTGTGGCGACGATGGTTGGCGCAGGGACATGTGGCACGTGCGAGGGGTCCAGGCGCAGCCCGAGTGACGTCAGCACTCGAGGATCGGCGCGTCCGCCGCCAAGCGGTGGCAGCCCCGCACGCCACGTCAACCGCCATTCTTCAGCATGTGCAAGACACCCTGGCTGTTCCAATATCGACCAGAACAATTTCCCGTCGATTGGTTGAAGGAGGCCTGCACTCCCGGCGTCCGCTCAGAAGACTACCATTGACTCCACAGCATAGACGTGCACGCCTGGCATGGTGCCGGGCTAGAGCGACTTGGATGAGGGAATGGCGGAACGTCGTGTTCTCCGATGAGTCACGCTTCTGTTCTGTCAGTGATAGTCACCGCAGACGAGTGTGGCGTCGGCATGGAGAAAGGTCAAATCCGGCAGTAACTGTGGAGCGCCCTACCGCTAGACAACGCGGCATCATGGTTTGGGGCGCTATTGCGTATGATTCCACGTCACCTCTAGTGCGTATTCAAGGCACGTTAAATGCCCACCGCTACGTGCAGCATGTGCTGCGTCCGGTGGCACTCCCGTACCTTCAGGGGCTGCCCAATGCTCTGTTTCAGCAGGATAATGCCCGCCCACACACTGCTCGCATCTCCCAACAGGCTCTACGAGGTGTACAGATGCTTCCGTGGCCAGCGTACTCTCCGGATCTCTCACCAATCGAACACGTGTGGGATCTCATTGGACGCCGTTTGCAAACTCTGCCCCAGCCTCGTTCGGACGACCAACTGTGGCAAATGGTTGACAGAGAATGGAGAACCATCCCTCAGGACATCATCCGCACTCTTATTGACTCTGTACCTCGACGTGTTTCTGCGTGCATCGCCGCTCGCGGTGGTCCTACATCCTACTGAGTCGATGCCGTGCGCATTGTGTAACCTGCATATCGGTTTGAAGTAAACATCAATTATTCGTCCGTGTCGTCTCTGTTTTTTCCCCAACTTTCATCCCTTTCGAACCACTCCTTCTTGGTGTTGCATTTGCTCTGTCAGTCAGTGTAACTGTGTTCTGAGTTAGATTATCGTTTACATGCATTTAGAAGTGCTACAGTACCCTGGGTTTGAGTGAATAATTATGAAGGAAGCAGTGTCTTAATAATTCAATTATAATTGAGCTCCTGATATTTTGGAGTGGTTTCTAATTCCAAACATTGATTTTCTGTTTGTGTTGTACTGTACATTTTACAATTTTCTGCCTTTCTCTAATCCTGCACTGCCCGGTTCATGTTTAATACTTTTGTTATATACTGATAATCGATTTCGATTCATGTGACTTTTAAAGTTCGGTGACCTGGAAATCATTTACATGGTTGCTACTAACCTAGTACGTGCAGGTCAAGGCAAACCACAGTTTTTTAAAATATATTTTATTGTGTCGCCTTATATTGTGTGATTTCGTCTTTCTGACAATGTTTTTTGAAATGAAATCTGTGGACTGGCTGCTGGTTTAGTTATATGTTCGCCCTGGTTTCTTATGATTTCTTTGATCAGTATTGAGTTAACTGTGTCTTCAATGAGGTGCTCTTCAAGTTTTTTTTTACGATCGTGTTGTCCTCGCTGCTTTATTTAAGTTATTATAGTGATTTTATTTTGTATCATTATGTTTACATGGTTCCTACGAAACGAAGATGTTGAGGTTCGTTATATTAGTATTATATGAATGAATAGGTTCTCCTCGTTTTTCCTTCGTTTGGATTGCTTCGTTTCTAGCACTTTATTCCGTTCCTTTTCGGACGTTTTAGTGGTTTTTACAGTCTCTGTTTGAATTTTGAGAACTATCTACACGAATGTTTGGTACGTAACCTCTGTACCCACTAATAGATGGTCCGGAGATATACTGAGTCCTCGCAGCTTAATTGCACACTTTGTAAACGGAATTTTAAAAGTATTACTGCTCTACGTATACAACTACCTAAGTCTCATCGCTAGAAATTATACTTTGATAATATAGTTTATTATACTAGCCACACTGACTCATTTCTGCCAGCATTGACAGTAGACCCATCATAATCATCATCATCATCATCATAATCTGAAGGACTTAATTCTAACCTGGGAAGATATTATCGCTCTGATTATAGAGAATGTAATTCGCAATCAGGCGATAGTTTACATTCTTATAACATAATTTATTTGAAAATATCAACAACGGGGGGGATCACCATGACTGTGAATGGGAACAAAATAATCCTGAATTGAAAGAGTCTGTATTGTGTTAAAATATTTCGTGGTGTCAGTATCCATGTAGTTCGCGTTCATCCTGATGTGCACAGGCAAACAATTACCCACCGAAATGGGGTGCAGGATGATCCTATATCCCAGTCCTGGAAAATATTATAATTCGGAAGCTAAATCCGATGAAGATAATTTGGTATTTGGGAGTAACAGTTCTTGGAAATTATGAATAGACTTGAACGTAAATACGACAAACTATTAGATAAGTTCACTGAATTTTTCGTAGAGAAACATCTAAATGCAAAGGTCCTGAAACCAGTGGAATATTTCTGAGCTCCCAAACCTAAGCAAATTAAACGTGAACCATCAAAATATTCTAATTGTAGCAATCTCCAGAGCAGTTGAGGCAGAAAGAAAAAAATCAGTATAAATATGACCCCAATCAAGATTCTTACTATTATAGAAGGAGAAGAAGTTCATCCAAAATATTATGACAAATACTTAAGGTAAACAATGTACAATTCCTGCTTTGGAAATTCATGAATTGTGTTCCTGGGGATGTTTTTCAACAGGCTAATTCACGACCCCCATGCCGCTGTTGTAACCCAACGTGCTCTACAGAGTGTGGACGTATTGCCTTGGCCTGCTCGATCCCCCGATCGAGCCCTTATGGGACATCATTGGACGACAGCTCCAGCGTCATCCATAACCGGCATTAACCGTCCCTGTATTGACCGACCAAGTGCAACAGGCATGGAACTCCATCCTCCAAGCTGACACCCAGCACCTGTATGACAACATGCATGCACGTTTGCATGCCTACATTCAACAGTCAGGCGATTACACCGGTTATTAATGGATCAGCATGGCACATTTGCGATGGCTTTTCTTGCACGGATATTAACCTGTAGTCTTGTACCGGTAATCAATTAAATATGTTATCTCGACAAATATGTTGCCAAAACTTCCGTATTCTATATTCCTTATTTCACGGTGTTTGTATATTGCTTTCCACCAGTGTATAAACTCGTTTATTCCTACAAATAAACACCATGGCGCAAGAGCTCCGAAAGACTATGGCCTACGAGGCGACCGCTGCCCAGCCCGAAGGCTTTCAGATTACGAGGTGTCGTGTGGTCAGCACGACGGATCCTCTCGGCCGTTATTCTTGGCTTTCTAGACTGGGGCCGCTATCTCACCGTCAGATAGCTCCTCAATTGTAATCACGTAGGCTGAGTGGACCTCGAATCAGCCCTCAGATGCAGGTAAAAATCCTTGAACTGGCCGGGAATCGAACCCGGGGCCGCCGGGTAAGAGGCAGGCAAGCTACCCCTACACCGCGGGGCCGGCCTTCCTACAAATACTGTGTGAAATATTTAATGCATTAATCCCTTTGATGTTGTTACCGCACGGTACCCCTTGTTCTAGGGGAGCTGTCCTTTGTGGATTTTCTCTCCCTTAAAACAGGTTTCCTAATGCTCCCTTTATAAGAAAACGTGATAAATGTGACCTAAATTTGAGCTAGAGGTGAATTAATATTGTTTGGAAAACTCTCGCCGTAATTATTAATTGCTACTCTCCACGGATAATGGATTTTAATGAACTTCTTCTGGCTCCTTACACATGCAAAATGTTTGTTTTACTTCTTGTCAATTACACAGTGCAAAGGAGTCAAAGATAATTTTGATACGCAGACAGATAACCTTACAATTCCTCCAGTTGTACGTATCTACACCTCTAGTGTAACTATTACAGTAGATGAATTTTGTTTTCGAGAAGTAAAGCATTTTTTAAAGACACCAGGATTTTACAAGATTACATAAAAATGCAGAGAAGTATAGTTTTCTTTTTTCAGTTTTTTTTGCTAGTTGCTTTACGTCGCACCGACACAGATAGGTCTTACGGTGACGATGGGACAAGAAACGCCTAGGAATGGGAAGGAAGCGGCCATGGCCTTAATTAAGGTACAGCCCCAGCATTTGCCTGGTGTGAAAATGGGAAACCAGGGAAAACCATATTCAGGGCTGCCAACAGTGGGGTTCGAACCCACTATCTCCCGGATGCGAGCTCACAGCTGTGCTCTCCTAAACGCACGGCCAACTCGCCCGGTATATAGTTTTCTTAGTCGTGTGTCCTTTACAAAAGTATAGCTCTAACTCATAATCAACTGTGTTTAGTTACTTTCCAATCAAGGTTTAAATACGTGTGGTGTTTCACCGGGTACGAAGGAACAAAATCGAAAAATTCAAAGAATGTGAAGGATATCGTACTTTTTTTTTTTGCTAGGGGCTTTACGTCGCACCGACACAGATAGGTCTTATGGCGACGATGGGATAGGGAAGGCCTAGGAGTTGGAAGGAAGCGGCCGTGGCCTTAATTAAGGTACAGCCCCAGCATTTGCCTGGTGTGAAAATGGGAAACCACGGAAAACCATTTTCAGGGCTGCCGATAGTGGGATTCGAACCTACTATCTCCCGGATGCAAGCTCACAGCCGCGCGCCTCTACGCGCACGGCCAACTCGCCCGGTATATCGTACGTTTTGACAGAGCAAAAGGTAAAATACTGTTACAAGCTCATGCGACTGCCAGCCCTCTGGAAGCACTCCTCATGTATTTCCTGGAAGAGATGAAGCTGAGCTGAGAGATGAGCAAGCTGGGGAGCTCCCGGTCGGCTTGAGGGCATGCGACGGCTTCTGCGTCTATTGCTTTTTACATCTAGTGTATCCGTGGATTTTCTTGAAGGCGAAACTAGAACGTTCCTTTTCCGGCCGCGCCCAGAAGATACAGAAATTCATCACCAGGTATATAAAACCAGGCTCGCCGCGAACGGGTAGTGGTGTTGGTCATACGTCGAGTTGGGTTTGCTTGGAGTTGTGTAGTTGTCGTGTCGAGTGATACATATTTAGTTCAGTGTGTGGAGCAGTCTTGTGAATTGATTGCATGAGAGATCGGTCTTGTCTGATGTCGAGAAAAGTGTACAGTCGTCGTGCGCTGTGGTTCGAACCTGACTGCAAGGAGCTGCTCTGAGGAGTGACCGTGGTGAAGTGAAGCGAAGTGAAAGGTGAGACTTTTTAATTAAGATTACGATGGATCGTCGTTCCAAGTAAAGACTGCCAGCCGGGGATTCAATGTGAGCACAGACTTTTAGCCTATAATTAGTGAAGTGTTATCATTCACTATCGAGCATAATAATTGTGTATGTATGTGCACTGACTGAGCCATCCTAAACTAAATTCGTTCAATAAAAGTGTTTCATTCGTAGCACTATGCAGTATTTGTGAAACTATACCCTTCTTATGTTCTTATGTTCTTATGTTGCAATAGTTGTGTTGTCTTTGCTATGTCTTGAACATTTCTGCGGAATTGAAAACTTTCATGTTCGTAATACAATCTAGTGATACGCGGGGTTTATTTAGCAACCCGTTTGTTTTGTAGGATTTTAAGGAAGCGGTTTATGTTATGTGTGAATTTATTATAATCTTGGTCCACTACTTGAGGTAGACCTACTCAAATACAACAAAAATAAAATGAAAACTAGTGCATAAAAAACGTTATTTTAAATACGAGGGGAATACATAGGCTACCGTGTATGATTCCATGCCGCAGCGCTAGTATCTGAGCCAACACAGTTGCGAAATCTAATCTGTTGTATGTGGTTAACAATATGCACACCTCAACAAAAGCTTCGAATACCGCCAAAACGAGATACTCCATGACGCATTGACATAGGTACGTTATTCATAAGACTATTACAACCCGGAAATTCGACAGTGTTTAATATAGGAATGCTTTGTGCTCGTACAGTATACTAGTCACGTGAACATACCCTGAGTGCTGCAGCAGATGGTTTGTTATCCCATACCACCAAACGCTACAGTCAGTTTGTGTTCAGTCTTGCAGTGACATGCCACGTAGACGAATACAAACGTTTGACAGGATTCAGACAGTGACTTTACTTTCGGCAGGCCATACACAGTAAGATGTTGCCGATCGGTTGAGTGTCACACAAAGCAGTGGATCTAAGGTGTGGAGAAATTACAAAGAGACGGTAAATGTGAACGATAGGCCTTGTTCTGACCAGCCCCGCATTGTAACACCAGCCCAGAATCGTTATATCCAAGTGTCGTCTCGTAGATGTCCAACATCAACTGCCAGGGCTCTTAGGAATGACCTCTGCAGAGCAACAGGGGTTCGTATCGCAGACGAAATAGTGTGTGGAAGACTGCGTGAAGCTAGTCTTTAGGCGTACAAGAGTATGGAGAACCTCTGGAAGATGTCATCAATATAGGCTAGGCATTTCCAGTAAGTCTATCCATGCGGTAGCGGAAGTGTTATGTTCTGCGCAAGAATAATTCTGGGACGGCAGACCCTTCTCATTCCCAACCAGGGAGTATTGACTGGCCCCCGATACATTCAAGAGGTTCTACAACCAACTGTGTGGCCCTTCCAAAAATCTGAACTGCATTTGGCCATCATTTCATCCTAGCAGATGACAATGCAAATCTTAACCGTCATAGGACAGTGTTGCGGTATCTGAAAGACATATCACCACTGGAATGGAATGGCCTGCTCACTCCCCAGACATGAATACCGGAAAATTTTCAGGAATTTAATGAAGCTGCAACAGAGGAGTCGGACCGTTTGCCGCGAAACAAAATTGATGATCTCATTCGAAGCATGCAGCACAGGGTGGAAGAATTCATCCGTATGTGAGGTGGCCATACTCATAACCAAATACTGCTAGCACCGTGCGATAAAGAGTGTTTTAAATTATTATCTGGACTTAATTTCAGAAGATGCCTTTTATTTTGCTTACTCGGTATATTGTGCCCTTTTAAGGCACCAACTGCGGTGATCTCTTCTTTCTTCTTTGCGCCGGCTGCTCCTGTAATAAATGACATATAAATCATACTCACCGCTGCATGTAGACTCTTCTTCTCAGTCGTGCCCGTTCGATATCCCCGGAGAGGCCACCCGCTGATAGAGGAGTGTGGGAGTGAAAAGAAGGGGTAAACTAACTAAAATGACGGTACCCAAGACTGAATTAAAATTTAAATAAAAGACTAATTTATTCAAATAAAATGCAAAATGCTAAAAATGGACGTAGATTGAACTAGTGAAAAATGTAAACAAATGAAAATAAAAGTGACTAAATAAAATATTAAAAATTGAAGGTCTGCCTTACAAAACAAACATAAACTGCCTGAATAAACTGACTGAAGGTCAAACACCTTAATTAAAATATGCCAGACTATCTTGACATTGTCTACAAGTTGAATAAAAATGACTCTGTATAAAAACTCTGGTCAGAACGACCACCTACTTGAAATATAGAAATAAATAATAGAGAAACAATCTCTCAAATATAAATTAATGAAATTAAAATAGTTGACTCACAATAAAGTAAATTAAATTCTGTTACGCCGATCAATCCACTGACTTATCAGAGTTATTAAATGTTTAACACATGTTGCTCATTTGGGAAAAATACCCAAATTTAAATAATCTTGGACTGCACTCAGCAAGTGTATCACTTAAGGAAATAATTCTTAGAAAAAGAACAAAACAACCATGAACATCACTTTCATTTCCTACATAACCGTTGTCTTATACAACCTCTCATGATTAAACAAATCGATTATCGTAACATCACTCTGAGTGTATCCAACCACTCATCTACATGTCAGACTTCACTTGCTTGCCTGTGATAGACTGGACTCTTAAAATAAAACAAAATTTAGGCCAAGTGCCTGATGTTAACATTATCGAATGACAGCGATCTTTGTACATTAAAATTTCTATTGACTTTGCCGCTAACTGCTTTTCATTATAAATTCATATTTGTGGTATCACCACTAGATGGAGGCAGGTACCATCTTCTTTACCACTTATTGCGGCAGTTTTATACAATTGGTTTATTTAAAGATCGCTTCATTCCAAATAAAAATTGTAGTGGATTTTAAATAGAAAGTTTGGTAATTACTTGGATGCCTGGTATGAGCATACCACTACTATTTCGACTGTGACATAATCGATGACCCACTAAACCTAACATCTAACCTCTTATTTACATCATTACATTAATTTAACGGAGAAACCACTGCTCCGATCAAAACATACAGGAATCAAAACAAAACTAGCCTAGCTACACTTATCTATTTACAACAAATCAAATATAAATAATTCACATGCGCTTGCGTCCTACAAATAACGGTCAAAGGTGCACTCAGAAAGAAAACAATAACAAACTGGATCCCACCATCGCGGCCTACTGGAAATTAACAGGGATAGAAAAGCGCAAAACAAACTCGGAGTTACCAGAAAACATACCCCGCTGCGAGTAGCAAAATATTGCGAATTTGACGGCAATCTCAAATTTCAGACGACAAATGTCTGGACATAATATTATCTAACCTTGATGGAAAAATTTACTGTTCTTTCACGTTATCCGTGACTCTACATAAATATTCAAAACACATTGACTCGTCGCTCTGTCCACATTGTACACTGGCTAGCATTATTTGTCGAGCATCTATTCTCCCTGGAACTATTTAACAAATACAGGCTCCTGCCTGTAGTATCATACCCATGTCGTAACAGATTTAACGCACGTGGTTAAATTCTTCATTTCACACTTCTATTTCCTCATTAATTCGCGACGTCATTATAATTCATTATTCCCACAATACAGCCTCGCTCGTACCCGGCGGGCAAAAATATCTGTCGTGCACATTACGACTTCTCATGTAAATTCAAGACATGGTTCAAATATCATATTTCCATCATCAACGTAGATCATCAGGGATATTAATCATCTAGCTCGATCTCTCGATCATTCACTGTTAACACATCACAAAAATCACAGAGCTGACTCATCAATGGCGCTCATTGTTACTATAAAGGAAGTGACGAGATTGCCTCTCAAAACACAAATGTTGAAACGTGCGCAACCGCACCTACAGGAATAAAATATACTCGCGTCTAACCGAAATCGTCGCAAAAATCCGCGGGATAAATACCAACAAAACCGGTCATCTGAAAGATGATTCCGCAACATAAAACAAACTGAAATGCGCAAAATAGTGAAAATAAACCTTGAAAACATCGCGGTAGTGTCCATAACATCAAAACTCCAACAAAAGAAAATATAACTCAAAAACCAACGATCTAAAATCATGATGAAATAATAATAATAAACTGACATTACACTCGTAGATAAAAAATCAAAAGCTGCCTCACTGTCAAAATGACATACTACAGAAATCAACCATGAATACACGCAAACAAACATCTACTTAAACAAAGTGCACAAAATAAGCCTCTCTGAAAATGCAACATAAACATTATTATTATTATTATTATTATTATTACTGTTATTATTATTATTATTGTTATTATTATTATATTTACTGTGAATTATTTACAACCTTACCTAGTACTCTAAACTACACTGATCATCGATTTTGCCACGGTCCTACATATTATTTACATGATTTTATGATGCTCATACCTGTATGGTGGAAGCAGGTCAGTTCACCCACCGGTCCCGGTCATGGTGGAAATTAGAATTCCATGTTCAAGGTGATGTGGTATTCCATATTTTTATTACACACGCAAATTTGACACATTCTTGCCATGCCGTGACACACGTTTATATTAGCACAAAACACTCGCATTTCTCTCACTCCAGTGAAAGTTTAGAAGATGCCACTGCAGCCTCCTGCCTGTTGTGTAGATGAAGGTCGCCTCGCTCTTTACCTGCAAACACCTGCTGGCCTTCCGACGATCCCTCAGCTCTGTTTACCCACAGCTTATAGTACGTTAACCCTACTGGGGCATAACTGTTCCCTCAAGGTCTGCTGTTGCGGCCTCCATTGAATAGAGTCAATCACCTTCCCGTTTGTCTTACTAGTTTCCGCCTGTAAACATCTCGCTTGCCAAACAGTTTGTAGAATGGTAGAAACAAGCTAAATACAGTTTATGTCGTGGAGAAAATTATATACTGATCTCACATGTAACACTCCCCACTGGTTAGAAATGTTTTTATGTAAATCTGCTGGAACATGAATTTGTTTCCCTCGACTAGTAATGTGAGTTCATTTAAGTTGAAAGTGTAATTCTTGCCTACACTCCCTGCATTTACAGTAAAAGTCTGTGAAAGTGTTCATTTTCTGAAATGCATATTCTCCCAAGTAAATAATACAAGGCTTCCTAAAATGCCTACAAGTGTCTAATCGCTTTGGTACCAGCCAAAATAAAGCTGACTAAATGCATTTTGCTGACACACTCTGTCACTCTGTCAAAACGTAAATTCACTAAGAATACTGAAATAACACTAAAGTACTCAAGACAATAACTGAGAGCATTCAAAACAACTGTGAACTGAGAACTTCGAAGACACTGAGAGTTGATTCACACTGAGAATTCTAGAACTGAGAATAACTGAGTAAGACTCAAAACACTGAGAACGACTGAGAATAACTGAGTAACTGAGAATTCGACCCTCTGGTCGCTGGGTTTTATAAAAATTTCTCCCACCACCAGGAAAATAGTTCCGTGGAAGGGATGTGGCGTAATAATCTAGTCCTCAGGAGCGCTTTCTCGTACATCCGTAGGTTATGGTTTTCAAAATTTATACTCAAAACTTCCTAAATTCTGTCCGACTCACATGTGATATTGCGCCGCGGGAAATGATCATAGAATAATCCACACGATGATGCGCGTCACTGGTGTTATTTTCTTCCGGTGGATGGCCTCGTTCAGCCATGATGGCTCCTTATTCTGGGTTCTATTACTCCTCCGTTCGAAGTTGAATTTTATTAATTAGGCACTGATTAATCACAGATTGGCACTGATAATTCGCCAAATATTATAAAGAAGTTAGGACACTGTTTTTCACTACCACATCGGGCTTCAGATCGCGAGATACTGATTATAGATCTCCCGGTATGACAGCTCATTCAAATTTAGAATATTCTGATTGGTTGAGACTTTCGCGCTCTTCCAAAACGTGGTGCATCCGCTTCCTCCCACGAATTGGCGGTTACTGTCGTTGGTCCTCTATTGTCCTAGCTAAATAGGTCAGGCTTCACCGCGTGCTTTTCTCATGAGAACGAACAGCAAGTGACCACTCCCTGGCGGTGTCATAAAATTTATTAGAAGGGTGGTTTACAATCTGGTCGTGTCTAGAGAAGAGTTTCATGGATTCTCTCGCCGTCAGGCTGGCGCCAGAAAGTTCCTTTGTGACTGCTAGTTTCACAGCCTCACTGTGGTATCTCATATGTGAAATATTCAATTTTATTATGAATTAAATTAGGCAAAATCGCTTATGGGTGCAATATATTGTTCATTACTTTTGATTCAGAGGGAAATATGCTTATTTTGTTAAATATCGTTTATAAAACCATCGAATGGTTGACCGTTAAGTCCTAATATAGTCGTAGACTTATCCATGTTACTCCAAACTGTTAATGAGTAGTGTGCATTAACTGATTACATTTTTTAAACTGTGTTATTTTTGTGTAGTTCGATAAAACTTCGGCATGTTTTGAATGATAATTCAAATTCAGATGTGTACAAATTTTAAAATGTGCCATATACCATTAAAATCTGAGTGGGTTGAGATAGATATTTTTCCTTTTAAGAACCTTATACTCTATGAATGACGTTAGTGACGATAATCGATATATACACTACGTGTGAAGAAGCTGTTAAAACACACCATCGATGACAAAGTAAATAATTATTGACAATTAATAAATAACTGAATATGGGTTGTAATAGTTGCTGGAAGTGCTTTCCTCCACGTTGAAGGCTGTATGTCTGTACGCTTATAAGCGGATATTGCTCCCTATGATGACAAACGCAGTCCACAAAGGCACAGGGGCACAACAGCTTGGCATTGATCTCTTGGGACTACGTAATACTGCGTTGGATACTTAATACACGTTTTCCTTCATCATCTGCATCTCCGGTATTCACGAACTCTGTAATCAGATCGTGCACCGTATTACGATGAGTACATTTACGATTTAGAAAACTATCCTACCTTTAAGTTTTACGCTTTCTTATCATCTGAGCGGAACTCCGCTTTTCAGCATTCCACGCGGCTAAGAGTAGCAATGTGGTGCGATGAAACGGCGCGACACTGCCGGGGAAGCATACATACGCACAATATATTGTTTTAAACGATGGTAAGTGATGTCGTGAAACGTTCTCCAGCTACTTGCATGTAGTCGTTCATTATATTTGTGTGGTCTTTATTGCAGTAGTTTGGTCTTGCTGAAACCCCCTGTACAGACCAGCTGTATGCCCGGCCCAACTTAGGACCCAGGAATTAACGTGGTAATTATTTTGGTTAGAGACTGAGTGGACCCTGGGGTCGTATGTTCTCATGTTACTAACAAGACTGTAGCGGAAACACTGCCAGAAGTCCCGTATACAAGATTCCTGTGATCTATCATCACCTCCTTACAGCTTGTGTATTCAGACTGAAGTCGTCTAAGAACAAATTACATACATTTCACAAAAGTTGCCACGAACCTACTACGCTGGCGTAGCAGGGGGGAGGTGATACTCCCACGTGGCGCGTCCCAGTTGGCGGATAGGGGTGTCCTAACCGGCTTGCCGGCGAACTTGAGGGAAATAAAATACCTCTCGCGTACCAAACACAAAACCCCCCTGTGGGTGGGGGACGCAGAGGAAGAATACACCCAGAGTATCCCCTGCCTGTTTTAAGAGGCGACTAAAAGGAGCGACCAAGGGATGATCCAATTAGAACCATAAGACTACTTGTAATTAGTACCATCACGCAGGGAACACCATGGGTAGCATTTACTTGCGCGTAGTACCACTATGTTAGGTACGCAATAGGTTTGTGATTAGTAGCGACAGTGTGTGAATCAGGATGTGGGTCCTATAGTACCTGTGATTCGTACCCCTATATGAGCGACACCATGGTTCTGCCTTACCCATGCTCAGTTCCCACTATGTGAGGAATTCCACGGGACAGTACGAGTCCCTGTGGTTAGTCCACTTATGTGAAGAACGCCATAGGTTTGTGTTGCTTTTATAGTTTTGCGTTGCCCGTAAATAGCGCCGCAATGTGCGAAACACCACACGTCTGTGTTACATGTGCGCATTACACTACCTGTGAATAGTACCATAATGTGTGGAATACCGCGAGTCTTCGCTACTTTTAATTAGTACCGCAACATTAAACATAGCATGGTTCTACCTTCCTAGCGATAAATATCATTATGAGGGGCCGATGACCTGGATTTTGGATCCGTTTCGACTATAAGCATGATCGATTCAGCATCGTGCTATAGAAGCAGTCCCTTGGTCAGTAATACTATTGTTTTGTGCCAGCTTCTGTGCATGTGAGGCACTGTGGGTCGGATCCACTGATCGTTTTAAATTCATATTCATCCATCCATTCATTCTTCGTCCTCACGCTTTGAATTCTGGTCAGTGGAGGATTTTGGACTTTTAAAGTTGCCATTTCATTTCGTCTCATTTCGTACCCTTAGGGGCCGATGACCTCGATTTTAGGCCCCTTTAAATAACAAACATCAATCAATCAATCAATCAATCAATCAATCAATCAATCAATCAATCAATCAATCAATCAATCATCACGAAAGTTGACACAGTGAATGCATTTCTAGGAACGATGGCCATACTGTTATGTTTGGAAACCTCGAACATTACCCATCGTCGTTGCCGGTAAAAGAAAGAAATAAATAAATAAAAATATCCTATGTTAGGGAATATGACAAGAGACGAAGAAATATATTTTGGGAACATGACCTGAGCACGCATTATATGTTCCAGATAGGTAGGTTATCAGTCACTTAAAATATTAGGTTTCTAATCCACAAATCAACTAAATACTAAACATAATGTCCAAAAATATGTTTTCAAATGAGATGGGTACTATCCCTTAAAACAGCACATAGGATGAAGATGAATGCGTTTCATCTTATATCATTTAATATAACAATTTGTATTGCATGCAGTGTTCTGAAGACTTGCAGTGCCTGACCTAACGGCAGTTACATTCTCTCCAGTGTTAACTAATGAGTAAGGATACGTTCAGAAATGGCAATTTGATCACGCTTTTTGTGTATTAGCGCTTCTTGTCAGGTTTGGGTAGTGGTCTGTTTCAGTCAGTTACTTAATCTCCCGAAGGTGTCTATACTTGGATAAACTCATTGGTAGGAACTCCCTGAAGCTCAGTTTATTGACAATTTTTTGAACACTATACAGTGTATATGAGCACATTTCATAAAACATTTAAACCATAAATACCTTTACTGGCAGGACCTAGTGTTTACACTGCACTATGTCTTCTGGTATAGTCTAGAGCAATTTTGTTACTTTCATTGACCTGTCACAGTCTTATCCTTGGCTTTGACAATATGAAAGTGACTGAGGTATGAGTGATGCTAGTAATGCCATTCCTTATGCAGCCAGCCCCTGCTATGAATGTGTGAAAGTCTTTCTCATAGGGTCGGTTGATGCATTCATTTCAGTGTGCTTGGCAGACTGATATGTAATAGCAACTTCTGGCTCGGTGAGGTAAGCAACGGAAAACTACCTCACTCCTCATTTCCCTAGTACGCCTCTTCAGTGATGCCTAGGCCATCTATGACAGCTGATGGTGGAGCTGTTGAGGATCCAACCAGTCTTAGGGCTGACGAATGAACATACATAAACCATAACCCGCTTAAGCCCAAGAAGGGAATACTATCATTCTGTCGGTGTGGAAGTTTCTCCCAATTCTCCATCTAGGAAATATTTTAATCGACGTATACAAGTCTCAGTAGAACCTCCTGTTTTTCCCTGGTCTCAGTGAATTAAAGTTTAAGGTTAGGTTTCTGTAATTTGTAAAATAAATTGAAGTTAACTTACTCCGACATAATAAGGCTGCTTCATCAGTCTTCATCAGTCATGAATGATCTACATTTAGGGCTGTTTCCTAGGTGGCAGATTCCCTATCAGTTTTCCCCTAGACTTTTCTTGAAAGTTGGAAATGTATCGAACACATCGCGTGAAAATTGTTCCAGTCCCCTACTCCTCGTCCTATACATTAATGTTTGCCCCAATTTGTCCTCTTTATCTCGGCTTCACTACCTGAAATCTAGCAATGAATTCAATTGAAATTGATAGGTGTCTTGAAATGATGATCCAAATGACATGAATGCTGTCCAGAAGTAAATCACGTAAGTGCTACTGCAATGAAGAAAACATGGTTGACACCGGATAGGTTTCAAATTTTCGCATTTTATGCCATGGATGTTGTCTAGCACATGGAAGCTTTTGCTCAGTGATGAATGCGAAGCCAACGACTTCATGGTCCAAAATCATACTTTTTCCCTAGGAGGCATGTAGATTTTTCACCGATTACGACGATATTCAGTAATGAAGCTCAATCAATGTACTGTACATTCATATTACATGAGCCTGAAATTTCTTAAAGCTTTTGTTGTACCGGCTTTTTGTTAATCTTGAGACGTGCTCTTATCTGAAGTTCCAAATCAATTCCATGTGGGGTGGCCAAGCATGGTAACGCGCTTTAGCACTGGAGTCAAGCTCTGCATTCGAGAGACGTGTGGGTATGGACCTGCTGTCCTAAGAATGGTGTTTTGTGGTTTCCCATTTTCATATCTAGGCAAATGCCGGGACAGTTCTAATTCATAAGCCAATGCTGACTCCTTCCACCTTACCAAATTTCATTTGCAATCATTAATTTCACCTTCATTACCTCCTCAACTGAGGCTGGCGTCAAGGACATCCGGCCGTAAAAACATGCCTTGTAAATTTATTTCACCTCATCTCATCCCCGACCCCGTATCAAGAATTGGGACTAAGAAGTAAACAAAAAGATTAAGTAAACAATTTCAGTATCTGGTAAATGAGACTAGTAGGCCTAAGTTTACACCACGGCAAACATATACACGTGAAGTTTAGTAAACGTAGATCTCTCTTTGAATACTTGTCTTCAGAATAAAACGTAAGATGAAAATTGTTCAATCATACTCCTATACTTTACTCGTTCATATAAGCAATACTGATCATGCGACAGTAGTTGAGAGAAAGCCGAAAAAACTGGACGTAGGACGTAGACACAGTGTCTACATAAAGTCTAATTGTGTTCGTAATTTTGTCATACATATTCATTTTACTGTTAGATCGATTTAGAATGAAGCGTTTGAATGCATGGATCTGACTTTTAAAATTTGTAATTACCGAGCGAGCTGGTTGTGCAGTTATGGGCGCGCATCTCTGAAGTTGCATTCGGCAGATTGTTGGTTCGAACCCTACTGTCGGCAGCCCTGAAGATGGTTTTCCGTGGTTTCCCATTTTCACACCAGGCACACCTTAATTAAGGCCATGGCTGCTTCCTTCCTCATCGTCGGCATAAGACACATCTGTGTCGGTGTGACGTAAATCAACTTGTAAAAAAAATAATTAGATTTTAGGAGACACCAGAGTGTTGAAATTTGTCATGAAATAAGGATGAAGTTAAAGTGCTTGTGGAGATTCTTTTGTCGCAGAGGTTTATGAATGTGTAATTTCCAGTGTGCATGTGTGCAAATGAGGATTTTAGTTATTTTATGTACTGAAGTGTTTTTCTTTTTCTGTGTTGCAGTGTCAAACACACCCTTCCACGGTATGCAGTCCCTGGAAAGGTCCTGAAGCTCGAGTAACCGCTCACTTCCCCTGATATTCGTGTGTTTTAAAATGTCATAGTCCGATGTACTGTTTCGTTTTTAGTTATCATAATACACACTCGAGTGAAAGTTATTCTGTGTTGGCTCCAGATTCAACATAAAACGAACTGAAGAACAGTGCAGAACATTTTGCGATAGACACATTCGTTTGACATTGCAGTTGTTGTAAATTCTTCATTACAACTCAAGTTATTTGAGCAACGGAAATACTGAGGTAAAAGTAGAAATATCGTGTGGTGTTAACAAAAGAAAATGCTGTGATGCCAAAGGTTGGGCAGCCTACATCCTGATCATGAGCGAGCAATCCCGGGATAATAGATTAATTTCATGGTGCAACGGAGGCATCTGATGGGCCATCTCTTCCTCACTTCGTGAAAGAGAGTGGAGTGTTTGTAAATAGCTATAAGCCATGACGTGCAGTGGTTTCTGAAGGCGAAGAGAACAGGATGAGGCTGCTGCTTGTGTTGCTGCTGGTGGGCGCGGGAGCTGCTGGCAGTGACGCTCAGAGGCCTAGTCCCAGTGGCAATAAGAGGAGGGATGTCTACATCGCCGGCTTCTTCCCTTACGGTCGTCACATTCCAGAGAGCCGTGTGGGGCGAGGAGTGATGCCATCCGTCATGCTGGCCGTGGATCACATCAATGAGAGCCCCAATGTGCTGCGCAACTACATGCTCCACATGTACTGGAACGACACAGAGGTGAGTACCGTCAACATTTCTTCTTTCATTGTGGGGTGTTCCATTGTATGTGGTGTACTCATATCAACTAATGTCAGAACCAATAGAAAGTGTTTGAAGTCCCTTCTGGTCGTGTTATGATGTTTGAAGGAAATTCACCAGTACCATCGTTGACTATATTGCTATTTTAGAAAGATGAGGCGTCCAACTGGCACCTCGGTCGTAAAAACGGACAGCACTGTATACAGCGTAAAATATACATTTTGAATAGAATTCTGTCATGTTATCTTACTGTATTGGCTCACCACGTGGTCGCCCTCGTTAGCAACACACCACTGTAGAAGTTCAACAGGAAGTCGTGACCCTTACACACGGCTTAGTTTCGGTCTGCTGTCCAGCTGGTAACTTCAGTGTAAACTACTACTACTACTACTACTACTACTACTACTACATTGTTCTAAAGTGGGAGGCGTTTTTCTTAGACGGTGGCGCCGTCTCTCAGGCCAGGAAATTTGTTGCGGTGAAAGAGGTGCTCGGGGAAGGTGAGGGCGTTGGCGGCCGTGGCCTATACTAGGAACTGTCCTGGCATTCACCTTAGTGCAAGAGAATGGAAAACCAAGGAAAACCATTCTCAGGACAGCCGACAGTGGACATCAGCCCCGTTCCGCCTCCCGAATACAGAGGGGTAGAGCCACAGTAGTGCTGTGGCCACCCCTCCTCTGCTCGGTTAGTCGGTCGGAGTCCAGAGCTGTTGGACCACGGACCAGCCGTGGCCACTTATAGGCCGAAGACTATTCTGCAACAGCCGACGTTCGCTGTAGAATGACCGAGTTCGCTGTTTCATTCTCTCCTTCAACACTCGGCGTACCCCACTCTTCTTCTTCCCTGGTAATCTAGCCAGCTCTGCGGGTATTTTGGTGCAGTTTTCTACTTTCCAGTCTGGCCACTTCGCTGTCACGTCTAGGGTTACGATTGGAATCGCGAAGAACCGATTCCATATGCCAAGGGAGTCAAGTACCCAATTCCGAAACCGATTCCGAGGAACATGTGTAGCATTATCTGTGATGCAGATTATCTATGATGATATATGATACAGAACGTACCAGCATGCCACATGCAACTTTTTTCACAGGGGATGTTCAATATGCCCTCCGTGAGCTTTGATACATGCTTGCCAACATCGTACTGATCACAAGCAATGAAGTAAGTCACATGGCAACAGGGACATGTAAAACAAAACAAAACACTGGCAGTACACCTACGAGAATGACACCGTAATCAGACGTAACCAACAGTGCATGTTCCCCATGATTCTAACGTTCTGCTATCGCGTGTTTTTCATGATTGAGTTGGAGACAATGAAGTGTAGCATAGAAACAAAGCGTTTCCAGACCCATGTTCATATAACATAATTTCTTCGTCTACGTGAGGAATGTGTCCTGCAATTTGTGCCGTACATTTTTGTTACACCCTGTATAATGTCTAGTTCTGGTATGAAAAGTTCACTGCGAATTAAATGCTATGAATGATACTGTAGGTACAAAAGGAATTGTGTTTATGACTTATTCTCACAGCCAACTCTCATTCTAGGCTGTATTTAAAAACCACATTAGGACGCAGAATATAAGCATAAATAATAATGCACAGTGCTCCATCCAATGTCGAGGTGTATAATGTTGTTTCCAGACTAAGAGGTTACATCGTGTTGTTAAAGCTTGCCTTTGCTGGCGGGACATAGTGTTTACAGTGCACTATGTGTTCTGGAATGGGCTAGAGTAATTGTGTTACTTTCATTGATCTGTCTTAGCTTTATCCTTGGCTTTGACAAAATGAAAGTGACTGAGGTATGAGCGATGCTAGTAATGCCATTCCTTCTGCAGCCAGTCCCTGCTATGAATGGTGTGAAAATATTGCTTATAGGGTCGGTTGGTGCATGCATTTCAGTGGGCTTGGCAGACTGATATGTAATAGCAACTTCTGGCTCGATGAGGAAAGCAACGGGAAACTACCTCACTCCTCATTTCCCTAGTACGCCTCTTCAGTGATGCTTAGGCCATCTATGACAGCTGATGGCAGAGCTGTTGAGGATCCAACCAGCCTTCGGGCTGAGGACTAAACATACATACACTGTGAACCATAACTCATTCATAACAACCGGCAAGAAGACTTCACTAAAATGGGCTGATGGTCGCTAATATAGACACGTGGCATGGTAAATACTTTTTATGAAATTCCTGGGACGTATTTAATATTATGTTCATAAGAAACTGAACAATACTGAACACGATGGGGGTAGTGGGTGAGAGGCAGAGGAGTGGATGTTCAGGTTAGGAGCTGCGTAAGTAACCGATCAGTCTGTCAGTAGATAGTGAGGAACTTTACGTATGTTTTGATTTATGATTTCACGGCCCGGAATTGCTATTCACAGGTCTAAAGAAAGAATACTGTAGTTAAGTGAAGATCACTATTACATTTAAGATAGAGATCTGTAGTCACCAATCGGTGGACCCCATTGCTCCTTCCGGTCCGGTCAAGAAGTGAAAAATAAAATAGAACATTTAGTAAATTATAACTTTTTCGCAGCAGTACTTCACTAATTTAAATAACACACTGATTAAAGGGGGGCAGTCTGTCGTACTTTAGTGTAACTTTTTTTCAACAGTTGACTCACTTTACACTTTGTGTGTTTTTTCGTTCAATATATACTTGTATATCTGTGTGCTTTTTCGTTCAATATATACTTTTATATCTGCATTCTCATAATTAAACTTTATGGGGAAAAAATTAAATTATTTGTAACTAATGAACAGCTAGAAAGCTTGCACTAATTTAGATTCAGGTTTCTTACAAATTGTCAATTGTATATACTGTGGAATTTCACTCTCAATGAATGGACAAATGTATTAAAAATTAATAATAACCGAGTGAGTTGGCTGTGTGGTACTAGCCGTGAAGTTATCCGCTTGCATTAGGGAGATAGTGGTTTCGGACCCCAGCATCGGCGGTCTTGAAGATGGTTTCCCGTGGTTTCTCATTTCTATACAAGGCTAAAAGACCGTACCTTATGTATGAGCACGACCTATTCTTTCGCATTCCTACCTATTCTACCCCTTTCCAATCGCATCGTCACCGAAAAACTATCCAAGTTAGTGCGATATTAAGTCACTTGAATAATAATAATAATAATAATAATAATAATAATAATAATAATGTAAACTTCGTACATTTGAGTTAGTAAGTCAGTAGCCAACATGTGTGTGTTTTATTTGTGCGATTCATTCTATTAAAATTCAATTATAAAATATTCTTCCAATTAATTTTGAGAGTAATATACACACAGTCGAATCACATTATAATGACCACCTGCTAGTATCAGGATTAACCGCCTTCGCAGCACGTAGAGCAGCTAGACGTGCTGACAGTCCCTCAGGCGCTGATAGGTCTCGACGGATATCTGGATGCATGCTGTCTGCAGTGCGTCCCGCAACTGTTGAAGGTAGCGTGGCGGATGAGACAGACGGCGAACATGACGGTCGTTGTGGTCTCACAGATGTTCGACTGGATTGAGATCGGTGCTGTTTGGAGGCCAGGGGAGAACTCTGAAGTCTTGATCGTTCTCTTCTAGCCACGTACGGAAACTTGTAACCATGTCGCAAGACGCTTTATCATGCTAGAAGATCCCATCCTCGAGGAAGGACAAACATCATATATGGATGCACGCAATCGCTGAGGATGTGTCCATAACCAAATTGATCAAGAGTACCTTCCACACGGATGATGGAACCCAGAGAATATCCAGACCACAATACCGCCCCCACTGCCTTGTGTTCGTCCAGTAATGGTTGCAGGGTGTTGGTTCTCCGATGGTTTATGCCGGACAAGCTGACGTTCATCCGTTCTATGCAGTTGAAATCGTGGATCGCTGGAGAAGGCTACCCGCCGCCAATCAGCAATGGTCCAGTTACCATACTTCCGCGCAAATTCCAGTCATTTTCGTCGATGCACCTGTGTTAGCATGGGCGCAGTTACCCTTCGTCTGCTCTGGAGCACCATTCGCAGAAGGGTTCACTGAACTGTTACGGTAGAAACGTGTCTGGATGACCCATAGTTCATGCTGTTCCACTCTAGCCTATCGTTTAACGCATCGTCGTAGTTGATGCTTACCTCGGACATCAATTGCGCATGGAGTTCCTCAGCTCATTTTTAATAACTGGCTGTACGTTGAACCGACATATACATGCTTATGGCGACGATGGGACAGGAAAGGACAAGGCGTGTGAATAAAGCGGTTGTGGTCATAATTAACGTACAGCCCCATCATTTGACTGGTGTGAAAATGGGGAACCACGGATAGCCATCTTCAGGGCTGACGACAGTTTGATTCTAACCCAATATCTCCCGAATGCAAGCTCACAGCTGTGTTCCCCTAACCGCACGGCTAAGTTGCTCGGTGCTCTTCGGTTTCCGCGACTACTGTTCCCAATGTAGCAATGTAGCTCTGATGGTGGCGACGAAATCTCACTCGGCAGAAGACG
Organism: Anabrus simplex; assembly: GCF_040414725.1. Taxonomy (NCBI): domain Eukaryota; kingdom Metazoa; phylum Arthropoda; class Insecta; order Orthoptera; family Tettigoniidae; genus Anabrus; species Anabrus simplex. The sequence goes on from NC_090266.1 coordinate 304,911,099, forward strand.
TGGAATGGCCAGAAAAGTTATACTAATCAATGCTAGTTGCGTCACTTTCAACCTGAAACACGCCTATCTTTAACTGGACTCTACAATTAATAACTTCTAACAGAATATTGAATAGGATCTGGCTTATGACGTTACCCAATATACCACGATAAACCTTATAATTCATAATCAAATTACAGGAGTACTGTGTATTGCTATTCTATTATTTCCGTACCATCAGTGTCTCGTTCGATCATAATTATGTTTAATGTACTATGAAAATTATTCAGCGAGATTAGGGATCCGTCTTTCTGGTAATCGCTAAAAACACGACTCCTGTGTGATCTGTTACGTTTATATACTATTAGGTTGGTTTTAACTTTCAACAGTACTTTAACTCGTATTACCTTTATTTGGAAAGTGCAGTTTAGTTCACACGGTTTGTGGAAGTATTTTAGGAAATATCGAATCGACTAGGGTACCTTAGCGCGTTAAAGCACTGGAAAGTGTGGCTCGTACCAGTGTACTAGGGAAATATATATTCCAATTTAGGCCTTCCTTGGAATGACCTTTGATGTTTTCTCATTTCAATACAAGGGACATTATGAAATTGTAATTTTTCAAATACAACGGCCGCTTCATTCCCAGCTCTAGTCGTAGCGAATGTCTAACTTTCGAGCTAGAACTGGCTCCAGAGTAACTCGGGTATGAAGTAGGTAATCAAGCATACAGAACTGTTAACCATGGTATCAAAATCGCCAAATTTAAAAAGCGACGACGACAGAAATTTAAAAGAAGGCTTTATTGATGTGTATTAATGAATGTGATACAGTGAATATCTCCCCAGTAGATTCTAATTGCTGGCACAACCGGTGCCATTAAAAGAAATGAATCTAGAGTAGTCAGAAGTAGCATTTCAGTTATTTAAGATGAATAGTAGGAAAACTAATCTGAAATTCTTCTGCATGCAAACTTCTTGCCTGGTCCAGTGTCCAACGGTGAACATCACAAATGTTGTATTACTTGTTCGTAATAATATTTCAGGTGTAGGGATAAAATCGCACATAAATAAATGATGTAATATTCATGTTAACTCAGCTTTAATGCCGAATTATAAAGTGTACTACTGTAAGCCTGTACCAGTACGTACCGTATATAAAATACCTTTGAGAGACTGGGACTTAAAACTCGCGTGAGTTTACACAGCGTGGAGCAATAGGTAACGCTAAGAGCAGCTAAGTAATGTGGACACGTTGTTCTGTGCTCTTCAGGAGTGAGCAGCCACGTTAATCTTACCTAAATTAATGCTATTGCAGATCACTGCAACGATCTAGTGGGTTATGTCATCAGCCTTCGGTCGAATATGCTTGCAGTCGTTTCTCAACCGAGTCACGAAATTTGAGAGTAGTCTAAGGACCAAGAACGCGGTGAACATAGACTCAGGTCCTATGACAGGAAGAACGTGACATTAGGGTCTAGAAATTTCACTCCGTTTCCCATATACCCACTCCATAGTCTCATTTAAATCCCCAATCACCCTCCAGTCAGTATCCCTCCTACAGAGTATTCCACTGATAAAAATCTCCGTTTTATTAAACGTCACCCATGCTGCATTTACCAGATCCCACACATCCCCAACTATGTTGGTACTTATATTAGCTTGCCTTACGTTGTTGGTACCGACGTGAAACACTACCACCTCCTTCCCCTCCTCCTTCTCTTCTACTTTTCTCAGCATCTGCTTCAACCTAATTCCTGGATAACACTCTACCCTGGTTCTCTTTCCTCCACACACTTTCCCCTCGTGTCTAACGATGGAATCCCCTATGACCAGAGCCTCAACCCTCCCCACCTCCTTTGATCCCCTCCCCTCCTGGTCAGCTCTATCTTTCCTGATAGCTGCAGTAGCTAGTTCTTCCTCCCTTTTCTCCCTCCCATGACCCTGTTCCACCTGCCTTTTCCTATCCTCTACTCTACATTTCCCTTTCCTACCTTTTCCCTTCCTCCTACTTCCAAACATCTCAGCAAAATTTCCCTGTTCCTCATCTTCCCTCTGTTGCTAATATGGGTTTTGTGATCAACAGTAAGACATAAATAATAATATTATTTTCTATTCTTGCTATCTGTTTTACGTCGTACGCGCACAGAGAGGTCTTTTGGTAACGATGGAATAGGACAGGGCTAGGATGAGAAGGATTCATCCGTGGCCTTTAGTAAGTTACAGTACCAAAATTTGTCTGGTGTGGAAAAGAGAAACCATGGGAAAGAATTTTCAGGAGGGCCGACAGCACGATTCGAACTCGCTATCTCTCGAATGCAAGCTCACGTGTACGTGACTCAATCCGCGTAAACAACTCGCTCAGTACTGCCAGAACTGTTCTAGGTTACAATTTCAGAAGTAACAGATTTATGTCCCTCAAGTTTCCAGGTCAACCCCTTATTATGACAGTAATACTAGTAAGCTTATTACAATTGCTGAGGTTGAACAAGTGGATGAAATTTATGAACGTATGCAAGCAGAAATTTATATAACATGTAGACAGGATTTGCTGCTTGTGATTGGAGAAAGTTGGAAATGACGAAGAGGAGAAAGTGGTAGGTGTCTGTGGCTTAGATATCCGAAATGGGACAGGAGAACTGTTTGTAAGTCTTCAAATTCAATTACCTTTTCATCGCAAACACGTATTTCAGGCAATCAAAACGTGGCATATGCTTTTAGAGATCACCTGGATCTCATTAATTGCATTATTGGTTCTCAGCCATTCCGAGTAAAGCGGGAATTCTACGTAAAAAATATTTGTTTATAAATATGTTCTATTTTCATGCAGTGAGTAGATAAAACTTCTAATTTAAGCATTCTGCTTAGATATTTTGAAAAATAATATAAATGATATGTTTTATTGCTAACGGAAGTAGCTGGTTGTAGTTGGTAGTATATGGCCAGTTTTATTCACTGAAGTTGGAAGAACTTATTTACATGCAGTTCAACTGTTAACTCCATTATCAGGAAGTTTACTGCTGATTTTATGTTTTGAGACTCTACACACTGAATTTCGGAGACCAAGATGAGCAAATGTATTAATTAAATGTAAACCAGTAGTCAGATGTACATGGTGTAAGATCCGTGACCAAAAAGAAGAAACTTTTAAAAAATATATCATTGAACTAAATTCGTTTTTGTCAAAGGTAGAAAATGTTGACATTCTATTAAAATACTTGCACCCTACCATCTTAAAGATAATATCTGAGTTTAAATAAGAATATAATAGGCGTCACGGGTGTTACAAGTCACGGATGTTCCATTTCTATCACCACTGATACTTTTAGTTTAAGGCTGTCTCTTTATGAACTATAATCCATGTTACATAACATATAACTGGGAAAATTCAGACATATTCACATTATATTGCTGATGTGTAGAATTTGATTTTATTAAGTCACAGAGTAAAATGAAATTAATTTTCTTTATTCCATCTATAATTTATTTTTTGTTATGATGAAATGTCCTTAAAATCTATGGTAGGTAAACAGAAACATAAAATAACCTATAATTCAGTCTAAACTCATGTATTTTCTTGTAGATAATGCCAACTGCAAAGTCTGCTCCTAGAATGGCAAAAATAAGAGCTAAAATTAAATCTAAAAATCCATAGAGATGGGCTGCATATTTGGAGAAGGATAGGGAAAGGAATAGGTTAAAAAGGCAACAAGTTAGACAAATGTGAAAAAGACAAAAACCTTTTGAATTTGAGGAGAAAAGAGACTAAACTAAAGGTGCAGGAGTGGAGGAGGAAAAAACCAGAAGCAACAAAGAACAATACATCTCTAAATCCTTCAGTTTTAGGCTCATATTCTTCAACAAGCACACTTCGAATAGTTGTCCACAACGCACGCAAGGCTTTGCCATTCAGCCCTTCAAAAAAACAGGCTGTTGTCAGGCAACTTTTAAAAGAAGCTTTCCCAAAGTCAGACATCCACGTTACGAAAGTTACAGTGTCTCGCAGGGGATGATCATACTGAAAAGAAGATTTGGAAACAGTGAAATCATTTTTTGAAAATGATGACATCAGCTGGCAAACATCCGGCAAAAGAGACTGCATTGCAGTAAAAGATGAAATCACAGGGAAGGAGGAGGAAAGACAGAAATGCTACCTTGTAATGAATGATGCAGAAGCTTACCAACGATTCTTGGAGATACGTCCTGAAGTAAGGATATCTCTTTCAAAATTCTTTGAAACGCGTCGCAGACATGTGAGACCGGAAAGACACTCCCCACAATGTATGTGTTTGTATTAAGCATGAAAATTTCAGATTTTTAGTTCATGCTATTTCTCGTTTGTCTTGATTATCAAGGAAATATTTTAACACCAAGGGCACTGCTACAGAAAATGTGCTGCAATATTTGTGAAGAGTGGGAGTGCCTGAATTTTTGATTTCGGAAGCAAAGTCTGCTTGTAGGAGTAGTATTCGTTAAGAAAAATCTTTAAAGTCTTATTCATGTTATAATCACCACACATTACCCTTTTCTTCAGTCCATGGTTTCTTCCATCCAATAAATAAAATAATTTGCTCTGATTTCTATTTAGAGGTCTAATAATTTATTACTGCATAACTGTGTTAATTATACAATGTAATCTTATTAATATATCATGTATCATGTCAGATGTAACATCCGTGACAAATTCCATGTAACATCCGTGACATGAATAAAGCAATTATAAAATCAATCCTTTTTCAATTTTTTATCAGAATTAGGATCTTTAAAGCTTTCAGATCAACCCAATGTGTGTAAAATGAATGCTGTCTAAGGCAGTAACCTGAATTTTTAATTTTAGTTCACTGCCTGTAAGGTGAGTTTACAAATTCTGTAACATCCGTGACGGAACATTTGTTTCAGTTTCCGGAATAGTAATACATTTTACTCAACATAGTTTCTTCTGTAGGGAGTTCATTAGCATTTACCGTGTTTCATGTTTAAAAAATTCGCTAAATGAATTTACAGTTTAATGTTAAGGGCTTTGAATGAGTAAAAATGTAACATCCGTGACAATTGGAATGGCTGTTCTAGAAGAGGGAGAAGTGCAATTACAGTAGAAAAAATTGGAGCTTGTACGGATTGCATGTCAGATCACGAACTGTTGATATCCAACTTACAAGTAAGACTTTTTTTTATTTGCTTTACGTCGCACCGACACAGATAGGTCTTATGGCGACGATGGGACAAGGAAGGGCTAGGAGTGGGAAGGAAGCGGCCGTGGCCTTAATTAAGGTACAGCCCCAGCATTTGCCTGGTGTGAATATGGGAAACCACGGAAAACCATTTTCAGGCTGCCGATAGTGGGGTTCGAACCTACTATCTCCCGAATACTGGATACTGGCTGCACTTAAGCGACTGCAGCTATCGAGCTCGGTACAAGTAAGACTTAGACGTAATAATAACGGTATTCACATCCCCAAATGAAATATAGAATACTAAGGAGCAGCTTTTAAAACATTAATTGAGAATCGGCTTGTAGTATTTAGAATTCCTAGCCAGGAAAATTAAGGGCGAATCTGGCCACAGATGATCAGTGGTTGAGAAAAAGAAGAAATAAAATTGGATGCCCACCAAAACTGTAGAAATAGATGAGAAGAGGAAGGAGGATAAAACACAGAAGGAGACAAAGTTATTAAGGAATTTAATCTGAGAATTTCAAAGAAGTGTTCGAAAAAAACAAATAGCGGAACTAGAACAATACTTGTGCCGATTTAGAAAAGGAGAACATAAAAAGGCAACACAAGGAAGGTCTTCCAGCATATTTCTACACTGAGAACGAAGTTTTCAACCAAAATTGTAATAGTCAAACATGCAAATGGATAACCGATGGAGCAGAGATGGAATGGATGTGGATGGAGTATGGGGATAATTTGGGAAGTCAAGATGGGTTTATTGATAGCTTGGATGAAGAGTTAAATTTCTACCAGTAACTTCTAGTATTGGAAGATTATTTTAGATCAGCCGTTAAGTATTTAGCCTAGTGCAAGGCCCGAAGAACTCATGGAACACCAGCAGAAATGTGGCAATCTACACAAGAACCATCGGTCAAAGTTCTAACTGCACTATGCAAGCAAATCTGGTAAACAACAAAATGGCTCACCGATGGAAGAGGTTCATAGCAACGCAGGAAATCTGTTGACCTGTAGAAACGATCGTGCAGTAGCACTAATACCATATGCCAGCAAAGTGATTCTGAAAATCATACAGCGAAGTCTTCAGCCTTACATGGAGCGTAAAATGTTCAAGGGTCAAGCAGGATTCAGAAAAGTTTGAGGAACCAGATACATTTTAATGATATGCGTTGGATCAGAGGGAGATCGAAGGAATATTTAAAGGATATCTACGTGCGCTGCATGAATTATATAAAAAAATGCTGTTTACTGCGTAAGTTACAGAAGTATGTGGAAGGTGATTCGCATACCAGAACGCCTAACTGTTGTAACGCGTAGCCATTTCTCAGGACAGAAGCTATTGTTAAAACTGAGCATGGTAGTACAAAGTGGCTCCCAGATGGCAAATTCAGATTTAATTTCCATTCAGTTGGCAGTATACCAGAACCGTTGTAAAACGTAAAACGAAGTATCACTAAAAGTTTCGCGGATAGTACATGTGCTGTAATCTCCGAACAGAGTCATATTAAAACTTCCAACTTGCAAGTTAAATGTTTTAAACTCACACGATACTGTCTCGAAGTTAAAATTCCTGCATTCAACACATCCTTCCTAACATGAAGACCAACGTCTCTCTAACTCCGTAAGGATACAATCATAAGATATAATACTTACATAACCCACGAAGACTTCTGTACGCACAGGACGTAAAGTCAAAAGTCCTACTGGACACAAAGACGCTCGGTCAAAAGACAATCTTACATCGTGTAAGAGCTTTTTTTAATTCCCATACTCTCGTCATTGCACGCTCGTTTGGGGCACCAAGTCCAACCTGGTTTTTAAACATTAATATGACGCTATCTTTTCATTGGTTCGATTTAACGCGTCTGTTCAATTCTCTTCAAAATTCAGACACTCACTGTCTTCTCCAATCATCTTAGGTTCCTCCGACAACTAGTCTCATGCCGGGTGTCAGGTAATGCGTCCGTTAGTCTGTCCATTGTACACGCTGGGTTCTTCCTTGCATTATATTGCATTAAATTTAGAAATAAAATAAATTTACGACTTGGAGTAGAAGTTTGTAGTTAATGATATACCGTAACACGTTCAGTTGAAATCGGGCGATGGAAATTAGCCAGACATTTTGAGACAGAGTTATACGAAGCAGACTCTCGTGGTATATACTTGAACAAACTTATTTGGGAAATACGAACGAACTAGGTCACAAGGTCAGGTGATAAGAGTGTACTAACCGATGAACTAACTTTCACCGATCTCAATAGCTGCAGTCGCTTAAGTGCGGCCAGTATCCAGTATTCGGGAGATAGTAGGTTCGAACCCTACTGTCGGCAGCCCTGAAAATGTTTTTCCGTGGTTTCCCATTTTCACACCAGGCAAATGCTGGGGCTGTACCTTAATTAAGGCCACGGCCGCTTCCTTTCCACTCCTAGCCCCTTCCTGTCCCATCGTCACCGTAAGACCTATCAGTGTCGGTGCGACGTAAAACAACTAGCAAAAAAAAAATCTTACTTGTTGGTGCATAACCGAGAACAACCGGTTAAATAACAGTACAGTGGAAATTCTTACCTGTTGCCTTAGTAACTGGTTCGATGGTGGTGTGAGCTGGCGGACCATCAAAAAGGCGTCATCAGAACGAGTTTTGGAGATTCCACTGGCAGCCATGAAGCAGGAGCAGTATTCATTTATCTAACGTGCTGATACTACTTTGGTGATGGGTAGTCACTAAAGCCATGGGGTAGTCTGGCCGGAGGTGAAACGACCGAAACAACAAATAGGAGCTTTTTGTTTTACGTCGCACCGACACAGATATGTCTTATGGCGACGATGGGATAGGAAAGACCTAGAAATTGGAAGGAAGCGGCCGTGGTCTTAATTAAGGTACAGCCCCGGCATTTGCCTGGTGTGGAAATGGGAAACCACGGAAAACCATCTTCAGGGCTGCCGACAGTGGGGCTCGAACCCACTATCTCCCGATTACTGGATACTGGCCGCATATGAGTATGTTTTGGTAAATGTGCACCTACTTAATCGCCGAGGGAATATGATAATTTAACAGTACGATGTCTTATATATTTATTAAAATATAGTAATTTTCTAATTCTTTGTGAATTTTGAACAGTAAATAATGACTATTCCATAAAGTCATTTTGTTTGAAATTTCATTTTAAACCTAGTGGACCGAGCTCGATAGCTGCAGTCGCTTAAGTGCGGCCAGTATCCAGTATTCGGGAGATAGTAGGTTCGAATCCCACTGTCGGCAGCCCTGAAAATGGTTTTCCGTGGTTTCCCATTTTCATACCAGGCAAATGCTGGGGCTGTACCTTAATTAAGGCCACGGCCGCTTCCTTCCTACTTCCAGCCCTTCCCTGTCCCATCGTCGCCATAAGACCTATCTGTGTCGGCGCGACGTAAAGCAGCTAGCAAAAAAAAAGAAAAAAAATAAACCTAGTGGGTTAGCTTGATTTTCATTTTGATTAATTATATTTGCTTTCGCCACTGCTTTATCTTGTTTTGTTATGGAAATGCTTTGTACATCTTGAGTGTATATTTAATATAATGCGAAATAATTCAAGTATAATGTTTTATATTAGCTTCAGTAATGTAATGAAGGGACTAGTAAGGGCGAACATTCAGTCAGATTACGCATGAATGCGTATGGGTGTAATAGATCCATGGGTTCTCATGTTCGACGGCAATTCAGGGCCGTCAAGATTTCTCTAAATATGCTGTATGGATGTGCATGTTGATTTCGCGGAGATTCAAGATCCACAATTTGGTAGAGTCTTCGCCCGATTTTCCATGTGTAAATACGTTTTTGTATTGTTGTATTGATAGTGTAATAATTTGGACTGGAGGAATAATTGACGAACTGGCAAGATCAACTTTTCAATGTAAACAAATATTCAGGTGTTAATTGAATTTTAAATAATCGATTGTACGAGGGTTAGAACTTCAATACTGGCAACACTGCTGTAGAGACGCCATGCAACGGAACCTAATAATGTCGCTGTTAGCACACGTTAGTTACATACCTACCTTACCTCAGACCACCCGGACTCTTTCTTCTCATACCACTCGCATGCGAACTGGCGAAAGGAGTACAGCCTGGTATTAGCTGGTGGTCTAAGGTAGTGTTGTCACGATGTTTTCGAAACAGGAATAACGGAGTTGGATAACGTTTGAATGTGTTAGAGGTCGTACAGCACGACTGTGTTATTAAGGTCTTCGAGACGCTTGTGGGTAATCTGCATTGCCTTGCAGAACAGTTGTGCGGTGGGCATAAACCTTCAACGAGGGACGCCAAAATGTGTCAGACCTACGTCAGCCAGGTCATACTAGTATCAGTGAAAACCAAGTGCATGCTCTTGCCGCGTTACTGGACACAGATCGACGCAATACGATTCGTGAGCTTGTCGGCGACACCGGATTAGTGCATACGACTGTGATTCACATTCTGAAGGAAAGCGTAGGCATGAGGAAAAGTGAACCACGATGGGTTCTATGTGATTTGACGGAAATGCAGGAATGGTTACGATACGACGCTGCTCGTAACCACTTGGAGCGCTATAAGTGCGAAAGAGAGACATTCTTACGCCATATCATCACGCTGGATGAGACATGGGCCAAATGGTACGAGCTACAACTGAAGCCAAAATCTAACGAATGGCATCATTACGGGTCACCACGAAGATCGGAAGTTCGTCAGAACCCCAGCAATGTGAAAGTTATGGTTATTCTCGTGTACGACTGTGGTGATGTTATCCTAACGCATTACGTTCCTCCACAGCAGACCATAAATGCGCAGTATTACTGTTCATTTTTGGAACACAACCTGCGACTAGCTTTGAGAAAGATGCGGCGACACTTTCTGCAGAACCCACCCATCATTTTGCACGACAACACTCGGCAGCATACAGCGCAAGCTGTGGCTGATTTGTTCGGTCGATGGGGTTGAGAATTGCTGTACCATCCACCATACTTTACGGACCTAAGCCCTTGTGACTTTGAATTGATTCCTAAGATGAAGGACCCATGCGTGGCATTCGCTTCAGAACTGTTCCAGAGATTCGTCAGACAGTAGATTATCAACACAACAGGTCCTGCTAAAGGCATACTACGACTTCGACATCACTGGCAACGAGTTGTACACAATGCTGGTGACTACTTTGAACGACAGTAAATCTTAGTAACATGTATCTCTTTTGTATCAGTTGTAATTAACTAGCTGTAACTATTAAAGTTCCAACCTTCGTATATTGATTTTTATTTGGAATAGCTCAGTAACGTTCCTGATTTGGTATGTCAGTTTGAGTTAACTACGTTTAATTTTCAGTTATCAAGGTTTAATTACATCAATGTAGATTAAATGATATGATTATATATTTTAATATACGTGAGTATGATCTTCATGACACATTCGAAGAGATTATCAGGAGAATCGGACGTTGTGACGAGTCATCAAATGGTTATCAATTAAAGGAATTCAGACCGTGTGTCTATATGATTGTATGTTTAAGGGGTAGATTGTTCTTCAATTAAAGGCCAGCGTGATGTGGACGTATGCATTATTTGTGATAGAGTTGCCTTGGGTAGTTCTGATTTGCAGCGTTCCTGTGTCAGCCTGGACCCGTAGAAGGCCAGTGTTTCGTTTATTCGTTTGGGGGTTAGAATTCCAGACTCTGTAGCTGATCTCCATGTTGTCTATTCCGCCGTGGATGTGTATGGCGAGGGTAAAATTTGTCTACCAAGGAGGGTTTTATTTGTTTAAGCGGCCTGTTGTATATTTCACCCACGTTCCTAGAGGCTGTTCTGTTTGATATTTCATTAGTGCGGAATTCATGATTTTTTCGTCCCAATTCAGTGAGGATTCAAGTGTAGAATGTTATTTCTTGTGTCATGTCACTTATTACAGGAAACAACGTTGAATTTGTGACTGAATTTAAGTCAGCAAGGAACATTTTATTTCCTGTGTCATCCGATATATTTCAGGAAAGAATGTTGAATTTATTGTTGAATTTATGTCGACAGTGTGACATAGTTCATGTGTCATATCATTTATTTTAAGTAACAACGTTGAATGCATGGTTGAATTGAAGTCCACAGTGTTTAATTTATTTCGAGTATCATGTATTTTATTACAGGGAACAACGTTGACAGGGACTATAGATTAATCTATTTCCTTCCACGGAAATTTGAGATCTTTGTTAGAGTGAAAGTTGCATGTTATTTTGCTTGGAAAAAATTAACGACACGCGTGCAATTATATCTTTTGATGCTTTATTCATATGCGATTTGTTTTATGCGGTTTCAATCCGCGAGTACTTGGTATGTTTGTTTAGTCCAACGGGAGTTCTATATTACTGTGCTCGCTAACCCACTTACGTGATTGTATATAGTTAATATTAGGAATTCTCCGAAGTGATTACGTAGGTTTAAGGCTAGCATTCCACTGCGATGTCATGCACAGACACGGAGCACGAGTACTCAAATAAGTGCCAGCCATGACAGTGCTGTGACACAACTCAAAACCATTTTATTAATATTAAGTGTGTTTGTCGCCGCATATAGAACTTGTTTCAACATGGACTCTATGAAGAGAGGATTTGAAAGCTACAGTATATTTACATGAAAATTTTATTATTCTGGCCCAGTTTTATGTCGTGCCTTAGATAATAAATAATTTCAGCATTGTTACGTTGTGGTCTGCCTATTATCATTTATAATATTTTTGTCCTTGTCTTGTCCATACTGTTAAGATTACATGTTCCCCATCACTTATATCTAAGGTGTAATTTAAGTTAATATTAATTTAATTTGCCGCGGACTGAGCAGGCCTGGGATCCGCTGAGTAGCATGGGACATTACCGATGTGATACTTATAACGGGGACAATTGATTAACGATCATTGTGGGACACCGGCCGCAAATGTGAGTTAACGCTAACGAGCAGAGCTGGGCTATGTTTCTTTCTGAAAGGTTCGCTACGTTTTCATTTTATATAGTGTGAGATATTAGGGGAAGTATATGGGAAGAATATTGCTGACTTTTAAATACATACACTCTAACACATTTATGATCAAATTGACTTAAGTACAGGCATAATCCCTTTTTGACCATTAAGGCATGAGAAAGCATATGATTTGTCTGAGAAGAGAAAATAAATCTAAGTATCAGTGGAAATAGATTAACATCCTTAGGCCTGCGGAGTGGATACTGATACATTAAATCGTCGCTGTTCGGGCAAAAGGTCATATCTCACAATGCTCTTCCTATCCATTATTTTCCTTAAGACTGGTCACGCATCCCAGACACATGCGGATATTTAGTCCGTAAAATGTAGTTAGCGGAATGTCAAACTAATAACAGTTATTATTATTATTATTATTGTCCGCCTCTGTGGTGTAGTGGTTAGCGTGATTAGCTGCCACCCCCGGAGGCCCGGGTTCGATTCCCGGCTCTGCCACGAAATTTGAAAAGTGGTATGAGGGCTGGAACGGGGTCCACTCAGCCTCGGGAGGTCAACTGAGTAGAGGTGGGTTCGATTCCCACCTCAGCCATCCTGGAAGTGGTTTTCCGTGGTTTCCCACTTCTCCTCCAGGCGAATGCCGGGATGGTACCTAACTTAAGGCCACGGCCGCTTCCTTCCCTCTTCCTTGCCTATCCCTTCCAATCTTCCCATCCCTCCACAAGGCCCCTGTTCAGCATAGCAGGTGAGGCCGCCTGGGCGAGGTACTGGTCATTCTCCCCAGTTGTATCCCCGACCAAGCGTCTGAAGCTCCAGGACACTGCCCTTGAGGCGGTATAGGTGGGATCCCTCGCTGTGTCCGAGGGAAAAGCCGACCCTGGAGGGTAAACAGATGATGATGATAATAATAATAATAATAATAATAATAATAATAATAATTATTATTATTATTATTATTATTATTATTATTATTATTATTATTATTATTATTATTATTATTATTATTATTATTATTATTGCTCTGGACGTCATCTTTTATGTCAGAGTCTGTTAGTATACTAAGTAACCTACGTTCCTTCATCCATTTTCCATGTTCAACCTTCGTTCGTATGCAGAAATTAATTTATTCAACGTGCTGATTCCTATCATAATCTTTGTCTCTTCATTAAGGACACCGTCATCTCGTTGCACCCACCTGCACTTGCAGTAAATAATTTTCGCTACATACATATGTCATTAACTTTGAATACGATACCTGAAGTCAAATCAGAATACATTTCTAAGATTCAAAGGTAGTGTAAAAGCAGATTGGTTTAACGAAAGTTTGATCTGAAAACTAATTTCATTACATCAGAAGAGCGTTGATCACTACTACTAACACAATGCACTTACTTATTTGAGAGAATTCACCTACTGCAATTTTGTAGTACGTCTCACCCTATTCCTGCCCCCTTCCTTATATGTCTCAAGTAGCACCGACACGATTTATCGTATGGAATGAAACAGATGCTGGGAAATAAGCTTTACAATATAATTAGAAATAAACTTATTCCGATTATACTAATATTACGGGAGTTATCAGCGATTTTTGTTCTTTTCCTGATAATGCCGCCATCTCCACGCCGCATTCCTTTCACACGAATCACAAAATGGATACTAGATACTTAATACCTGAACTCTTCATAAAAACCATCTTTAATGCAATACCACGCAATCGTTTTCCCGTGATGCTGAAACAAAGAGACAAAATATGAACTTGTTGCCCTCTCCGATATTAAAACCAAGTATCTGACTGGTATTAAGAAAGTACAAACGAAAAGACGGTGGATTATTTATTTATTTATTTATTTATTTATTTATTTATTTATTTATTTATTTATTTATTTATTTATTTATCTATTTATTTATTTATTTATTTATTTATTTATTTATTTATTTTCCAAAAATTCTTGCTATCATTTGTGACGACAGATTGAGAAAGAGCAAGCCCTACGTACACAGCAATGTCCCCATCTCGGCTGATTAAATCGATAGCTGAGAACGAAAGGGTTACAACTCAAAAATGCATTTTTCAGATTTTGCCGCCAGTGTGTAGTTTGTTTCGACCTCTATAACCACGGAAAGTGTTACAAAAGAATCTAATGTATTCCGATTTTTTTGCTATTGGCTTTACGTCGCACCGACACAGTTAGGTCTTACGGCGACGACGGGACAGGAAAGGGCTAGGAGTGGGAAGGAAGCGGCCGTGGCCTTAATTAAGGTACAGCCTGGTGTGAAAATGGGAAACAACGGAAAACCATCTTCAGGGGTGCCGACAGTGGGGTTCGAACCCACTATCTCCCGAATGCTGGATACTGGCTGCACTTAAGCGACTACAGCTATCGATCTCGGTCTAATGTATTCCTGCCAGAAAGCACTTCTAACGGTTTTCAATGTTCTGATATTAGTAGCTTTGCTTAATTCGAACGGGTCGTTTCGAGTCATAATCCCTTTCCACGTTATAAAAAATGATCTATGTACGTACCAGTTTTCATAAAAAATGTGTAACAAGTGTATTTTTGAGAGACAACCATATAAACTGCTAGAACTTCAAGCCCTTCTCCTGAAAAATCACGGATTTTGAACTGTAACACTTTCGTTCAAAATATAAGTTATTGTACATAATAAAATCTGCGTATGTTACATATCGTCGCTGCGCGAGCAAAACCTGTTATTCCACAAGGCCTCCCAGCCACATATTGACATGGAGTATATCAGAACACTTTCGTTGTATTAATTTTCCTGTGTAATGTGTAAAGGAAAATTAACATTAAATTCATTATATTGTAGGAGTGCGTGAATACGTCATGCAAACATACGTTCCTACAGTGCGGTACAACAAGAACAACAATAATAATGATAATAAATGTGATATTGATATTAATAATGAATTAATAATAAAACTGAGTATAGTTCCACGAAAACAATTCACGTAGACGTAAATTACAGAACGAAAATTAAATAAAAACTAATCACCCCATTAAAAGCTCATTAGACAACTCCTAAATAGTTTTCAAAAACAATTCAAATTACGATAATAGCATAACAGTAAGAAATGAAATGAAGAAAATGAACCTTATTGTACCGTACTATAGGAATGTATATTTTCATGAAGTATTTTTCGCACTCCTACAGTATAATGCATTTAAGGTCCATTTTCCGTAGCCGTGTTGAAACACCGGATCCCGTGAGATCTCCGAAGTTAAGCAACATTGGGCGTGGTCTAGATTTGGGTGGGTTGCCACGTGCTGTTGGTGGGGTGGTAAGGGAATGGAGGAGCGGAAATGAACTGGCCACACCACCGTACGTAAACTGCGGCTCAGACACACCTCTGCGGAGGTTCGGACCTGCCTTCGGGCAGAATAAACCCTTACCTTATCTTACCTTTCCTTTCTACAGTGTGAAGCAAAATTCGCGCACTCCAGCGTCGCAGCGCGATTCCTCACACCCCAGCAATAAAAAAATGTCTCTCACAAAAGTTCGTCCTGCGAATAATCCGGCAGAAAAAGGACGTTGAAGTGTGGCAATCTGGCAACACTGTAACCATATGTATTGTAACTACCCCTGTCAGCACACTTTAGTCCTGCTGTACAGTTGGTGCAGTGGATAGAGTTTTGGGTTAGCTGCAGGAGGTCGAGGGTTCGATCCTGTGTTGAGGCGTATTTTTTATTTGCTAATTTCCATCGGACATTACATACTGTAATACAGTAAGACACCGTTTCTTGGGTCACATGTATCCTATATTTACAAAATTTCGGAACGCTGAATATGTTGTAACGCATCTAGTAGATGAAGTGGTGCGAATAAATTAACGCCCACGATGTGGAAAGGGTGTCTTCAGAGCTGACCAATGAAAACGATTGTTCATCCATTTCTAGGATCGTAGTATGTAAGTGAAAATGATTTCTAGTGGACCCGCTGCAATCGCTGTTGACGATTAAGATGCCAGATACCATACCACCTGGACTACATTTACGAAACTAAAAAAAACATACTCCTCAACCCAGGGTCGAACCCTCGACCTTCTGTATACTAACCCAAAACTCTACCCACTGCACCAACTGCACAGCACGACTAATAAACGCTGACAGAGGTAGTTACCTACATGTGGTTACAGTGTTGCAAGACAGCCACTCTTCAACGTCCTTTTTCTGCCGGATATACTCGCAGGACGAACTTTTGGGAGAGATACTTTTTTTTATTGCTGGCATGTGAGGAGTCGCGCTGCGACGCCCGAGTGCGCGAATTTCGCTTCATCCTGTATATTAGCGCAGGAAGGTGAACACAACGAACGTTGTTCTAATGGACTGCATATCCGTGGGTGTCTGGGAGGCGTGACCAGTCTTAAGGAGGGTAATAGATCGGATCGTGGGATAGGAGGTACTGCTTGCGCACCGTCGATATGCTTAACTTTTCTTGATGAGTGTATTTCTTAGTTCTTGTAGATTCTGAATATGAGACCAGCGTAATGCTACTCTCAAGTTAGCGGAACCTGGGGCCGTAGAGTATAAATAAATAAATAAATAAATAAATAAATATATAAATATTTGTCCGACGTCACCTTTGTCAGTAGTAAATATTGTCGGATAATTGTAAATCACTATCTTCCAATTCACTTCTTGTAACATGTTACATACTGAACGTTATTAACTTCGGAGCAGGTTATAACATCCACTCTGCCGTTATTGCTCCATAGAGATGGCTTTAATTAAGCCTTCGGAACAAGGAAGTCAATCATAATTTATCGACTGGTACTTGACATACAATATACTGCAAGCTATATAATAGCGAGGTTGTTCCTTATGTTCATTTCCAGTTCACTGTAAATTCAATTTACAGCTAGTTCTTTCATGTATCGCTTTATCGGCGACTTCTAAGATTGTTCGATTGCAGAATTCATAGGATTTTAATACAAGTGCAGTGGGGTTTGCGAAGGTAAGAACTGTTCTGAGAATCTGTCGGAAGCGTTCATTCAAGTTGAAAGAGTCGCCGGCGATTAGGGATTCAACTTCGGTCACGGAACATATGAAGTTAACTACATAGCGTGTTTTACAAATAATTTTGTTTACATCAACTCAAGATGGTATAGGGACTTGTATTGAGCACTGCTATGCTTGAATCAAATCTTAGGCCGGTACAGTTAGGTGAAGGAAACACATTTCTTTGTAGAAAATTATGGTACACTTGAAATACAAGTGAATGGTGTCGCTAATTTAGTTGCAATTTACAGCCGTCCAAAAATGTTTATGCTCCTTGCATTTAAACATTTTATCAGGCTTAATTTGTAATTATTATAAAAATAAAATTAACCTCTCTTGTAGACACAAGCCCTGTGGACACTTGCAACGAACATATTTACAGGTTCAATAATTGTTTCTCGGAAAAGTATTCCTGCGAAGAATTATTACAACACCATGTACTCATTTATTCTTTCCGAGCGTCTGTAAAACTGTATACATTGAAATTCTAACGAACGGAGTTCCCTTCACGGGTCGTCGTTCATTTTGCATACTAACCTGAAGGTGCGTCTGCCAACAACTGGCATCAACCTACAGCAATAAAACTATAGCCTCGTCTGCTCAATGTTTTGGTGTTCAAACTTCGTTCCCTACTGATGACAACCTACTTTAATGATGAATGGTTTACTGATATCATGCGATCTCTAAGGTATAGCCTACTGCCGTCAGTGGTGATAGTGAAATCTGTGCTCCACGAACTTTCAAAAAATGCTTGCAAAACGTACCACGTGCGTAGGAGCAAAGTAAACAACATGTCTACAACGTTATATACTTACTTTTCGGGTCATTATCGCAGATGGTGTAAACAACGAACATTTGGAATACATTAGATCATTCTTTAATTGTCTGATGTATTTGAAACGTTGGCCACGTTAGCTTAACATAGCGGTCGCAAAATGCCAAGGATACTGGTGATATAATGAGAATACTGCCCGCATGACACAACGAAGGGAAGGGAGTTGCTGCGCACTCGTCCTGAGTGACAGCTCCAACATCCTGCCTTACACTGAGAGAATGAACGAACGGAAGATAGTGATAATGTCTTACAAGTCTTTAAAATTTGAAGGTAAAATCATAAGCATCAATAAATGTCGGAACATGAAGAATGGCATCGGTTAAGTAGTATATTATTGAAGATTATTTTGTGTTTACGTTGAAAGAAAGAAAGAAAGAAAGAAAGAAAGAGAAAGAAAGAAAGAAAGAAAGAAAGAAAGAAAGAAAAAACTGTTCATAAGTAGATGCAAACTTAGCTCCAGCTCTGACACTAAATTTTATGGTTCTTGGGTATTGACGGGGATAAATACCTCTAAAAATACAATAGTTGGTTACACATCCTTGTACATATTTCTATGTACTTAAATACACTGACTGACAGAGCAAATGCAACACAAAGAAGGAGTGGTTCGAAAGGGATGAAAGTTGGGGAAAAAACAGAGACGGCACGGACGAATAATTGATGTTTATTTCAAACCGATATGCAGGTTACACAATGCGCACGGCATCGACTCAGTAGGATGTAGGACCACCGCGAGCGGCGATGCACGCAGAAACACGTCGAGGTACAGAGTCAATAAGAGTGCGGATGGTGTCCTGAGGGATGGTTCTCCATTCTCTGTCAACCATTTGCCACAGTTGGTCGTCCGTACGAGGCTGGGGCAGAGCTTGCAAACGGCGTCCAATGAGATCCCACACGTGTTCGATTGGTGAGAGATCCGGAGAGTACGCTGGCCACGGAAGCATCTGTACACCTCGTAGAGCCTGTTGGGAGATGCGAGCAGTGTGTGGGCGGGCATTATCCTGCTGAAACAGAGCATTGGGCAGCCCCTGAAGGTACGGGAGTGCCACCGGCCGCAGCACATGCTGCACGTAGCGGTGGGCATTTAACGTGCCTTGAATACGCACTAGAGGTGACGTGGAATCATACACAATAGCGCCCCAAACCATGATGTCGCGTTGTCTAGCGGTAGGGCGCTCCACAGTTACTGCCGGATTTGACCTTTCTCCACGCCAACGCCACACTCGTCTGCGGTGACTATCACTGACAAAACAGAAGCGTGACTCATCGGAGAACACGACGTTCCGCCATTCGCTCATCCAAGTCGCTCTAGCTCGGCACCATGCCAGGCGTGCACGTCTATGCTGTGGAGTCAATGGTAGTCTTCTGAGCGGACGCCGGGAGTGCAGGCCTCCTTCAACCAATCGACGGGAAATTGTTCTGGTCGATATTGGAACAGCCAGGGTGTCTTGCACATGCTGAAGAATGGCGGTTGACGTGGCGTGCGGGGCTGCCACCGCTTGGCGGCGGATGCGCCGATCCTCGCGTGCTGACGTCACTCGGGCTGCGCCTGGACCCCTCGCACGTGCCACATGTCCCTGTGCCAACCATCTTCGCCACAGGCGCTGCACCGTGTACACATCCCTATGGGTATCGGCTGCGATTTGACGAAGCGACCAACCTGCCCTTCTCAGCCCGATCACCATACCCCTCGTAAAGTCGTCTGTCTGCTGGAAATGCCTCCGTTGACGGCGGCCTGGCATTCTTAGCTATACACGTGTTCTGTGGCACACGACAACACGTTCTACAATGACTGTCGGCTGAGAAATCACGGTACGAAGTGGGCCATTCGCCAACGCCGTGTCCCGTTTATCGTTCGCTACGTGCGCAGCACAGCGGCGCATTTCACATCATGAGCATACCTCAGTGACGTCAGTCTACCCTGCAATTGGCATAAAGTTCTGACCACTCCTTCTTGGTGTTGCATTTGCTCTGTCAGTCAGTGTAAGTAATAAATCTTACCACAAATATATTAAAAGTTACGTATGAAACCAAAAACATTCTTGGATCTAGGCCTACCCCTGGTACCTAGTTACGAATACTGCACTTTTTCCTTATTAAAATTGTCATATTAAACAGCATATTACCTGCAATTATGTTTTTACCTTTATGGTGTGTGGAACAATATTACTGAACCGTTTAATATTTATTAATCAGTAATTCTCTATAAGAAATGCTATTTCCCTCATTAATCTCCTGCACAATGACTACCATCCCGACATCCTGGCGATCCGCAAGGGGACAGAAAGAGTGCTAGTTGAGACTCACCTTCCTCTTGAATTGTTCCGATCCAACTTCCACCTTGAGTCACGCCGTTCGAGGTGCGCACGGAATTTAGTTGTATCGTTCGTTCTATCATCGTCTAGCTGTGTAAATCTGTAGAAATTTTCATGTTTCAATTAGCGGGTTATTGTATTCACCCGAAGTGTTTACTGTACCTACCAACAGAAACGAAACCTAGCGAACAAGTGGTTGCAGGTCTGGGTCGCGTAGCTTGCATTCGGGAGGTAATGGGTTCGAGCACCACTGTTGGCCAGCCCTGAAGATGGTTATCCGTGATTTTCCATTTTCACACCAGGAAAATGCTGGTAAAAGTCACTCTAACACGAGTGGAGACATACTGCAATGTCACAATTCGAATGCGGCCAGTATTAGAAATTGATACTCTTGCCATGTTTACATTTTGTTTTACAATTGCTTTACATCGCACCGACACAGATAGGTCTTATGGCGATGATGGGATAGGAATAGGCTAGGAGTAGGTAGAAAGCGTTCGTGTTCTTGATTAAGGTATTTCACCAGCATTTCAACCAATCGATCGATCAATCAATCAATCAATCAATCAATCAATCAATCAATCAATCAATCAATCAATCAATCAATCAATCTGCATTTAGGACGGTCGCCCAGGTGGCAGATTCCCTATCAATTTTTACCACATATTTACATTTATAATTGTTTACTTAGCTTTTTCTTAAATATTTTGAAAGAACTTGGAAATTTATCGAACATTTGCCTTGATTATTTATTCCAATCCCTAACTCTTCGTCCTATAAATAAATATTCGCCCGATTCTCTACTCTTGAATTCCAACTTTACCTTCATATTATGATCTTTCCTACTTTTAAAAGCTCCACTCAAGCTTAGTCTTCTATTTGTCATTCCACGCCAACTCACCACTGACAGTTCGAAACATACCGCATAGTCGAGTATTCGGTCTCCTTACTCCCAAGTCTTCCCATCCCAATGTTTACAGCATTTTAATAACAATACTCCTTTGTCGGAAATCTCCCAGAACAAATCGTGCTGCTTCCCTTTGAATTTATTTCCAGTTCTCCTATCAAGTAGTCCTGGTGGGGGTACTATACACAGGAGCCATACTCTAACTGCGGTTCTACCGGAGACTTATACGCCCTCTCCTTTACATCCTTACTACAATTCTTGAGTACTCTCATAACCATGTGAAGATATCTGTAGCCTTTCTTAACTACCTCGTTAACATGATTACCCCAATGAAGATCATTCCTTATATTAACTCCTAGGTACTTACCTTGTTCCCGTGCGACTCGTTGGCTGAGTGGTCAGCGAACTGGCTTTAGAGGGTTTAGAGGTTCCGAGTTCGATTCCCGGCCGGGTCGGGGATTTTAACCTTCATTGGTTAATTCCAATGGTTCGGGGGATGGGTGTTTGTGCTGTCCCCAACATCCCTGCAATTCACACACCACACATAACACTACCCTTCACCACAATAACACGCAGTTACCTACACATGGCAGATGCCGCCCACCCTCATCGGAGGGTCTGCCTTGCAAGGGCTGCACTCGGCTAGAAATAGGCACACGAAATTAAAAAACCTTGTTCCCGATGATGTACTATCACCCCATCAACACTTCGTGGACTTTTCCTCTTGGTGAAACTTACAACTTGGTGTGAAAATGGGAAACGTCGAAAGAATATCTTCAGGGCTGCCGACAGTGTGGTTCGAACCCACTATCTCCCGGATGGAAGTTCGCCATGATTATTATTATTATTATTTTTGCTAGGAGCTTTACGTCGCACCGACACAGATAGGTCTTATGGCGACGATGGGATAGGAATGGCCTAGGAGTTGGAAGGAAGCGGCCGTGGCCTTAATTAAGGTACAGCCCCAGCATTTGCCTGGTGTGAAAATGGGGAAACCACGGAAAACCATCTTCAGGGCTGCCGACAGTGGGATTCGAACCCCCTATCTCCCGGATGCAAGCTCACAGCCGCGCGCCTCTACGCGCACGGCCAACTCGCCCGGTCATGATTACTTTAGTCCTACACATAGTGTCTATATATCACCGACCCTACAAGCGATGTTGCTAAACTGATTGATATGAGAAATATCTCCTGTTGGACAAATATCGAACCTGATCTGTGTGTAGCGTCACTCTGTCTCAGACCTTGACCTAAAGTGCATACTGTAAACACGTTTGAGGTACCATGACCCGTACCATGTGAAATCGTGATATGGGAAGCGTTTATAGCTCTGTATTTGGTTTTATCTGCCACCAACATTTGTGTTTTTTTAAATTCTAAATTTCATAGCGAAGAGTGGGTGGGTCTGTATGTATTACGTGGTATTAGTGTTATTTCATTTACCACAACTCTGTACAGACTGATGGTCTACAGTAGTGCGAAAATATGAGCCCAATGTACACGTAGAATATTTCCTAGACCTATGCTTAATTAACAATATTTACAACGTTTGCGAAATAGTGTGCAAAATATACATGTATACATAATCTCTGACTGCTCATTCATTCCATCGACAGTTACCGTATCACCCATTAATTCACTCGTTCATGCGCTCACATACTTCATTTCGCTCTACCAGTCTTGTCATTCGGTCATTCTCCCAAACACTCCGAGACACACGCAAACGTTCCTTTAAATAACATCCTTATGTACAGAACAAGCAAAATAAAAGCGAAGTCATCTCCGTACAGGCCATGGAGGCCATTCGAATGGTGGAAGGTAAAGGCTTCCACTATTCGTAACCTCGGCACTTGATGGGGTGGAGTGGTTAGCTCTACGCCCGGCCGCCTTTGCCCCCAGGAATTAGCCTGGTAGGCCTACTCATTTTTGGTGTAGGCTGAGTGAACCTCAGGGCCATGTGCACCTTCGGATGTGGAAATCTCGTTTCTTAAATTTTACGACTTCCTGACGGGGATTCCAACCCACGTCCTTCCGTGCGAACCGAGCACGCCTTTACCGCGTCGGCCAGGCAGCCCCTCATACTTATTTACAACTAAAAGGAATAGGCGTGTTCTTGGCATCCCCTGACGACGAGTTCCATGTTATTACAGAATGCCAATAAAAATTCTTCTGAAGGCAGAGGATGGGTGAAAGGCGGAAAAAGTGTAACTCCTCCTCCTGTGTGAGCTGTGTGCTAAATAAGCGATACAATTTGGAACTCGACGTTAGCCCCTGACGGGACGTACTACGGCTCCACTCTGAAGCTTTACCGAAGCCTTACGGAGCAAGCCGAAGCTCTCCGAATGGCGTACGCCGCCATCATGAATCGAGTAGTTCAAATCACTAACTGATCTCTGAACTGAACTATTCTGAAGACCATTGCTGTATGTTTATTTTCACCTACTGCAGCTTCACATGGTCAGCGCTATTTCTATTATTTTATGCTCAGAGTATTAGCATATGTGTATATAAATGTGACTCGTGTGTTGAGAATGTCTTGTGAGAAGATATTGGATAGTGCTTTCCGTCTCTGGAGCTCAATTATTTTTATTGTTTGTTGTTATATCTCCGAGTGGTACATGTGATCTACAACCCGTTTAAAGCAAGCACAGTCTTTTAAAATGTACAGGCTTTATATAAATAAATGTATTTAAAAAATTTTTGTGTATTTTTTAATATTATATTTGACGTCTATATTGTATATTTCAGTTCAATATTGCATCGAGTATTATAACCTCAAATTATATATTGGAATGAATGCCCTATTTTACCTTAGATACCGATATACAGTTTCATTAATCAATAAGAATTGCACTAATAATCAGTGATCTGCATTACATTACGTGCTGTTGCCCAGGTGGCAGATTACACTTTCACTTTTAAGTCTCAACTAATACAGTATAGACCTACGGGATTGATAAAATTAGCTAAAAGATAATTAATTATAGTACAAGGTACTGAAACTAAGGCTGTACTTTTATTCCAGTATTGCTGATCTTGATGGGTATATCCATTAGTGGTTGGTGAATTTGCTTGAATCTATATCAGAAAGTCAGAAGAAAGTGACAATGAGAAGGTTGAATATAATCCCATCAAACTCAGTACCTCTAGGTTATAGAAGAGGTTATGTAATTCCGTAGGCAGAACTGACAGTGAGCTGATATTGAAGGGTATTCTTTTTTTTTTTTCTGCCAAGCATGAGATAATAAGATTCAAGCAAATTTGCTAACCACTACCGTAATGGATATAGGCTATCCTTCAAGATCAGCAATACCGAAATACAAGTACAGCCTCAGTTCCACTACCTTGTATTATAATTAATCTCTTGGCTACTGTTATCAATACCATATACTGTATTAATTGAGACTTATAACAGTATTTCTAGTTAAAGTATAATCTGCCACCTGGGCGACAGCACTAAAGATAATCTCTCATCCTAAAGGGTCAGTGGTACACTCCTGTTTCTATTGTAAAAAAAGGTCAAATCACATGAAATTTTTGAGCATGATGTACTATGGTATGATTTTTTTTATCACACTCCATGAACTGTGTGACTGATATATGATAATTACCTTCCTGAAAGCTGCAGGTAACAGCTAAATCTGTTCTCAAGATTGTTGGTTTGTAGCTTCCCTGCTGGTACATGGTAGTACTGCTGAAAGTGTCAGTCATTAGTGTGCCAGGGCTCAACTTAAGAGTTCTGCAACTGTTAAGCCATGATCAGAAATTGAAAGAAAAGTGAGGTGTCATTTGCATAACTGAAATTTACTTCCAGAGGATTCCTGTGCAAAGTAAATTTTATAAATGTCTTACATCCATACATCATCTTCAAGTTCCAGTTTCCCAGGTGTGGAGTACAAGCGCTTGCTACTTCATCCTGTTACAGTTTAGTTTCTGTTCCTCTATATCTTCCCACTTGGCATTCCTCTTGCTGACCTCAGATTTCACTGTCTCTATCCATCAATTCCTTGGCCTCCCCCTTTCACTTCTCTGTCAAAATAATTCCTTGCTGTTCCCGTTCTGTCCATCGTCATAACATGTCCAAACCATTGTAGCCTGCCTCTTCCTAAAAGCTTGGTAACAAGCATTTTGATGCCAGCCTCCTTTCTATTTGCTTCTTTTCTAATCTTGTCCTTCCTGGTCTTTTGGTTCATTGTTCTGGTGAATTTCATTTCTGTTGACTGGATTGTGTTATTTGCCTTGTTATGCAGGGTACATGTTTCAAGTCCATATGTGAGAAATGGAATGAAGTAGGTATGAAACATGGTCAGTTTTGCTTTCTGGGGTATTTTATCATCCCAGAGTAGGTTTCTCACTTGAAAATGAAATTGAGAAGATTTCTGAGTTCTGTTAAGTATTTCTTAATTTAATGGGTTATCTTTTGAAGTGATTCTTCCAAGGTAGCCTATTTGAAGTTAGAACCAGACTGCAATAGACTTCCCTCCAGGAAATTGTTTGAATCTGTGCCTTTACTGTTGATAGTCATTTAAAGAGCTTTTGTTTTATTGATTTTTAGTCCATATTCTTTAAATTGCTATTCCAGGGATTTAGGTTCTCCTGTACGTCTGCTTCATTTTCTCCCCAGATCAGAACATCATCTGCAAATATTAGAGTGTTAGGCTCTTTGCAATGTTCTTTGTTGGATTTTATGATCCAATCCATGTCAATGATGAACAGGAGTGGTGACAAGGCACTTCCCTGCTGGACTTCTCTTTTGGTTTCAAACCAATCTGATCTTCCATCCAATATTTGGACACAGCTTAAGCACTTTTGATAGAGCATCTTTACTTTATCAATCAGGATGTCTGGCAGACCTATACCTTCTAGGTATTCCCAGATTATCTCTCTAGGAACACTGTCGTAGGCCTTCTCAATGTCCATAAAAACTATCACTAAGTTCTTAACATAGCCTATTCCCAGTGCTTCTCCATTATCATTCTGATGGCAAATATCAGGTTTGTAGTGCTTCAGTTGTTCCTGAACCTGCGTTGCTCTTCCTCCAATAACGGTTCAACTATATTCCTAATTCATTTTCAAATGATCTCCAAAAGTTTGATTTAGAAAGTTGAGTGATGCCCCTATAATTTCTGCATTTCTTCCCGTCTTCCTTTTTATACAGGGCAGTAGCGGCGATTGTGGGGGAAGGGGGCAGTTGCCCCCTCACTTTGTGGATAAAAGATTACATTTTTATTCCATTTTAGCCAGCTGAAACTAGGAATTATAGAAATTATTTTTAAACAAAGCAATTTGTACAAGCCCTGTTGTCTTATCGGCTAATTTTTCCCTCATCTTATTTAATTATTAACAAAATGTTTAGAGGAAATACGCACAGAATGTCGTTCGTCCCGGATAACCGATTTGTATACCGCCACAGCAAGTAGTGGACACTGCATGTGCTATGAGGAAGGGTAGCAAGGGTATATTTTTTGCCAAGGTCATGGGCACTGAGGTATGGTTCACCTGCTTACCGCGTGCATTCTTCAGTCTGGCAGTCTCTTTAGTAGCTGTTAGTTTCTTAGTGTGTAGTCAAATACTAAATGATTTTAATTGTATAATCACACCGTACTTTATTTAATTGTACTCAATGCGTAATATTGTTCCTTTGGTGAAAGTTTTATTGTATGATATAGTATTGAATCGACCACCTCTGTGGTGTAGTGGTTAGTGTGATTAGCTGCCACGGTTCACGCAGACAGTTCTCATCCTAATTCCTCCAATGGCTAAATCTACCCAAGTCATCTCCTCATTTACGAGCCTAACCAAAATTATGTTGTGTGCAATAGAACTCCTGATTAACAGTCCTTCCCATTTTAACACCTGTTAAGAACATTTTCTAATCTATCTCTTCCTCATTATCTCCACTTACCTCTGCCAGTTCTACTTTCTTTCTTGCATAAGCCTCATTGATATTGATGGATCCGCATTGAATTCCATTTTATTTGCCAAGTAGTTTCCAAGGTAAATACCCAGAAAACAAAAGCAATGGATATCAACGTGAAGAGTTTACATATCTTGGCAGTATGGTTACTCAGGATGGAGGAGCAGCTGCTGATGTCAAAATGAGAATCCACAAAGCAAATGTGGCATTCATACAACTCTATCCGATATGGAGGGCCAGAGAAATCTCAATGAAAACCAAACTTCGCATTTTTCGAACAAATGTAAAAACAGTACTGTTACATGGTTGTAAAACCGGGAAAGTTACCTCAGAGATCACTCATTAACTACATGTATTTATAAATAGATGCTAAAGGAGAATTAAGGCATTTTTGGCCAAAAGTATTTTCAAAGGAAGATCTCTGGAAACAAACAGAAGAGCCCATTGGCATACAAATAAAGCGGAGGAAATTGAAATGGATCGGTCACACACTGCAGAAGCAGCAGGATGCAGTGGAGAGAAAGGCTCTGTTTTGGAACCCCAAGGATAACGGAAGAGAGGTAGACCCAGAAAGTCATGGAGACACAGTGTGATGGAGGAGGCAAAACAAGAAGGGAAGACCTTTGGAGAACTGAAAACCCTAGCTCAAAATAGGATACTTTGGCGCTTCATTGTCAAAGCCCTATGCTCTCCAAAAGAGTAAAAGGATATAACTAAGTACGTAAGTTTAAAAGGGGTCCCTCCCCTGTCAAATAGAAGTGGGACTGAGTTACTCCCATAGGTTCAAGGCTTGTTTAAAATATTCTGAGCTTGGTACATTCTGTGAAGCAGGATGCTGCCTTACTTACACATAATCACAGTGAGAATCTCTCCTATAGGGTAGAGACCACCGGTTGATTGTATAGTTCTAGCTGCCAGAACAACAGGAGGGTCCTAGCTTGGAACATGTCGAAAATGTCCACCCCATTTCCATAGCAATGAGTATCCCAACTCTGAAGACGATTAACTTTGCCACTCAGCCGTTGCCCATGGTTCACACACTAGGATATGTCTACAGCAACTCACCATAAACCACACATTTGGACTTCTCAGCAAACAACCACTTTCTTTGGGTACACGCTTCTGATATCTGAGAACTTGGCAGCTGTTAATTTGTCATGGTAATAAAATGATGGAAACATTAAAGCTTTTTGCAGAGTCTGTTTGATTAAGCTCAGCTGATTATGATAATTTTTAAAATATACACACTGTCAAAAATGAAAGTTTTGAAATTGTTTGAGAGATGACACTCATAACTTGCAGATATTGATAAGTCCTTAAACATTACATGGTTCACTCTGTTATTGTCTGCTATTATCACACAAATTTTAAGCCCTCATGTTACTTAGGTTCCAAAATGGGTAAAATATAAATATGTAAATAAATTCAATGTTAATTTTAATCTTATACCAGTTGTATAGTATTATTAGAAGTAATTTCACATACCGTATTGTATATGAGTTGACTATGTTTGTAAGATATTATAAGTAGAATTTTGTAAACAATATAAATTTATTAAGGATGATGTGTGTGTTTAATAGAAAAAATTATTAGCGTAAATTGTATAATATTGTATTCTAGGAAAATTTTCTTCGTCTCCTGTTAATTTAAAATTTAGTGCTTGACAATAATGTATTTTAGTGTACCATTTGCCACCGAGGTAGACACCTCATTTGCAAATAAAGAGATTTTGATTTGATTTGACAACAGGCTTCACTTGCGTAGGATGTTAGGTCCTTACCTGTGATATTTACAGGAGTAAGGGATAAAGTTTGCTTCTGTCTGTTAGGTCATCAGCCCAGAGGCTGGTTGGATCCTCAATTAGGACCACCAAAGGTTATGCAGTTATATGGAAATTGCAAAAAATAATGGCAGAGTCCAAATGAGGCATACTAGGCAAGATGAGGAGTGAGATAGTTTGCCATTGCTTTCCTCACTGGACCAGAAGGTGCTACTGTAGCACGACTGATCCTATGAGCAACACCTTTCATAATACTCAAACACTAGTTGTGCTCCAAATGTCATTACTCAGCACAACCCATACCCCAGCAGCTTCCATATTGTCACAGCCATGGATGAGATTGGGACTTCAGTAGAAGCTGCACTTTGCTCTAGCCTGTGCCAAGAGACAGATACAAAAAAAAGTGAAATAAATAAAGAGGCACTAAAGATGCCACAACAGTTTTTGCTGCTGCTGATAATTTAAGCAAACCCATTGAGCACACCTCCAGTGTACACTGTACTCTCCTGTACATACACAAACTTCCCATTAATTAAGCCACATATTTTTCATTGAATGTGGTACCATTAATGGTGGACTTTAAATAAGGTAAGTTTTCGCTGGGATTGCCAACAGCCATATTCAGTGGGAAGTATAAGTGCTGAAATTTTCTGAAAATTATTTTGCTTTTGAACTTTGATAACTATTGACTCAAAAATTATAAAAAATGCATACAGCATCATGAGAACTGAATAATTTCTACCATGTTCTAACAGACAGAACTAAGTCTCGCTCTTCAAAAATATTTTGTGAGTGTTACCACAAACATACCAGTACAGTTTGTGGATCCGTAACATCAACTGGAAAACTACAAATTAATCGATACTTTCCTTTTTAAAAATGTAACATACAAGGGTGAATTGAGTTTTATGCCTAGTGCAGCTTTGTTTGATTTTTTTTTTTTTTACAAGTTCCTTTTCGCTGCACCGACATAGATAGGTCTTACAGCGATGATGGGACGGGAGAGGATTAGGAATGGGAAGGAAGCGGCTGTGGCCTTAATTAAGGTACAGCCCCAGTGTTTGCCTGGTATGAAAATGGGAAACCACGGAAAGCCATCTTCAGGGCTGCCGACAGTGGGGTTCGAACCCAATATTTCCTGAATACCGGCCGCACTTAAGCGACAGCAAGTATCAACCTTGGTGTTTAGATTACTCTGAGACTTTCCAAAAAAGAGAGAATGTTTATTCAAGTTTCTGTATGATGAACTGAAGAATCTTGGCTACTATATCATTTGTAGGTTTGCAAAACTGATGTATTATGAAGGCTGAAAACAGCATGGATTAAGGAGGAGATATTTCAGTTATGCACTTTGTGAAAGACTTGCCAGAAAAAGAAGCCCTTTTTTCTTCTGAAAAGTGTACAGGAACACTATATCACCAGTTGCAAACATCTTGTGGGGGAGGGGGGAGGAATCTACTTCTGCATATTTTCTAATACATACCTGTTTTTACAACCTAAGGAGAAAAATTCACATCACTGCTGTGTAGATATGGTGAAGGTTGCAAAGGTTCTTCCCATTGATATATCGACTTATATTCTTCACAATAATAATATTTCCATTTCCATTTATTTAGGAACAACGTCCTGTATTTACAATCTGCCACTATGGACAAGGTAAAACATATCAAATTTCTGTACAGAACTATTAATTGAAGAAAACTCTAAATTGTAAAGGTACAGTATAATTAGTGTGGCATTCCAGAGCTGTAGCTGTAGAGGTGGTGTCTCAGGATTTTGATGGAGCCTCTGAGGACGAGGGTCGCAATTTCAGGGATGAGCTTCATTGGAAGTTCGAAGCGCTTCCATATGGCAACGAAATGATGAGGTACGGTACCGCGAACGCGACCATTACTGTATTTCTATTTCCTGAAGGTGGTATTTAGATTTGTAGTAAGGGATAGTGTATTTGTTAATCTTTTCAAGATTAACCTCCTCTGGCTGACCGCTATGATGCTCGAATCTGACAGTTGGATCTAATATGAATCCTTGAGAGCTGCTGTCTTTAAAGGCTATGATGTCAATTCTCCGCGAACTACTGTTTATGGCCAGTCCGTGTATCTCCTCATATACATTGAATCCCTTCTTTCTGAGTTCTTCGGCAATGAGGGATCTGATCTGGTGGTGCCGCATGTTTATTAGGAGCTCCCTGCGTGTGCAGAATCCCAGGACATAACCAAGAGTTTCTTTCTCTCTGTGGCAATGCCAACAGAGGTTGTTGTCCAGGGACCTGCCTGGCACCGAACGCACCGCACAAACATTAGCAGTCATCTTTATAGCCTCTCTCCACTCGTTACAATACAGTCCGGTATGATCTCGCACCCAAGAGTTTGCTGGTGTGTGCTCTTTGTACAGTTGTACTCAGAGTCCTTTTTGCTGCAGTGAACACCAGGAGGTGAATTCCCGTTCTCGTAGCTCTTGCCGGATCTTCTTAGTATCGTACAAGCCGTTCTTGGCGCTTATTTTCTGGATATCAGCGTTTGTTAGTTTTAGGCGTTCTACGCATTCCTGACTCTCCGCATGAGAATCCCTTGAAGCGACGCGGAGTGGGTGTTTAGTCTTAAGCAAGATGTTACAGGCATTAATACATTAAAGGTAAACTTCCCACGAGGTTTTAAAAAGAGCGAGTCCTTTGTATTTCTTTTCGGTGTACAGCATGCCATCTGGAGTATCCGTCGGTAACTGCAATATCTCCTTTGTTGCACTTTTAATTATTTTATTGCTATCGGATAAGAATTTCTGTGCGATTTTCTTGAAACTGCATGTCAGGAAAGGGTACATCAGGGTGGGACAGATTGAGGAATTCAGTACTATGAGTTTTTGGTCTTCCTTAAGCAGTGGCGACGATGTTAGAATTTGGAGCTTATTGTGAAGGTTTTTCATTACAGCAGTCTCGTCGAACACTGGAGTATCCCTGAAGGTAATTCCAAGATAACGAATTTGTTCGCGCAGTCTCCAATTAAGTCAATCTTACAGTCTTCCGCCATGGATAGTATTATCCTTCAAGATGAATGGAAGATATTTAAGTTTGAGAAAGTTAAGGCAAATTAAAAATCTGTAAGTTAAAAGAACCAGAAACCTCATATCAATCTAAAACTTCCATGTGGGAAAAGGAAATATCCTGAAGTAAGAAATACAATTAAGATATGTTTCACTCTATCCTGTAGGAGTGCAGATGTAGAGAGCTTTCTCTCAGAAGAGCCAAGATTTGATCAATGACAAAGCATCGCCCATGTCACCAGGAATATTAAATACAAGAACAAATATTCAGGATGCTTTTAAAAATTACTGCAGTAAAACAAACCACAATTGATCTGGTCACAACGAAGCAACTGACAGTGACAAGATCTGCTCACTCTTGCTACACTGCTCATCCAGAAAGGACAGAATGAGCACCAAATGAACTTGATGGAGAGGAAGAAAAGTGCATCAAAATTGGAAAAGTAAATAAGAAATGCAACTTAAATATTGAAGAATTTGAAGATTTCAAGAAACTTAAGAAATAAAAGTGAAGAAATGGCAACTAGTGACAAGCTTTTTGAAGAAGTAAAATTGAAGTTAAAGAAAGCTGTGTAATAAATGGTCTTGGCAATATAAAGGTTGCTCAGGGAATGAATTTCATGGAATGATAACTTTAAAACAAGAGAAAGCTTGTATATAAAGAAGTAGAATGCATGCAGAAGAACTTAGATGGATGTCTTATCTTATAACAAACATTTTCCAGAAAAAATAGCAATTTAATGGTTCATAGTAAACCTTTTTAGTTATTGATCTAATATTCAGATTATAGTACTTTTTTATTGTATTATGGTAGTATTCTGATAAAAATTAGAAATTAAGGGCAAATGACAGACTGCTGTAAGAGGTG
This sequence comes from Anabrus simplex, assembly GCF_040414725.1. Taxonomy (NCBI): domain Eukaryota; kingdom Metazoa; phylum Arthropoda; class Insecta; order Orthoptera; family Tettigoniidae; genus Anabrus; species Anabrus simplex. The sequence goes on from NC_090266.1 coordinate 304,943,889, forward strand.
ATGTAAAGATTGTTTTGTGAAGAAGATATGCAATGTGTTTCTTTTTGTTTTATTTTAGAAAAAAATAGTATATCAATACTGAGGGGCAGCCTTGAGTTTTGTACAGATTATTCACTCACTTCCAGACACAGGTCCGACAGTGAGCTGCTGATAAGTTTTTCCTTCCTCTGCCAAGTATGACTGCTGTTGTTTATTAAGTGACTTAAAGTGTTCTGTCTCCTGAATTTCCTCCATCATGACTTTGATACTGTTCCTTGTATGATTCTTTCAACAAATGTAAACATCACTTATACTTTTCTTAAGTAGAATACCTATTCTAAAATATTTAGGTATTCATAATAGGATATATTGGAGTTGATTTCGATGAGAAAGACTTTGGTAGGGGAAGATGGTACAGTACTGTACTCCTGCACCCTGAAGATAATCTCTTGCTCTTAACAGACAGTGGTACAGCCCACGAGTCTATTGTAAAAGGTCCAATCACATTAAATTTTCAAATGTAATATTAAGTAGATCTCACAAAAAAGCTTTACCTCTTTTCCAACTTGCAATCTTCTGCCCTATGAAAGGTCAACTATAAAGCAAGTAAGTTAAAAATAATTACACCCACCAAGTTATGCACCACCTCCATCATAACGTCTAGTGATACTTCAGAACAATACTTCTGAGGATTTCAATTCAGGAAGAAATAAATAGTAGTTTGTATATGCCTAAATGCGTTTATTCATGATTAAATAAAGGACCTCAAATCTGTATCACATGTTCCTTTTTTTCTTTCTTTTCTTTTTGTGTGTGTGTAGTCCATATAGGATTAATTATCAATGTTACAAACAAGAATTTTACAGTGATGCTCATAACTTCCTACATTTTGCATTAAAATCCTGAAAACAGTGATTGCTTAATTCTGTGTATTATTTACCTACATACTGACTATATATTTCAAAACATTCTAAACCCTTTTCTTTACAACAGGCCACAAACACATATCTCATCCAACACTGATATCACAACATTTGGGGCTGATGACCTAGATGTTAGGGCTCTTTAAACAAGCATCATCATCATATCACAACAATCCAAACTACTCATTCCTAACTGAAATAACAACTGCTTTTGATCTGAAACATTCAAAGCACAATGTTCATAGCCACTTTAAATCAAATGTTTCATGATGCCATACACTCACTGACATAGCTACTAGGTGTGCAAGACCACCCCTATTTAATTCACAAAAATCTAAATATTGTTGCATTATTGTTCACAGAATTTTATAAACATTTCCTTGTTTTTCCTTCCCATTTACTTTGGTCTGAATATTCTTTCTCCATGCTCTGTCAACATGCCATGAGCAAAATAATCTCATGGTTGCAGGTCCCATGACTGCATTTCAAGCATTGTAGAAGGCTTCTGCCAAATCGGACATGAAGACCTTTGGGGATACACCACCAACCTCATTCTTAATGTAGGTGAAAAATAGAGACAATATTTTCTGGTCACTTCTACTGGAAATCAAAAATGCACAAGGAAAGTCTCTCTCAAGTCATCCAGAACTAAAAGCGTTATTAACTCAAACCCGTAGCTATTAAGCCCATGTGTTCCATCAGTGCATATACAGTCACTACCATATTTCTTTAATATTTTACTCTGAGCACTGTTCATAATAATTAAAATAAAGTCATCACTTCTGAGGTTTGGATGCTTTTCACTGGTGGTCCCCTGATGTTTATAGAATAATACACAAGGGCCTGTCACCTGAATTAACTTCACTGACCAAGGCCTCAACACTTGTACCATCCTCCTGATGTCTGACAGATTTAGAGCTCAAGTTAAAACTACGCTCAATATTATACAAATCCTGTTTTGTGATTAAATGAATTCTTTCAAGCTTTGAGTCTGTCACAGATTCGCGAATTTTGTCCAGAATAGCTTGAAAGGGAATCTGGTTGGCAATATCTGTTGCTAATGTTTTCTTCTCTACATCTGTGAGGGCAAGATGGCTTAGATCATTTTGATGACCTCTGTGAGTGGGAACATATTTTTCTTCACACATTCCATTTTCGTGTTCAATTAGTCGAATACTTGCTGGACAGATCTCATCAACTTTGTTGCTTCCCTGAAGCTTCAAGTGCCTGATGCCTTTACTTTCAGACACAAAAAAGCCTGATTGATGACACACATAGTAATGTCTCTTCGTGTTATCTGTTGCAGTGTAAGAACCCCTTTTCTTTACATACTGTGAACATGTTTTGCTTTCAATGTGCTGTTTCCACTCTAGGAAGCTTGAGAAAGAAGGACATTTTTTATCCTCTGTCTCAGGTCCTCCAATTAAGTTTGTGTGGCACTGACGCTCGTGCCGTTTTAAATTATAACTGTGCGTGAACTGTTTATCACAAAATTTACACTGGTGCGGAAGAGATGTCTCGCCCTTTAAACAAGGCGCAATTTCATCTAGTTTCTCTGGATGGGCCTTAGAAACATGTTTCCAAAATTTTTTATTATACTCATAGCTTTTACCACATTCAGAACACGAGTATTTCTTAACGTTGCTCATTATAACGCTATGTAAGTAGGCCTACCTAAACTGAAGAAAAACTAAATAAACACGCGGCACGTAACTAAATAGACACTATAGCTGGGCACACCAAACGAAATACACTAATCCCACAGGTACAGTAACGAACACTATGCACAAGTAGATATTCGAAAATATACGCACGTAATTTTCTTCTCAAACCACTCGTACAATAAATACACTTTCCTGCTCTAAAAACGAAATCGTCACTGCCCGGTTCTCTTCGTATGTATTCGTAGTGTACCTCATAAACATTACTATAGTTCGTTCGTTCGTTCAGCAGATCTCCTACAGTTCGTTCTTTTGCATTGTCAACTCAACGCCAGTGCGCCGTTCGGAAATCTTCGGCGTGTTCCGTAAGGGTTCGGCCGTGGTATCGAGGTGGAGCCCGAGTACGTCCCGTCAGGGGCTAACGTCGAGTCAATTTGGACGGGGTCTATACATATAGAGGCAGAAAGGGATTTCCGGAGAAAGACCAGGTTAGTTTTATTGGCTGTTGTCTCAATAGAAGGTAACGTTATTGGATGGAAGGGGAGAGAGACTGTTAATTAGCGCTTCCGTGCGGCGCTGTACTCTCTGTAGCTTGCTCCTGTTCTTCGCTGTTGTGGGATGCCGAGCAGGTAGACAATATATCAGTATGGGCCGAACAATGGAAAGGTTAGCTGATTTTATAGCTTGTGAACTAAAACCTGGACTGTTTGTTCGGCTCAAAACGAATGTTACGTGAGGACTCTACTGAGACAATATTCATATTGTGCGTCTCACATTAGAGGTGATTCAAATATGGTACAAATTTTTAATTAGATGGTTGCACTATACTTCCATATTTGATGAAATCGCTATTTTATTCGTAATTAGTATTTTCCACTACTTATTTTCTAACTAGAAGTGAGGATTTGATGGAACCTTCCAGAAATGCGAACATGAAAACATGAAAAGGTGTTTATCTAAAAAGCAGAACTTTATTTAAACATCCCTTACCGAAATGGTTACCATAAATATGAATTTCCTTTCGTCCAAAATCTGCCAATTATTCCGCTGTCAGGGTAGTTAGAATGTTATCGTTTTTTCCAAACAAATAAAAAAATGAAAAGGGCAGACTCTTGTACGGAAAAATGCGCACCAATTTTTTATTACCTCATCCGTGCTCTGTGATAATAAAATATTCATTGTCTTATTCTATAACGTACATTTGTCTAGTATACACTTTGCCAGAAAGCCTGCAAATTTATATTATGTTGAGTAAGTGAAAAGTAGCGTTTATGGCAATTTGTAGTGTATGTCATCACTTAAATTTGATTAAAAATAACAGAAATGCACCTTCTTACAATAAAGTGTAGTTTAACCTTCATATATTAGTTTAACAAGAAATACCTGGGATAATGAACTCCTTCCTTTTACCTTTTCGTGTTAACGCTTTTAGTGTCAGAAGGAATACAGCCATAAGATGTGGGAGGTGCAAGCGCACTTGGTAGGAAGTGAATTATTATGCATAGATAACTCCACACCCTACAATAAGGTGGCAAGGGAGGTTGTGCTCCCAAAGTCCACTATTTGGTTAAAATATCCGAGATCAGGAGAAAGAATGACGCGGAAGGTTGTATAGTTATAGCAATAAATTCACAAATTTGTCTATTAACAAAACACTTGTATTATAGTAAAAAATCAGGAAAATATAGGATGCAACATGAATAACTCCCCTGTTAATTATTGAGACTTTCACCACCGAGTCAAATTAGCACGGTCGATCCCTATCGCCAACAATCTTCTTCTGTATATCGTCGCTGCCGGGACAAAACCTCCTATGTGTAATATTTTAGCTTAGAACTTCCGCCGGTAAGGTTCTGTCATCTAAGGTGCAATATTGTGTGAATATTGTCAAGGCATTCTCGCTCTTCGTAATGTATGTACTGCGGGTCAGTATATCTCCAAAAATATTATCACATAGGAGGTTTTGTCCCGGCAACGACGATATTCTTCTATTTTCATTCAATCCTTCCTTCCCTTCGTTAATTTCTCATTTATATATTTACTATTTCAAAAAAAAAAAATTCATTACGGCTATTAGCCGCTGTCACGCGTATTTCTCCTCGAGGGCACATTTAGCTCTAGGGCAGCGAATGACGTTGCGGCAAGCTTATCGTGCGTTATGAGAATCTTCCTTTACCTAGACAGGAGTATGTTCCCCGGGAATGACTGAAAGAGCGTTTGACAAAGCACTGTAGCATAACTAGCTAGCGATTAGCGTTCCTTCGGAAGAGATGCAGATATACTCAGTTTCCACTCTTGAGGATGTTCGATATGGTATTATATATTTAGCTGAATAAAAAATGGAAATCAAAATATGCGGTACATGCAGTGTTCAGATGAATCAGTGCAACATATCTGTAATTCAGTGTTTGATCAGCAGTCTCTTCAAGATGTAGAATGTACTTAGTTTATTTTCTCAAACACTAAAATACGAAGATTCACACCAGGCAAATGCTGGGGCTATAACTTACTTAAGGCCACGACCTGATCCTTCCCACTCCTAGTCGTTTCCTATCTCATCGTCGCCATCACTTTCCCCATTCAACTCGTCATGGTGTACCCCGCTTGGACTGTGGCTCTCCAATCAGGAGAGGACTATCTACTGTACTTAATCTCCACGCAGTATTCCCGCGAAGCGACAGCTTGCAATATAGCTTTTGGATTCGTAGCCGCGATACTAACGGCATCCTTCTTGTTCAGTTGACACAGAAGTGACTTATAAAATTTTCCTATGTTCTTATCAGTCCTCTATTTCCATGCTACTGTCGAAAAATAAAATTACGTACAAGATCCAATATAAAGGTCTTCCAACTTCCACTCTTTACTATATAACTAAATTAACACGGCTGCTGCTGTACCTTAATTAAGGCCATGGCCGCTTCCTTCCCACTCCTAGCCCTTTCCTTTCCCATCATCACCATAAGACCTATCTGTGTCGGTGCGGCGTAAAGCCAATTATAAAATAATAACAATAATACCGAGCTTGATAGCTGCAGTCGCTTAAGTGCGGCCAGTATCCAGTATTTGGGAGATAGTAGGCTCGAACCCCACTGTCGGCAGCCCTGAAAGTGTTTTTCCGTGGTTTCCCATTTTCACACCAGGCAAATGCTGGGGCTGTACCTTAATTAAGGCCACGGCCGCTTCCTTCCCAGTCCTAGCCCTTCCCTGTCCCATCGTCGCCATAAGATCTATCTGTGTCGGTGCGACGTAAAGCAACTAGCAAAGGGAAATAATAATAATAATAATAATAATAATAATAATAATAATAATGCGCTGTAATAAATAGAGCACGGAAGTGTGATATATGTACTATCATCGCCTGCTTGTATAATACACATTTTACAAAATGTATACCAATCTAAGAAGACAGAATGATGCAGACTCTTGGACTATGTCACTTTATGTGTGCAAGAAGAAAAGTTTTTTTCAAAAGAACGTCAATTTTAATAAGAAATGAATGTTCTGCCTTCAAATCGATTGATAGATCGGTGATCACTTTTTTATTGATACACTCTGAACCATATTCACATGTCGAAGTATTACCCTAAGTAAACGCTAGGAAATCTGTGTACGGTACCTTTGGAAACAAATACATGTTTTTTTATGGTAGAATTACGGTAGAATTTCGAGAATTGAATCTGGAAGAACTTATAGTTACTTTCAGGTACTTCCATGTGCATTACTAATATAAAGTTTCAAATATGAAATCACGAGAGATCACCCACACAGATTCCACAGATTCTGTGTGTACCAAAGTTCACGCTATGTACCCAGACCACTGGAAAGTAAATGAAGTCTACATTGAATTCAAATCCAGAGGAGCTAGTCCAGATTTTGAATGGGAATCAAGAGTATGTTCGGCATTCAAAGGATATCTGATGATACATTTGGTGTTTACCAGACTAAATATATTAGAACTTAAGAAAAAGTCACCCGGTAAGAGTCCTGCTTTTTTCTGTGTGGTAGAGTAAAAAAGGGAGCTGCTTAAATGGCATCAAATCATAATGCCAGCACACAGCACATGAGACTGTACGATTATTTATTTATTTATTTATTTATTTATTTATTTATTTATTTATTTATTTATTTATTTATTTATTTATTTATTTATTTATTTTCGCGTAAGTAGCTGCTGCAAAACTTGTAACTTTCAAAACAGTAAGTTTGTTTTATAGCGCTTGTGCATGATGTCCCATTATTTACTGTGTTCCGTGTGATAGATAAAGACGATGCACCTGACCAGCATCACCTCAAGGATGTGTAATTTGGAATGGCATTATCTATATATACTTCAGTGTAAAATTCCTGTCAATGATTGACAGTAATTTATTGTCAGCGCTCACCTGGATGACCATTTTCTGGAAGAAAAATCTCTGATTATGGTTCAGATCCCGAATTCGTAATTTAAAAGCCGACCTCAATGGAGCAGTCGATTAGACGAAGTCTCTTTGCTCCTGTGGTAGTAGGTTCGATATCGGTGGCGATCGTTGGCAGTTGACGATGTTTAAATGTGACGACTCTGTGTCGATGGCTTTCGACACGTTAAGGAACTCTGAGACGAAAGTTTAATGCGTGGCGTTTCTTAAAATATACAGGAATTGAAGGGTCGTTGAATAAATGATACTTGTCTTCTTATTCTTATTTTTCTTCTTCTTCAGGACACCTACTGCTTTTAAAAAAATCTGAGTGTTGGAATACAGTAAGATATATTTAAGCTTCCTCTTCATATATTACTTTTAAATCGAGTGATCCGTTGGAATGGTCAAGACACAATGATTTTAGCTGGACACATAGTTAAGAGTTTAGTATGGAAAGCGGCACGGAGAATGAAGCCAAGATACCGAGGTACCAAGCGAGTTGGCGGTGCGGTTAGGGGTGCGCAGCTGTGAGCTTGCATTCGGGAGATAGTGGGTTTAAACCGCACTGTCGCAGTCCTGAAGATGGTATTCCGTGATTTCTCATTTTCACACCAGGCAAATGCTGGGTCTGTACATTAATTAAGGCCACGGCCGCTTCCTTATCACTCCTAGCCCTTTTCGTATTTCATCGACGCCATAACACTATATGTGTTGGTGCGACGTTAAACCAATTGAAAAAAAAACAAAACAAGAGTTGTATGGTCATCCCTAGAAGAGTGAATAGTGTGCTGGAGTTCAATTTGGTTACGACGAGATAATGGTCTATTATACTGAAGCTCTACAGTAAGTGTACGGCTTCCATTTACGAATGTTAATTGGAAGAATTATTTCATTTCGTACGCGTTATGAAGTTTAAAATTCATGTAGTATTTTTATGAAAGATAATTCGTTTAAATGTTTTATGATTATCCTCCTCACCGCCTTTCAACATATTTCCCCTTTAGCTTCATGTAGTCTAAACACAGAGTTCTACAAATTTCACTGTCATAAATAAAGCAAATTCACGAAATTTTCTTTCATTACCGAATCCGCGAATTTACATTCACATCTACTGATAGGTACAATAATTAACGAAGCTCAGCATTTACTCAATGACCACTAGTTTTGCTGGGAAAATAGAGAGTAATGCTGTTTGTTGTTTCAAGTTGCGTGCAAATCACTGTAGCATTCTTCGGAGGACTATAATATGTAATAATCATAGTTCTTTCTTTCTTCTTAATCTCTTTCATCTCCAGGGTTGGTTTTTCCCCCGGACTCAGCGAGGGATCCCACCTCTACCGCCTCAATGGCAGTGTCCTGGAGCTTCAGACTCTGGGTCAGGGATACAACTGGGGAGGATGACCAGTACCTCGCCCAGGCGGCCTCACCTGCTATGCTGAACAGAGGCCTTGCGGGGGGATGGGAAGATTGGAAGGGATAGACAAGGAAGAGGGAAGGAAGCGGCCGTGGCCTTAAGTTTGGTACCATCCCGACATTTGCCTGGAGGAGAAGCTGGAAACTAGGGAAAACCACTTCGAGGATGGCTGAGGTGGGAATCGAACCCACCTCTACTCAGTTGACCTCCCGAGGCTGAGTGGACCCCGTTCCAGCCCTCGTAGCACTTTTCAAATTTCGTGGCAGAGCCGGGAATCGAACCCGGGCTTCCGGGGGTGGCAGCTAATCACACTAACCACTACACCACACAGACGGACAATGATCATAGTTAATAATATGAATTCCTTAAAATGACTACGTGTTCATAAACGTTAAATTCCTCATAAATCCTATTATATCGTAATACCTCCAAATAAATCTATACGTATTGATCAGATGAATTCGATATTTCAAATCGGAGTCACGTGTGGAGAGCTCCCATGTTTTATTCTTTCTTTCTTTCTTTCTTTCTTTCTTTCTTTCTTTCTTTCTTTCTTTCTTTCTTTCTTTCCTGGTCTTTTTCCAATTACTTGGAGTTGGTATTACCTACATGTGGAATAAGCCCAGTTTTATGGCCGGATGCTCTTTCTGATGTCAATCCTTTGTGGAGAGATGTGTTCGAGTATTACATGCTTTTATCGTCGTTGGTCAGACTGATTGGCTCAGACGGTAGAATAGGTGGCCTTATGAGTGAAGTAACAGATTCGATCCCGGCTTGGTCCGATGGTACTTGAAAGTGCTCAGGTACGCCAGCTTCGTATCAGTAGATGTAGCCGCACGTGAAAGAAATCCTGTGGGACAAGCATACAGTACATTGCCGCCTCGGAAGCTTTAAAAGTACTGCAGTTAGTCGGACGTAATACAGCTAACATTATTATTATTATTATTATTATTATTATTATTATTATTATTATTATTATTATTATTATTATTTTGGTGGTTATTAATGTAATATGCTACCGAGCTCGATAGCTGCAGTCGCTTATGTGCGGCCAGTATCCAGTATTCGGGAGATGAAAAATGGTTTTCCGTGGTTTCCCATTTTCACACCAGGCAAATGCTGGGGCTGTACCTTAATTAAGGCCACGGCCGCTTCCTTCCCACTCCTAGCCCTTCCTTGTCCCATCGTCGCCATAAGACCTATCTGTGTCGGTGCGACGTAAAGCAACTAGCAAAAAAAAAAAAAAAAAAGTAATACGCTGTATGAAAATGAAGAGTCGTGTATCAAAACAGGACACACACCCAATTCTCAGGTAGATGAATTAATTACATGCGACTAAAATCCCTGGCACAGTCGAAACTCGACCGCGGGACTCACTGAACCGAAGGCTGCTTAAGCTGACCGTTCAGCCAAGGAATCGAACACTCCCCGCCGGCAGTTCTACAAATACAGTACTTCGTTATTTTTACTTTTTTCTAGTGGTTTATCGTTACACTAACACATCCAATAATTTCGGCGAAGCAAGGGTGGGAAATGGGTATGATTGGGAAGGTAGCGGCCGTGGCCATAATTAAGTTACACGTGCATCATTTGCCTGGCATGAAAATGGAAAACCACGGAAAGCCATTTCAGGGCTGCCGACGGTAGGATGTGCCCACCATCTCCCGATTGCAAGCTTACAGCTGCGTGACCGTAACCGGGTCGTTACTTTTAACTCAAATAAAACTTCGGATTGGTTCTACTCTGAAGACCATAGCCACTTCCTTTAGATCAAAGGTAGAAATATGTTTCACCATACTTACAAAACCATACGCTATTTTAATACGTTAATAGCTATAAAGTCACACCTCGAACGAAGACTAGCAATTGTTGCCCACGATACTGCAAACCTGTAAACTGAAGGGGAATGACATTGGTGATTGAATGGACTTTTATATACCGTAAATGCTATCAAAACAACAGTAATGATTTTTAGACGTGCCAATAAAACTAATGATTTTCAGAATAAATAACAAGACTACTACTTTAATACTTAAACAGCATTCAGTCCAACAAGTAAGAAAACTTACTTATTTGACCGCTGTAATACTGACTTCATAAATTCCGACATAAAAATTTAAGACCAGAAACAAAATATGTAGAACGACATTTACCAGAATTAAATATTTGTTAATCTTTGAGTCTCTCTCTGACAAAGCGTAGTAAAAAGCAACTTGAACAAAAAATCTTTTAAAATTCCTATATGTGGTCCAATTTGCTGTATCGTGTTGAGATGTGGACTCTGAAACAGTACACCGTTAAGATAGAAGATATAGAAATGTGAGTACAGAAAAGAATGTCAATCCCTATGGGTTCAACAGGTTTTAAAAGCCATTCACAAGAAAGGAAAGCCACTCGTTGTCATCCAAAGCAGAATGACATCGGGCATGTACAGTACTTCATGGCGAAAAATACCAGGTTGTGAAACTTCTCTTGAAAGGCAGAGTCAAAGGACAAAGAAGAAGAAGAAGAAGAAGAAGAAGGAGAAGCATTAACAGTATCAAGGACTGTATTGGAATACAGACAAACTGGAACCGACCGGCTACTAATGTCCCTTCTATAATCTCTGGGCGATGACGAACTTATCAAGAGAGGTACATACAGAGGGAATCCTGTGCTACAGAGTAGCGTCCCGTACTCTTGTATCTTTTAGATCAGATTCCATTTTTGCCACTTGAATTGTTGACAGAACAACTTTAAATTCACATTTATATCGACTCCACGGCTGAGTTGTCAGTATATTGGAGCAACTGCACAATGACCTCGGTAATGTTGTGAGATGGACAGTAGGCAATGGTGTGATGATAAACAGAGTTATAAATCGGTTGTGAGTTTCACAAATAGGAAAAGTCCTCTCAGTTTTAATTACTGCGTTGATGGGGTGAAAGCTCCTTATGGATCACTGTAAGTAGCTAGGTGTTAATATAAGGAAAGATCTTCATTAGGATAACCACATAAATGGGATTGTAAATAAAGGGTACAGATCTCTGCACATGGTTTTGAGGGTGTTTAGGGGTTGTAGTAAGGATGTAAAGGAGAGGGCATAAAAGTCTCTGGTAAGACCCCAACTAGAGTATGGCTCCAGTGTATGGGACCCTCACCAGGATTACTTGATTCAAGAACTGGAAAAAATTCAAAGAAAAGCAGGTAGATTTGTTCTGGGTGATTTCCGACAAAAGAGTAGCGTTACAAAACTGTTGCAAAGTTTGGGTTGGGAAGACTTGGGAGAAAGAAGACGAGCTGCTCAACTAAGTTGTATGTTCCGAACTGTCAGCGGAGAGATGGCGTGGAATGGCATTAGTAGACGAGTGGTGTCTTTAAAATTAGGAGAGATCACTATATGAAGATAAATTTGGAATTCAAGAGGATAAATTAGGGCAAATATTTGTTTATAGCAAGAAGAGTTAGGGATTGGAACAAGTTACCACGGGAGATGGTCAATAAATATCCAATTTCTTGGAAATGATTTAAGAAAAGGCTACAAAACAACAGATAGGGAATCTGCCACCTGGGCGACTGTCCTAAATGCAGATCGATATTGCTTAATTGATTCAGTTCTAGAGGTCCCAGGTTCGATTCCAGGCCGGGTAGAGTAATTTTAATTTTAAACGGTTAATTGCCTTGGGTCGAGGACTAGGGATTTTTGTTCTCAACATTCCTGCAACTCACACAACAGACACAATAACACGCAGTTTCTCATACACGGCTGATGCTGCCCAGCCGGGCAGTAGGGTCTGCCTTACAAGGGCTGCATCAGGCTAGAAATTGCCATACACAATTATTATTAATTGACATTTAAACACTAAAGTCTCCTTGAGCTAAATAGTGAAGTTCGGATAACCAGTTCGCTTCAGTGTCTGATATCTGGTCAGATTATCTGTTTCTTGTTTAATGTAGGTTAGATCTGAGTCTGTCATCTCTTAAGATGATATGTTTTGAATGTCAGATGTCTCTAAACCAAAGCAATTTAAGATAGTTCATTGCCAATTTCAGATTAGGACAATTCCCTGTATGTTTCGGTTTTAACGTTCCTTCGACTAATTCCGTAAGAGACACTCAAGTGAGAGAATTTCATTTTTAAGATACGTTCCTTATCTTGCCAGTTAATCTGAAGTAGGGTTTTTCTAATAGGATCTAGTCTCGTATGAAAACTTAAATGCTAGCCACCTAGCTAGTGCCTCAAAAACTAGGCCAGGGAAACGCTAATCAGTAACTCTCTAGCAGAGTTTAATATTAGCAGGTAGGTACCACGTTCCTTTCCGTTCCTGCTGTTTGAGTTCTTCAGGCAATAGGGAACTTGCCTTCTGAGCTCAAGTTGGTGGGTTCGATCCCGGCTCAGTCAGGTGGTGTATGAAGGTGCTCAAATACATCCGCCTCGTGTCGGTATATTTAGTGCCACACTAATAAATTCCTGCGGAACAAAATTCCTGCACCTCAGCTTCTCTAAAAACCGTAAAATTAGTTCATGGGATGTACAGTCAATACTATCATCATCATCATCATCATCATCATCATCATCTTTCAACTCCTCCTGTTGCCAACAACACCTGGGCTATAGATCCAAGTTTTCGACACGCCCAAAATTGCCTAACTTCCGAGGATGTCATGGAATCTAGGGTTTCAATATGACTACGTCATTGGTTCTCTCGCGTTTGGACTATAACATGCTAACCGACTGCACTGTCCTTCAATTCCACAACCTTGAGCAAACCAAATACGTTACAAGCCGGTCGGTTTCATGTGGAATTTAAATATAATGCTCGTTATCAGAAATAATAGTTATTCTATTGGATCTGAGGTTTCATCCAAATTATGAATTTGAAAATATTATACTGTGTGAACCGTACAGGGGGACGCCAAACTTACAATATGGGACATCTACGACGAATTCTAGTCCTCTCATCTATGGGTCTACACGTCTCCTAGAGCCCAAACATTAGGAATATTGCAAAAACTTGTCGAAGAACAACTACACAACAGAAAGGGGTTCATTTATTTATATCATACTTGTTCATTGTCTATAGATTACCAGTATCCCATCCCAGAGTTTTAACTATATATTGTCGGTATTAGAATACTCTGGTAAAGAAATTGTTTCTGCTCTCTTTGAATAGAAAAGGCGGATAGCATATTTAACACTATGGAATACATTGAATATTATGTCTCTCTTAAGGTAAACATTATTGAAGACTTAGTTGAAAATGGCCGCCTTTACTAGCTTATACTAAAAATGAACATGAATGGTCATTGTACCTCAGTGAATGGTAACTGTTCATTATGAACTGGTCCTCAGAATACTGTACCGCACGCTAGACTGAATTCTCACACCGTTAATGTGACAACTCCGTGGAGGTTGATATATAGGTACGTGCAGAAAATCCATAGAATCCCAAATCTTACATTTGAACGTATCTAGCGATCATTAGCTGTTAATTGGGCTCAGTACATTTAGAGCTTCCGTATACGAGACAATTACCCCGTCGTTACCAGTGTTTTGAACTCTAGCGCATTATAAACATTCTTTTCGGCACGAACATCAATCACTTGCCTTCATTCTCCGTTACTTTTACTTTCCATCATTTAAGTACAGTAAACTATTAAGCGTGTGGCAAACTTTAAATATTGTCTCTTGACCATTCCAACAGATTACTAAGTTCAAATACGATGGGGTAGAAATAAAAGTAATGATATTTTATTGTATCTGAACAATCTCATTTTCAGAGTTCAGCGAGTGGGCATAATCATAATAATCATAATGATAATAATAATCATAATCATAAGAATTGCACTGGGTGGTACACCTCAACTCCGCACATTTAAAAGAAGCGCCTTAAGGAACGCTATCATACAAAACGTGAAGCAACTAATGCATGAAGTTGGGACATTGACCAGAAGATGTCACCATTGAATTATTGAGTAATGTGTTATTTTGAAGTTGCCTAAACTAACTGGATTTATTTGTTTTGTGTTTGTTTACTTCAAGAGGTTTAAACTTGTCTCCATAGAGGTCATTACAAAACACTGAGGTAATGCACTCTGGTGCGAGGTAAAAGAATTAGTGATTTAAAGAAGTTTTGTGTTCTTATGTTTTCTCAACTAAATTAATGTTAATTTACTTTGGTATTTCAAGTTTTGCAACACTTCTTTCTCATTCCGCCAGTTTTTGAATCTGGCTAATCATGAATTTTCTGTAATTATTTTTCGGCCAATAATAGTTTTCTTGTACCTTTTGAATTTGCCAATAAAAACGAGAGGGTGTGTCCAGATTTAGTCCAGAACCCTCTCGAACCGTCCCCTCGGGTATATAAGCTGAGGGTTTTTCAGGCTACCTTGTCAAACTGGGAGCTTTTTCAGGCTACCTTGTCTTTTGATCGCCGAATTTCTGAGAGTGTGTGCGTTAAGACAAGAATCGGGGCGCCTCATTCTTCGCCAGGCAGTTCATCAGCCCAGGTAATGGCCACCAGTCATATCTCTCTGTAGCTACCTCCGCAGACTTACACGAGGGGAAGGTTCGAATTTCCAACTATGCAACAACTTGTTTTCTAAAATGTAAACCTTCTTTCGGCTAATGTAAAATTTCATAAAGACTTTAATTGTAAATCGGGGATAGAGAGTGGGTTACCCTCTTGAGTTCACCTTCAATTTATTTTGAGGTGACTACGATTTTGTAACTGTTTCTCTTTTCTGTAAAGCGTTAAATTAACCTTCATTCTAGTCACCTCAGTAGCTTGGGATTGGCCTCTGCATCATCGGGCCGCGAGCCGAATTAGGGTTTTATATTTGGTTTTTAGGAGCACAAGTGTACACCTCCATACATTTTGTGTTTTGGGCCAGTAATTTAACCTGTTCTTCTTTCCACGAAGGCCCAGTAGTTTGGGTAATAGATACCCCTGTGTACAAATTGTAAATTGTAGGTAAATTGAGTAGGTTATAAGAAATTGGGAGCCAGTCTCCTTTTTTTGGATTCGGAGAGTTTGTAAAATCTTTACGGTTTTGTGGGATACTATTAGTGACTGTTGGAAGGCCGTAAGATTGTGACGGTTGGAGCAAAGTGCTCTGGAAATTGGTGTTTAATTAAACGCTACATATGCGTCATTATAAACTTGTAAAATTGGGGCTTAAAGCCTGAAACTGTTAAATTCCCTATTCTTGGGTTTTCCAATTCTTGTATCAAGATTGTTATTGTACATGACCTTTCTTTTCTTCACCTAGTGAAGAAGCTTGTTAAGTTTGAAATTTGAAAATAAATATAACCTTATTTTAAAGTTTTAAGTTTATCTTTGATATAGTAGATAGACCCATTCCCACCAGCACCTTCTTTCACCTCTTTCTGCTACACGAAAACACGGTAATAATAATAATAATAATAATAATAATAATAATAATAATAATAATAATAATAATAATAATAATAATAATAATAATAATAATTTACGTAAAAATGTATACGATACTACGTCGCTTAAGAATAAAAACATCGTATGTAATAAACATGTATTTGGAGGAGGGCGAAAAGCTGGCCAATATTGTTGAAAATGAAAACAAGTGACTGTCCCAATTACAAATTACTAATTAAAATTGATGGTAATCATGTTTATTGTACCAAATAATAATTTTGTTCCATTAAGTTTTTCAATTTCCACTTAAAAAGTATCTGTAGACAAAATTATACATACAAAGTTCCATGTTTAATGTCCGGTTCCATGGCTAAGTGGTTAGCGTGCTAGCCTTTGGTCACAGAGGCCCCGGGTTCGATGCCCGGCAGGGTCGGGAGGTTCGACCAACATTGGTTAATTTCGCTGGCACGGGGGCTGTGTTTGTGTTGTCTTCATCATCATTTCATCCTCATCACGACGCGCAGGTCGCCTACGGGTTTCAAATCAAAAGACCTGCACCTGGTGAGTCGAACATGTCCTCGTACACTCCCGGCACTAAAAGCCATATGCCATTTCATTCTTTCCAGGTTTTAAGTACGAGGCAAGGATTCTTTTAAAAGGAAATCCCTGCCCATTACGGTTTACTTCCCTCTAATTACTTTCACGGTTTTCTGAGACGCCGAGGTAAAGCCCTCCGCTTTCTGTAACCTCGGCACTTACGGGGTAAAGTGGTTAGCTCCACGTCCGGCCGCCTTTGCCCCCAAGAATGAACCTGGTACTCATTTTTGTTATAGGCTGAGCGAACCTCAGGACCATATGCACCTAGGGAAATGGAAATTCCTTTTCTTAAATTTTACGACTTCCTGACAGGGAATAGAACACATGTTCTCCCGGGCGAACCAAGTACTCCTTTACCGCCTCGGCCAGGCAGCCCCTAACAAGCAAGTCATGGCCCGTACGATACTATCTTTACACTGGCCTGTTTTCAGACGAATTTTGCTTTACGGGAGTGAAAGCTGGGTGGAGTCTGGATATCTTATTCATGAGTTAGAATTAACAGGCATGAAAGTGGCGATAATGGTCGCTGGTACAAAGAGTGGGGGACATTGGTTACCGGGTAGTCGGAATGAAGAGATAGGCCTAAAGGCTGAGTTTGGAATGAACTCGATTGATGAAGCTGTACTCATATACCGGCTTTGGTGGTGGGGTGATGTGAGGGAAATGGAGGAAGATGCGTTATCTAGGAAAATAATGGACTCTGTCATGGAGGGTAAGGGAATTAGAGGGATACCAATACGACGATGTAGATTCAGTTCCTACTGATTTAAAGGTAAGAATTATAGAACTAGACGAGGCTATAGAGCTAGTTACAAATGGAGGATTGTGGCGGAGTTTCTGTAAAATCACAGAGGCTTGCAATATGAACTCTACAGGGCGTAGTCTGTAATGACATATTATTATTATTATTATTATTATTATTATTATTATTATTATTATTATTATTCGTAAAAAGAAAATTTGCTGTTGAAATCCCGAAAACTGGAGTTGATTGGGAGAACAACGAAGGCAGTGAAATCACGCTCGAGGAAGTGGACTATATGATAACTACTTAGTCATAAATCAGCAGACATAGTTGAAATTAGACCTGAAATGGTAAAATATGGTGGAAAGGCAGGGATTCAGCGGCTTCACAGAGAAATATGTTTAGCTCAGAATGTGCGTAAGGTACTTCCTGATTGGACGCAAGCAGTAGGCCTATTTGTACCTATCTGTAATCAGTCGAACATTATGGATTGCATCAACTATCGAGGTATAAAACCGTTCAGTATATCAGCCAAGGTGTTCACATACTCAATCAGTTACTACTGATCTGCATTTAGGGCAGTCGCCTACGTGGCAGATTCCCTATCTGTTGTTTTCTTTTCTTAAATGATCGCAAAGAAATTGGAAAATTATTGAACATTTCCCTTGGTAAGTTATTCCAATCCCTAACTCCCCTTCCCATACGCAAAAATTTAAATAGCTATTGTACGAACTGGTACAACAAACAATTACAAGGCAACACAATAAATGACTCCATATACTTTCGGAAAGGATAGCACGATCAAATGTGGAAAGTGAGTTTGATGAAAACCAGTGTGGCTTCAGACGATCAGATTTTCACTTCGTGTTGAGTAACTGAAAAATGCTATGAGATAAATGGACAGAAACGTTTTTTTCGTCGATCTAGAGAAGACATATGACTGAGTGCCAAGGGAAAATAATGTTAGCCTTACTGGGGCATTATGGGTTTAGGGGTAGGTTGCTACAGGCAATCAAAGGCATGTATGTTGACATTCGGAACTTTTCGAACATTTATTTTATGATTGGTTCTTGTTTCAGTGTATTTACAGTGGTTGTTGTTCATAGTACATACGCATCATTTGCTGAAAGGTATATAATGGCAGGGGGAGATTCATTTAGGTAAAAATGAAGCAAGCATTTTGGCCTATCGTGATTACAGGCTGCGCTGAAAGCCTACTGTCTAATATTTGTGAGCTTTAAGAGTTGCAGCGATATTGATATGTAAATTGCCATTTCCAAGACTGAACTGATGTTAGTAGGAAAAATGCCTGAGAGGACTGTACGTCAGGTCGGGAATAGGTAGCTCACTTCAAGTATGTATTCTCCCAGGATGGTAGTACCTTAAGTGAAACTGAAACAACGAGCAGCAAAGCTAATATAGTCATGAATAGCGAGACTGATTGCTGCTAATGACATATGTGGAAGAATGGCAGTAGGGTACTCGGAATGAGGAGTTAGTCTAAGGCAGGGCCTCTCAGGGTGCATGCGCCTGGTGCATGCACTGTGCACGGTGCAAAAGACGACTTCACTTGGTTGACAAGAGTGCAGACACCCACTTCTCGATTTGGAGCAATAGCACTGTCTCTCTATTTCCCCACGCCTGTCTCGCTCGCTCCCCCTGTTTCCCTCTTCCACACTTGCTCCGTAGCGCTCCAAATCCGAGCTGAGTTGAGCCGAGCTTAGCCGAGTAGCCCAGATACGAAGCGTTGGTCCGAGCCGAGCCGAGCGGGACCGATGCACTGTGCACAGGAACTCTGCACCGCTGTTTGCACGCGTGAGATTTTGGGCGTTTGAAAGGCCCTGGACTCTACGGTATGAATCGACTGGGTGGATAAAGCCGTACGTTAAAACCGGCTTTGGCGGTCGGGTTATGTGGGGCGAATGGATGAAGTTATATCGCCTAGGAAAAGAATGGACTCAGCCATAGAGTGAATGAGAAATAAGAGAGACCAAGTCACCGATGGTTAGACACGGTTTCCAATTATTTAGATGTGGAACTAAACAATGCCGCAGCTCTAGTTGGAAATAGAGGATTGTGGAGGCGTTCAATTAATTCACATAGGCTTGCAGACTGATCGCTGAAAGGCATGAGAATCTATAATGAAGATGTTTTATGATATTATTATTATTATTATTATTATTATTATTATTATTATTTCTTTTCAGAAGAAAGCCTGGAGAATATTCTATATTACACACAACTTTGCTTTTCGTTTGTACTGTCGTAATGGAGCAGGAATAACTAGACTTACAAGCATATAACGCCTACTGTGTTCAGCTTTCACGTATATGGAACTGGAAGAAAGAAATCAATTGCTGGTTAAATTAAACAGAATTCCTTTTCCACATGCAGTGAAGAACAGAAGAGAGCTGTAATCTGTCAGCATAGGGGGTCTGGGCTTTATTGATTTCTAATGTGAAACCAGCGCCGTGAAAGAACGACATGAACTTGGATCAATTGTAAGAGAGAGAAGGCGTTATGGCCACCGATGAGGTGTACGTGTTCTAGTCGTAGTCACCTGGGTATGGACATGACCTACATCGAGAATTTTAATTCTAATAATAGAAGAGAGTGAGTGAAGATGAATCGGAATGAGAATTTCCTCTGGACACATCTGTCTTTGTTCTTCTCATGTTGACCTTTTCCACAGAATCTTATTATCGAACAATTACTATGGAGAATTCCTCGTAGAGCCTGGTGTAATCTTCACAAATACACGGCGACAGCTAGTGTACCACCAACCTCAAAAGTAATTGCACACTCGCACGCCTGGTTTACTGCAGCTGTGCCTAAGAACATACCATAATTCACTGACCGATTAATTCACGCACAGCTTATAAGACTTCTTGCTTCAAATATCCTCAAAATTCTGTAGAAAGTGCATTAACCATAACTTTAATCTTGTAATAAAGAATATTCGTCTAATTTTGAGACAGTTGTACAGTAAATTTCAATTGTCGGTTAACAGTGTGGTGGGGGATATGATAGCTTCGTGGTATCGTCACTGGCTCCTCACCAAGGCGGGCATGGTTCCAATTCCGGCCAATGCATGTGTCTTCTTCATTTTTGCCATCTACTCCCAGAAGACTGGCGACCATCACGAAGTAACTTTTCCTATTTTGCGTTTCCTGCGTCAAGGTTGTCATATCGTGGATGTTGATGCAATGAGAGAGGTTCTGTGGCTTAGATCATCTTCGCCCGTATCCACTCTTCTCTTGTATCACGCCTCCTATGCCCAGCAAAGCAAATCTATATATATATAAAATAACTTGTCCTGACTGACTGACTGATTCATCATCGCCGAGCCAAAACTACTGGACATAAAGAAATAAAATTTTGGGGATATATTCATATTAAGATGTAGGTGCTCGCTAAGAGAGGATTTTTGGATATTCCGTCGCTAAGGGGGTGAAAATGGGGGTTGAAATTTTAAAAAGAGTGTATCTATATCTCAAAACTTTAAAAGTTTACAGATGTAAAAATTGGTATTTAGAATCTTCTTTTAAAATAAGGATACGCGTATTTTTTTGTTTTCTGAAAACCCCAATAGGAGGGGTGAAAAAGGGTGAAAATGGGGAAAAATGGGTTGAATGCCTTCAATCAGGATACCGGTAGTTATATCTCAGAAACTGAAGATATTACAGACATGAAAATTGGTACCTTTGATCTCTTTTAAAAATAAAGAAACACGTATTTTTTTGTTTTTGGAAAATCCAATGAATGGGAGGGTGAAAAGGGGGTGAATTTTTAAAATGAATGAATCTATATCTCCAAACTTTTAAAGTTTGCAGATGTAAAAACTGGTATTTAGTATCTTCATTAAAAATAAAGAAACAAGTATTTTTTGTTTTCGGAAAATCGCAATAGGAGGAGTGAAAAGGGGTGGAAAAAGGGTTGAATGCCTTTAATAAGGCTACTTATATCTCAGAAACTGAAGATTGTACAGACCTGAAAATCGGTGTTTGGGAACTCCTTTAAAAATAAAGAAACACGTATTTTGTTTGTTTGTGGAAAATCCGATTAAGGGAAGGGGGTGAAAAGGGGGTAATATTTTAAAATGAGTGTATCTATATCTCAAAACTTTTAAAGGTTATAGATGTGAAAATTGGTATTTAGAATCTCCTTTAAAAATAAAGAAACACGTATTTTTTGTTTTCGGAAAATCCCAATAGGAAGGGTGTAAAAGGGTGACTAATGGGTTGAATGCCTTTAACGAGGCTACTTATATTTCAGAACCTGAAGATATTACAGACCTGAAAATTGGTATTTGGGATCTACTTTAAAAGTAAAGAAACGCGTATTTTTTCGTTTTTGGAAAATCCAAATATTGGGGATGAAAAGAGGGGTGAATTTTTTAAAATGAGTGTGTCTATATCTTTAAACTTTAAAATTTACAGATGTAAAAATTGGTAGTTAGAATATCCTCTAAAAATAAAAGAACACGTATTTTTTTGTTTCCTGTAAATCCCAATAGGAGGGGTGTAAAAGGGTGAAAAATAGGTTGCATGCCTTTAATGAGGATACATATATGTCCGAAACGAAAGATATTACAGAACTGAAAATTTGTATATGGGATCTCCTTTAAAAATAAAGAAACACGTATTTTTTAGTTTTTGGAAAATCCAATTAATGGCGGTTAAACAGGAGTGATAAATTGGGGTGAATTTTTTGAAAGACTATATCTACAGAATAGCTCGGAAACGTAAAATGTTACAGACGTAAAAAGTGGGTGTTTGGAATCTCCTGTAAATGTAAAGAAAGGTGATTTGCTTTTGGAAACTCCACTTAAGGGGAACTCAAAAGGGGTGAAATTTTAAAATGAGAATTTTTACAATATATCTAAAGAAACTTAACATGTTACAGAAATTGTATTTTTTTAATCTCTATTAAACATAAAGAAACGTGTATTTTTAGTTTTCGGAAATATCACTTGGGTGGAGGGGGGGGGGTAAAAGTGACTGAAAATGGTGTTGAAGTCTTTTAATTAGGTTGCTAATATATCAAAAATGAAGATGTTACAGACGTGAAATTTGATATTTTCAATCTGCTTTAAAAGTAAAGAAACACGTATTCTCTTAAAATCCTAGGAAGCCGCGGGGGGGGGGGGGGTGAAAGAATTGAAAAATTAATTGGCTTAATTGTATACATACATCAAATAAAAACTAAAGTTGTTACAGACGTGAAAATTCGCATGTGGATCTCCTTTAAAAACAAAGAAAAACGGGGTTTTGGGCGGGAAACCATCTTGGAGGGCGGGAGTGTAAAGGAGTTGAATTCCTTTCATGAGGACACATGAATCAAAAACTGAAGAAGTTAGAGTCGTGATAATTGGTATTTAGAAGATCCTTTACTATTAAAGAAACAAGTATTTTTTGCGGGAAATTTCACTTAGGGGGCGGGGGGAGTAGTGTGAAATGAAGTGAAAAAAGTAAATTACTTTTATGAGGATACTTATATCTCAAAACTGAAGGTAATAGACGTGAACATTGGTGTTTGGAATCTCCCTTAAACATAAAGAAACAAGCCTTCTTTTAATTTGTTTTGGGGGGGGGGCGGGTTGGCGGTATATAAACTTAACGGCGGTGGGGTGTAGAAGGAGGTGAGACCTATTGATTTTACTGTTCTTAATGTACTTATAAGTATCCTCCGTTGCTCAGGCGGCAGCGCGCCGGCCTCTCACAGCTGGGTTCCGTGGTTCAAATCCCGGTCACTCCATGTGACATTCGTGCTGGGAAAAAGGGAGGCGGGACAGGTTTTTCTCCGGATACTCCGGTTTTCCCTGTCATCAGCCATTCCAGCAACACATAATAATAATAATAATAATAATGTTCCGGACCGTCGTCAAATGTGCGGACCGCGCTGGAAACGGCTCCTGGACGGGTAATGACTAAGAATGCAGTCCGGCCGCGGGTTCAGTGCCGCCAAGGTGCCCAATATGATACCACGCCGGATCTTCTGAAGGATTTTATACATATTAAAATGATTATAGGAAAAGATGGCAAAGATTTACGGACCCAACTGACCGGGAGGAATACCTGAGCCTAGACCGGGAAGTACGAAATCGATTCCTGGAAGGGAAGATTGAAAAATGGGAGGAAACGTGCCGCAATCTAATAGAAAACGAGTCAGATCGGGAATTTTGGTGGATTCTCGCAGAAAACGAGTCAGATCGCGAATTTCGGCGGATTATATATCTAAAACAATAAGCATTCAATTATAAATTTCAGCATAATACCGTAGCGAAGCACGGGTATCTTGCTAGTTATGAAATAAAATTGCAATAGCAACCTAAGAAACATTTATGCGTTGCTTTTTTATAGTTTCTTCATTTCATTATACGTTTCCTTCAAGAATTAATTTCCGATTGTGGATTTCCTTGAGGTAACACCCCACATATATCAATTTTCTGTGACAATAATCATTTTAACATTAATTAATTTAGAAATAATAGATCAGCCGATTCTCGGAATGAGGAGGCAAAGGCTCTGTCTAAGTTATGAATGAACTCTATGGAAGAAGATGTGCATATAAATCAGTTTTGGTGGTGGGGTCATTTGACACAGGCGGAGGAGGATTGGTTAAATTGGTGGAGTCGACCATGGAGGGTCAGAAATGCAAAGGGACCAAGGCATTGATGGCTAGACTCATTTCCACTTCTGGTCGGGACTCTGTTTGCATGTATTAGGTCTAGAATTACCACAGTTATCCAAGTAAAGTGGTAGGATCTAAGGAACCATAACTGAATTAATGAGCCATTCGCGGTTTCACCTTAATTTGGCTTGCACTGAGACACGCATGGCTTAATCTTTGAGACAAGCATATGACTACTGGTAGGATCAACCAGGGAGCTGGCTGAAAGCGAACAGGTATAGAACTAAATGAGGCCATAGTGGTAGTTGCAATTAGAAGATTGTGGAAGTGCATAGTAAATTCACAGAGGTTTGGAGAATGAACGGTGAAAGGCTTATAACAGTATATAATTAAACTGTTTGTACAGTGTAATAATAATAATAATAATAATAATAATAATAATAATAATAATAATAATAATAATAATAATAATAATAATAATAATAATAATGTTCTGGACCGTCGTCAAAATGTGCGGACCGTGCTGGAAACGGGTCCTGGACGGGTAATGACTACGATTGCAGTCCGGCCGCCGGTTCAGTATCCCCAAGGCACCCAAGACGACACCACGTTGGATCTCCTCAAGGATTTGATCCACATTAAAAATGCTTATAGGAAAACATGGCAAAGATTTAGGGACCCAACAGACCGGGTGGAATACCTGTACCTAGCCCGGGAAGTACGTAATCGATTGCTGGAAAAAGGATTGAAAAATGGGAAGAACGTTGCCATAATCTCTCAGAAAACGAGTCAGATCGCGAATTTTGGCGGAATCTCTCAGAAAACGAGTGAGATCGCGAATATCAGCGGGTTAGATGTAAAACGATAAGCATTCAATTATACATTTCAGTATAATACCGTAGGGAAGCACGGGTATCTTGCTCGTCTATATATATATGTAAAATAACTTGTCCTGACTGACTGACTGACTGACTGACTGACTGATTCATCATCGCTGAGCCAAAAGTACTCGACATAAGGAAATGAAATTTCGGAGATACATTCATATTAACACGTAAGTGCTCGCTAAGAGAGGATTTTTGGATATTCCATCGCTAAGGAGGTGAAAAGGGGGGTGAAATTTAAAATGAGTGTATCTATATCTCAAAACTTTAAAGTTTACAGATGTCAAAATTGGTATTTAGAATCTTCCTTTAAAATAAGGAAACATGCATTATTTTGTTTTCAGAGAATCCCAATAGGAGGGGTGAAAAAGCGTGAAAACGGGTTGAATGCCTATAATGAGGATACTTATATCTCAGAAACTGAAGGTATTAGAGACCTGAAAATTGGTATTTGGGATCTCCTTTAAAATAAAGAAACATGTACTTTTTTGTTTTTGGAAAATCCAATTAATAGGGGTTAAACAGGAGTGACAAATTGGGGTGAATTTTTAGAAAGACTATATCTCAGAAACGTAAAATGTTACAGACGTAAAAACTGGTATTTGGAATCTCCTGTAAAAGTAAAGAAACATAGGTGATTTTTTTTGGAAACTCCACTTAAGGGGAACTAAAAAGGGGTAAAATTTCAAAATGAGCATTTCTACAGTATATCTCAAAAACTTAACATGTTACCGAAGTGAAAAGTAGTATTTTTTATCTCTATTAAAAATAAAGAAATATGTATTTTTTTGTTTTCTGAAAAATCACTTTGTCGGAGGGGTAAAAGTGACAAAGTTGGTTGAATTCTTTTAATTAGGATACTGATATCTCAAAAGCTGAAGATGTCACGGACGTGAAATTTGGTATTTGGAATCTCGTATAAAAATAAAGGAATACGTATTTTTGTTTTCGGAAATCCACCTAAAGGGGGGAGGGAAATAGAAAAATTAGTTGTTTTATATTTTTTATATTTTTTATATATATATATTTTTTGTAAGGATACTATTATCTCAAAAACGAAAGATTTTGCAGATGTGAAAATTGGTATTTGGAATGTGCTTTAAAATTAAAGAACCACGTATTCTCGGAAAATCCAATTAATTATTTAATTTTCGTGTGGCTATTTCCAGCCAGGTGCAGCCCTTGTAAGGCAGACCCTCCGATGAGGGTGGGCGGCATCTGCCATGTGTGGGTAACTGCGTGTTATTCTGGTGGAGGATAGTGTTATGTGTGGTGTGTGAGTTGCAGGGATGTTGGGGACAGCACAAACACCCAGCCCCCGAGCCATTGGAATTAACCAATGATGGTTAAAATCCGCGACCCGGCCGGGAATCGAACCCGGGACCCTCTGAACTGAAGGCCAGTACTCTGACCATTCAGCCAACGAGTCGAACGAAAAATCCAATGAAGGAGGGGGGTGAAAGAATTGAAAAATTAATCGAATTTATTGTATGAGGATACTTACATCTAATAAAAACTAAAGTTGTTACAGACGTGAAAATTGGTGTTTGGATCTCCTATAAAACCAACCAAAAAGCGTTTTGGGGGAAATCATCTTGGGGGGGGGCGGGGGTGTAAATGAGTTTAATTCCTTTTATGGGGACTCATATCTCAAAAACTGAAGATGTTGGAGTCGTGATAATTGGTATTTAGAAGATCCTTTACTATTAATGAAACAAGTATTCCTTAAAGGGAAATTCACATAAGGGGGTAGGTGTGAAAGGAGTTGAAAAAAGTGAATTCTTTTTATGGGGATACTTATATCTCAGAACTGAAGGTAACGGACGTGAACATTGTCATTTGGAATCTCCTTTAAACATTAGGAAACATGGCTTTCTTTTTTTTTTGGGGGGGGGGGGTAAATCAATTTAACGGCGGTTGTATGAAAAAGGAGTTGAGACCAATTCATTTTACTGTTAATAATATACTTATTCTCATCATAAACTGATCACTTTTAATCTTTCCTGGGTTCGTTTTCAAGAACCATACTTTCCTTTGGAGAACATAAAGTTAGATTACAGTAGATTCTCCTGGCATATAAATAAAAATTTAAACATATTTGATATAAACGATAGGAATGATATTGACCGTGCAATTGTTCACCTCTATAATAAGGTTAATTATGCACGGAAGTATATCATTCGTGTCGCCAGAAATCTCGCGCACTTGCCTACGCGCGACGATGGTGCTGGTCACATTTTCAGGAATGACAATGGCAGCAGATGTGATTTACCGCCAAGTAGCAGTCTTGCATCCTGCTGTGGGTTCTAGACCATCAATAATAATAATAATAATAATAATAATAATAATAATAATAATAATAATAATAATAATAATAATAATAATAATAATAATAATAATGTTCTGGACCATCATCAAAATGTGTGGACCGCGCTGGAAAAGGGTCCTGGCCGGGTAATGACTACGATTTCATTCCGGCCGCGGGTTCAGTACCGCCAAGGCACCCAAGACGACACCACGCCGGATCTCCTGAAGGATTTGACCCGTATTAAAAATGCTTATAGGAAAAGATGGCAAAGATTTAGGGACCCAACTGACTGGTGAAATACCTGGACCTAGCCCGGGAAGTACAAAATCGAAATGGTTTGCTGGAAAGAAAGATAGAAAAATGGACAGAACTCTGCCGTAATCTTTCAGAAAACGAGTCTGATGATGAATTTAGGCGGATTCTCTCAGAAAACGAGTCAGATCGTGTCTTTCGGTGGATTAGATATAAAACGTTAAACAATGAATTATAAATTTCATTATAATACCGTAGCGCTTGCTAGTAATAAATAAATAAATAAATAAATAAATAAATAAATAAATAAATAAATAAATAAATAAATAAATGAAAACACTTGTCAGGATGAGTTTGAATATTACTCAGAATAACAGTTACCTGTATGTCCAGACAGAAGTAAACACGTAAACAGTATTGCAGATGTGAATCAGTTAATCGTGATGGTGCTTTGTTTTTGAAATATTTCATAAGTGAGAATGTTTGAAGTAGCCTAATACTGAAATACTGTAATAGGTGGACTATTAGTACGGTTCGTTCAACAACGCTTTAATTGAAAAAGGACCTCAGGAGCGTTCGCGCTCGCAAGTACCTTCATATTCACAGTACGAGAGCAGCAAATGTCATTTAAATAGCACCATGTTGCTCGCCATCACCGGGTTGAGAACGCCTGGACTAGATGAGCCCTGTATCCGGGAGATAGTGGGTTCGAATCCCGCTGTCGGCAGCCCTGAAGATGGTTTTCCGTGGTTTCGCATTTTCACACCAGGCAAATGCTGGAGCTGTACCTTAATTAATCCCACGGCCGCTTACTTCCCATTTCTAGGCTGCTCCTGTCCGATCGTCACCATAAGATCTATCTGTGTTGGTGCGACGTAAAGAAAATAGCAAGAAAAAATGATCCCTTTTAATGCATAAGGTATCTCTTAATGCACAAGGATATTTAAATGTTTCTCGAAAATATCCGAACCTACCTACAGGAAATATTAATGTGTGAGCGAGCAAGCGATCTATGGGTCAATCAGTCAAAATAGGGAAGTTTTTAGTTTTGCGTAATTGTTGATCGGAGGCATAAGGTCACAAATTTTACGTGGAATCCGAACCACAAGGAAATGGTATTTGCCTTCAGGAAAATCCCACGAACATTAGCGAGGATTTGTACTGCGTCAGACTTCATGAGAAAAGAGAGCCTATGCTACTCGGCTATCACACTTGGGCAAATAATCAATAAGCGAGCAAGCTAATTAACGTTCCCTTTTAAGTGTCTTCTTAACTTGGGAGTCCATATGAACACTCGAATCTAAACGAACTTTGTGCACTTCTGAAACAAGAACTGAGCAGACTCTTGTATGGAAGAATCAGCGTCGGACTTCGTGTACCTCATCGCATACTATGATCTTTCGTAGTAAAAATATTTCTTGCCTTGCTCTTCAATATACATTATCGCCCTACACAAACCTGACCAATAACACTAGCATGCAAAAAAAACTTTTTGTGCAGTAAAAACGAAAATAGGTGGGTTTTATGTATTTCTTAACGTAGAATTCGAGAAAAAATTAGTTTTGGCGTATCACGTCTGGTTTAGTGGCAATTTTACAAAATGTTATTTTGTTCTTACGTAAAATTGTTGATACATAGTATTGATAAAATTTGATATATTAATGTAAAATTCAGCTTGCAAAACGTAATCATATTTTGCATTAAATACACATAAATGCTGCTTTGTAAGCAAGTAGATGGTTTGAATTATATTTTTAATGTATACCGAAATTCGTGAAACTGAAGCATAAAGCGCCTATTTAGTTTCGGCTGTACAGTTGCTTTTAAATTAATATAACCGTACCTTGAATAAAAATTACATGGTTAAACATACGTAGTTTTGTTACTTACATTATGTGCAGGTTAGATTCACACCACCGTCTTTTTCCGTTTTCCGTGGAATTTCCGGGTTTTTGAAGTTCTTGAATGATCTCTAGAAGGGTAGTCTCGTGCAATCGACCAGCAGTAATCGGCTATCATGTTCACATCCAAACGTCCCTGATAGCGTCGTTCTGCATCTCTGACACCCTGATGAAACCTTTCGCCTTGTTCTTCACTGACAGCTTCTAAATTTGGAGGGAAATAATCCAGATGCAAAGCTAAGAAATGAAGCATAAGGCTCACATTACAACCGAGTTCCTTAAACTTTACCAACATTTTCCTTACAATGTATTGAGGGTCCTTAATATTCCCAAGGAATTTAGTCACTACATCTTTGAATGCGTTCCATGCCTCTTTCTCAGTTTTGGTCATTGTATCTGTGAAATTTTTATCCTTCACCAGTTTACGAATCTGTGGTCCATCAAATAGGCCTTCTTTAATTTTTGCATCTGATAATGAGGGAAATTTAGAGGATAAATGTTGGAAGCATAGGCTACTTTTATCTAATGCCTTGACATACTCTTTCTTCAATGCTAATTTGATGTACAAGGTTGGAAGTAGAATTTTTTCACGGTCAACAAGACTTACATTCAAGAAAGTTTTGGATCCTAGTTGTAGTTGTTTCCTTTCTGACCAGTTCACCGTATCCCAATGTTTATCCCGTGTCCTGCTAACCCATTCTCATAGGAAACAGGGAAATTTTGTATAGCCTTTTTGTTGTCCCAGCAACAATCCAATGATCTTCAAATCACCGCAAATTTGCCACCCATGCTCATGATATTTAATATTTTCAAGCACCAACTTTAAGGTCTCGTATGTTTGAGACATTTTTGTGGAGTGTTCAACGGGTATGGATGCCAGAACATTTGTATTATAAAGCAAAATAGCCTTTAAACTTATTTTGGAAGAGTCAATAAAAAAACGCCAGTTACTAAGATCATACTCTTTCTCTCCCAATTGATGTAGAAAATTTGAAACATCCGTACAAAATACAAGTTCATCTTCTTGAGTGTAATACTTTCGGAATTCTTTGTCACGATTTCGGTACCAGGAAAATGTAACACTGTGTGCCAACGTATTCTTTTCGCACAATCTTGAACCAAGTAATTCACATTTTTCTTTGGTTAGCTCTAAATCCCTTATCTGATCATTCAATTCGGATTGCGTGAATTTGTTTGAAGGTGGGTCATATTGATGTGGCTCGAAATCTATTTCTTCATCGTCAGATTGCAATGCAAACAATAACAAATCGAATCACATAATTGTATTCTAAAAAACGTTGCGCGAGAACATCTCTCAACATTATATCTTACGAATTCATGCAGATTCTAAAACACCGAATTGCGTCAAAACTATACGTGATAGGAAAAAAATAGCATCATTTTCGGAATCTGGGCAGCGATTTCCATAAGAATTACATATTTTCTATTTTACCGCAAAATCATGTTGGCTAGTGTAATCTTACTTAGTTCTATTTAGTTGCCAAAATGGCAAGGGTCTTAGGACAAAGGCAATTAGAAAATAGCTGTATGATACTGGTAATGTGGTCCTACCTTACCGTCGTGCTGTACTCGGGAACTTGGAAATTTCCTGCCGATCACTTCTTCGTGTCAGGAACCGTACACACAGGTCGGTGGGATCGTTCTTGTTTCGTCGCTTTCGGCACAGCACCACTCAGAGAACGGCACGGCTGACACAATGGCACTCGGCAGCTAGCCGGTATAACGCGCGCTTTTCCTCCCCACTACGTCGCGGCAATTCACATGTATAGAAGGCTATTTCTAGGGAAACTGTTAGTCGAGAACCTACTTGGCATTACATGTGACGTTCAAAATGCTACCGCTCAGTTGTCAAACGTGCTTGGCACCTCGTAGACAGCTTTGCAGACACTCGGCGGATCTCAGTCTGTGTGATGTTCGAAATAATTTGTGCAATGTTACCTTGCTGTTCTCTTGTGTGAGGGTTCACATAAACTTTTCCGTCAACATTCCTCACAGGTTACAATCACAGTAAATCGGTAGATCTAGCGTGATAATTAACTCAACGATCTTCAAAAATTTACCGTATTGTCTCCACAGTCCGCTTAGCAGTGTGCGCCGTCACATTATCTTGCATTAAGTAACCATTATTCCTTTCTTCTTCCGTCAGTTCTTGTAATTGCCTCGTAATGAGGTCTATCTATCGGTTAGCTATTATTGTTTCAGGGAAAAGTAGTCCATTTAATTCTGCGAGCACTTATTGCGCACGAAACTCCTACGAGTATATTTACGTAGTGAAGTAGATGGATATGCAGATGAGGAGGATTTTCTGCACTCCAGTAGCGATGGTCTTATGCACAGGAATGCCTCATCACCAAAAAAAAAAAAAAAAAATGATATTTCTGGGTCAACATACCCATCGTGAGCTGTCGTCAGAATTTGTGCAGATCGGTTGTATGTGACTCAAATCGATGCATACCTTCATGAATTCAGTATAATCTTCTCTAAGTCTGGCATTCCTGGATAGATTTCCTCCTAAAAGTTGAAATCTACGCTTTGCATTTTTAAGGGAATCTCCTAATGGTGGGTGATTCTCTTGCCGTGGAAATTTTCAATGAAACGACCACATTCATCCCTCGTTCTTGCTTCTTCAAATAGCTCATCACACGTTTCTTCTTCCTTGCCGCGAGGAACGTATGTGATTTCTTTCTGCTCCCAGAACCTTCTAAGTTAAGAATCTAGATTGGAATGTGCAGACAGAAATAATGTAGTACTGTTGGACTGATTCTTCATTGGCGTGCGCCCTAGTAGAATCCATCCTAGTTGAGTTTTTTCACCGAGCTCGATAGCTGCAGTCGCATAAGTGCGGCCAGTATCCAGTAATCGGGAGATAGTGGGTTTGAGCCCCACTGTCGGCAGCCCTGAAGATGGTTTTCCGTGGTTTCCCATTTTCACACCAGGCAAATGCCGGGGTTGTACCTTAAGGCCACGGCCGCTTCTTTCCACTTCCTAGGCCTTTCCTATCCCATCGTCGCCATAAGACTTATCTGTGTCGGTGCGACGTAAAGCAAATAGCAAAAAAAGTTGAGTTTCTTGTAAAGCAGGATAATTCTTGTTCTTGGTTAAACACCTAGGTTTCATTAAATACGGGTAAAGATCTGACCCTATCAGTATAGCAGTCTTAGAAGGTACGTTAATTTGTTCATCAGTTAGCCAGAAATCATTAGGCGATTTCCAATCACTAAAATTATTGTAAGTAAGAAGGCATTTGTCCTGTAAGACTTGGTAATATAAAAATGTCAGGTTGCCAGAGTACTTGCAATCTCTCGAGATAATACCGACATCAACACTCTGAGTGGCAGAGTAAGTAGTGTTATTAATTCCTGATATAGGCATTAAATTATGACATTCCTTTAATCTAAGTCGCTGAGCGAGCGTTTCTGTGATATAACTAGCTTGCGGTCCAGCATCTACGATTGCTCTATACAAGAATTCACGCACCTGGATGTCCTTGGCCTTAAAGACAAATACGGCTAGTAATATATGTCATGCGTGTGTCTGTCTGACGCTGCAATAACTTCCTGGGTTATTCACAGCACCGCGCGAGTTCAGACGTGCATTAGAATTACATTCATGAGAACTGAACTGGCGACGTTTGTTATCAAAATGCAATAAAGTATGATGAGCGCTATGGCGCTCCTTACATCTACCCTTGCTTTCACATTGATTAGACATACGTCCTGCATTGAGACAGTGCATGCACAAATTGTTTCTAAGACCCTTTTGTTTCCTTTCGCGAGTACTCTGCCTTAAAAAGTCACAACACCTATACAAAAGATGATGGCCCTGGAAGTGTGTGCAAGCATTTTTACTGACAGCTAAATATACATGTGGGAAGTGTGTGCCTTTATCTGGCTTATTAGATTTAGTAAATCTTGTTTTATTTGTTTTGATCTTCGTGTTGAGTTGTGTATTTTCCAACACTTACCTGCGTTTTTCGA
Source organism: Anabrus simplex (assembly GCF_040414725.1). NCBI lineage: Eukaryota > Metazoa > Arthropoda > Insecta > Orthoptera > Tettigoniidae > Anabrus > Anabrus simplex. The sequence continues at coordinate 304,976,957 of NC_090266.1, forward strand.
GGAACGTAATGAAATCCTTAAAGGAAGCGGATGTCCCATGCCTTACGAGTGGTTGGATCAAGCTTTTCAGTAATTATATGACTAAGTATAATATCACTCAGTGACGTGCCAAGGTCTAGTGCTTCAGTTGAGTTCATATTGCTTGATACTGTATTAATCAGTTCGGCTAATTCACATGCGGATTCCTTACAGATTTCTTTAGGTTGTAAAAGTTGATGGATGAGGCTAGTTTCAGTTAATCGTTTATTACCATACCGTTCACAAGGTAAATTCCATGCGATGACATAGTTAGAATTTGTAAGCGATAGATTGCGGATAAGATTTTCCGCCTCGCTTGAAAGCGTACATTTAAGATAATGCGATTTCTGTTTGTCTGATAGTGAAAAATTGTTATTTACCATTATATTAAACATGTCACAGAATCCCGTCCAACGGCCAGGCTGTCCAGCAAAGTTAGGAAGTTAAATGGCTGGCAATAATATCTTACTCTTTGTATGAGAGGAAGTTGACTGAATTTCAGGCTCAGAAATCGGGGCTTCTGCATTCTTCTCTTCGTATTCATCAATAGCTTTTTTCATTGCTACATTTACTGCGTAACATTAGTTTCAAATTTAGCTCTTTCACTATCCTGCTTAGATGGATCACTGTCAATAATTTCTAGCCTATCTTGAACCTGCTCAAAAGTGTTCGATATATCCGCTAATCTAGGCAATCGAAGCTTCACAGTTAAGATATCCTGCCATTCTTCGTAGTTTTCGATTAAAGATTCTAGCCGTGGCAATCTAGCCTTTATCACCCCACGTGACTTGATTAACTATTTTGTCCCTTCCTCGGCCATGCTAAATGAGGTTGTTGTTGTTGTTGTTGTTGTTGTTCAAATGCTTTCATTCCCCACCCTCAAGGGGTGGGGCGGGCCACGTAGAGAGTTACGTCCTCTCTCTGGCCAGGAGAGGTGACGGGGATGTGGAGAAGTGTGGGAAGGAGAAGAGGTAAATGGCTATGTAGATAAGGAGAGGTGCAGGAGATTAGACGGCCTCTTGGCTAAGTAGTTCAGAGGAGAATTGTACAGAGCTTTATTGAGTTTTACCATACATAAAGAGACATAACAATGATGCAAAGATGAGATGGGTTATACAAGGTGAGAGGGAAATAAATGAAGGGCAAGGTTATGATAAAAGGAGAAGAAACGAGGGAAGTGAGAAGAAGGCGAAGTATGTCAAAAGATGAAAGTGGGGAAAAGTAACGAGGTGGGGGTGGGAGGAGATAAGGATGAAAAGATGGATGAGGTGGCTGGGGAGGTGGAGCCGGCCGGGGACTACTTCCAGGTGTGGGGGGACGAGATGAAGTTTGTGGTAGTGAGCGAGATGGTTCTATGCGATGATGGCGGCCGTTGAGGTGGATCCCGGTGGCGATGAAGCATTCAGCGTCTTCACCAGTTGGTAGATGAAGTCGGACGAGATAGGTGGGTCCACCGGAGTTACAGATCCGGAATGTTCGGTGCACTGGCGTCCCTGTCTGGCGGAGTTCCTGGACGATATATGCTGATGGAAGACTGGACTCCACACCGCAGGCGACGCAGCTAAAGGTGGTAGTGCTGGTAGAAGGCGGTGGGACCAATGGTGGGTTTGTCAAGTTGCCAGGAGGATCTTGAGGGGAATATCCCTCGGCAGATGACTGAAGTGATGAGCGCTGAGGGTGTGTGGGGTCAGTGTAGGAAGGGAAGGGAAGAGGAAATATCATGAGAGGGGAAGGATGAGATGCAATAGTAGTAGTACAGGGGGGGGGAAGAGGAGGTGTAAACTGAGGTGGTAATGGTGGTGGTAGTAGTGGCTAGAGCAGCGACAGAAGCAACAGGAGGGGGCGGGGGTGAACAATAGGGAGGTGGTGTGGTCGCAGCGGGTAGATGATGGCTCCAGGCGGAGGGTCGTCGGTGTCCGGTAGCTCGGCCAAGACACTCTGGAGTAGGTTCAACTGCATAGAGATGGTTGTGGATGCGCGCGCCATTCTTGATGATGGTAGAGACGTCAGCTGGAGTGTAGAAATAGAGAAGTACATCTGATAATGGTTGAGTCCCGTCGTCGACCAGCCGGCAGGCACCATAGGCGCCGGCTGGATGAAGGGCAGTGAAGACATCATGGTCTGAGAAGACAAGAGGAACGTTGCGGGCATTGCAGGTGTAAAACATTGTGGGAAGGCCGACCTCCTACTCGGTGCCAGCTTATATGCTTCGTTGTCTCGGCGGGGTGATGAGTAACTATGAGCAGTCACCCAGCCGAAGAAAAAATATGCGTTGCGTTGAAGAAGAGGAGAGCAACAGCAGAGATGGTGAGAAAGCCGGATGTCTGAACCCCCGTGAAATGAGGGTAAGGGATGAGATAGACGGGATGAAAGAACAGAATGTCCTACCTGGAGTGGTGAGAATTATGTCAGTCTGATGTCCACGTGGAGAAAAGGCGTCGGCGTGAAGAGTCGAAGTAGAGACTCGCAGCTTGTTGCACTGTTTCGATCACTCACTTGTAGCAGACTGCTGTTAAATGCACTTGAAAGATTATCTCGCACACGAGACGACATCATTCGCGACAGACTTCGAGCATATCATCAATCGGTAAGTCGCAGTGTTCGACCAATTTTACGTAGAGTTTTTGGTAACACGTTAAAATAAATTGCAACCAAGTTAATAAAATAGTGGACTGTAATTTTAAAATGGTATTTGATACACAAAAATGCCGGTTGGCATTGACACATAAGAACACATTGTGTCTCGTGTTGAGGCAAAATATATCGCATCACATCACTTAGCATCCGCTAAGCATATGTAAAACCGGAAGTACCAGTCCCACACAAAAATATGGCGAGCGAAAATAGCGCCCAGCGCTCCAAGGAGTAACTCTAGGAAACAAAGTCCAAACACCTAGCTCATTCCTATTCCACCGTCGCCATAAGACATGTCTGTGTCACTGCGACGTAAAGCAGATTGTAATATGTATTACGCTAGTGTAATTCCTAACGAAAATTTGAAATACAGTGATACCTATAGTTTTAAAAGCCTGTAATATCTAAAGGATTGGCTCTAAGAACTGTCGTTACTTCTCCCTATCTTTGCACTGAGACATTACTGTCGGTAGCTCTGTTTTTTAGTGCATGAGTAGTCCGATAACCTGTGGATTAGAATACCCAATCTGGTGTGTGTTTGTTAACTGGAGCTATTTTTGAATACAAATCAACTTTGTCTTATAAATTGAGTACCATCCGGACATTCGCTTGGAGTCGAAGTGCTAAACGACACGGAACACTACACTTAAGTTTTTCATAGTTCAATTGCAACCGTCTAATATCCTTTGTTGGGTTCTGAAATATAAGCATGTCGTTCCAGATACCCAAACTAGTCTTAAATTCGCGGTAGAGCAGGGAATGGAATCACGACCTACAGGGTGGGAAGCTACTATGTTAAAATTTTGACTACGCTGGTGGCAGTGTCGTAGGCGCAGAAGAGAGATAAGAGCTTATAAAATAATTGTTACCACCTCCTGAAAAAGTTAATATTTGATCGCAATCACAACCATTTAAAATCTCATTACCCCTGAACTGTGTGCCTTAAAACTACACAAAAACGAACTAACGTTTATAAATGATGCTCGTAATTAACTCCACTCCAGTCTTCAAACCGAATGTTTCTATAGAATGATGTAAAGGAAAACGGTAATTTGCTATTGGTTTAACGTCGTACTAACGCAGATAGATTTTCGGTGACGCTGGAATGGAAAAAGTTCAGGGACTCGCCGCTGTGAGCTTGTATTTGGGAGATAGTGATTTCGAACCATACTGTTGGCATCCCTGGAGATGGTTTTCCGTAGTTTCCCATTTTCACACCAGGCAAATACTGAGGCTACAGCTCAATTAAGGCCAAGGTCGCTTCCTTCCCACTCCTTGCCCTTCCCTATCCCATCGTCGCCTTGTGTGTGTGTGTGTGTGTGTGTGTGTGTGTGTGAACGAGAAAAGGCTGGGACTTTAGAGGAAGCAACGGTGATGGGATGTCAGAATTCCCTTGATGTAAAAATTGGAATAAACTGATATCCATCTTCAGGGCTGCCAACGGTTGGGTTTGAATTCCCGATTTCCCGATTGTAAAGCTAACTGCTGCACCGCGCAGCTAACTCGCTCGTTTGAAGGTTATTAGTACATGTCCTTACCCTATTCTGATATAAAATGTAAGTTCAAATATTAATGTATTTAATATTTTGTTATCTACCGTATGGTAAGGTAACAACGGTAACATACAGTATGTACCCATTCTATTCGTACGGGCTGTTTGATTTACTACTTCAACGCACTGCCAGAAAATAATAAACTGAAAAGGATTTTATTCACTCAACATACATTCAACAAAGCCTTCAGAAAACGTATATCTACTGTATCTGTCTGCAATCATGTTAACCAAACATACAGATTATAATAAAGAAAAGCGCATCCATAATCTTGTATCATTCCTATTCGTACAAGCAAACAGAACACTTGAAATAAACAAAAAAATAAAGGGTTCCTGGAACATGTAGGTATCTAGCGGAATGTCCTAAAGATTTTTTAATTGCCTGACATCGTCGCCGCATAGAATACACTAATTTTTTGCACATGTCCGGGCTGATTTTCTGCCATTCCTGAAGAATCACACTTTTAAGTTCCTCCTTCGTACGCACACGTTGCCTGCGGATATTCCTCTTCAACGTAGCCCAAAGATGTTCGATGGGATTTTAATCCGAAGACTGGGAAGATGTTCTAAGCTGATTAGGAATGTTCCAGATCAATCGTGTCTTTTTAATATCAGCAGTGTGTTTTGGGTCATTATTATGCTGGAATATATAAACAGGTGGCATCCCTAAATTTTGGGCACTCTGCTTCACGTTTGCCCACGAGATTGCATTATAGCCCTCCTTTGTCATTATTCCGTCAATGAAATGTATCTTACGCACATCTCTGGCTGACATACAGCCCCAAAACATTACAGACCCACCACCGTATTTTACAGTTGGGAGTGTATTCGCCACATCATTGTCCGTACCAATTATTTTTCCCTATTCTGTGGATGCTATCTGACGCAAGAAAGGTATATTTTTGTCTCATAAGACCAGATAACATCATTCCAGAATTCTTTCTCCTTATTTATACGTTCCTTAGCGAATGTCTGTATAAGCCGTCTGTTTTTTATGCTTACATACGGCCTTTTCCGAGGGATTCTTCCATAGTACCCATGCCGATACAGGATCCGACGGATGGTGGAGTTGCTGATCTTCTTTCCAGTTCATTCCTCCGCGAGTTACCTCAATACCGGTGCACTTAATTTGGAATCTGACTTTATAAGCCGAACAACAAGCCGTTCTTTCCTTTCAGTTAAACACTTCCTCTTGGATTTCCTTTGCGTGTTCTTAATAGTGTCTTTGTATTTAAAAGTATCAACCACATATTGCACCGTAGAATGTGTTCTATTGACCAGCTGTTCAATCTTTCGTAATGAAAGTCCTTTAAGTGCCAGTTTAAGTATAGTGTTATTGAGCTCCGTACTTAAATCTGCACTCCTACCGATGTCCACCACAGATACACTAGGAAGGAGACTATCGCACTTGACCAGTCGTATGCCCTCACTGACACTTTTTCGTGCATCGCAACCAAACGGAGGACATCATCCTGTCCATGTGTACGAATACAAGTGACACACCCGTTTGTCGATGCCGGCACATTAATATCAAATTTTCTTGCCTGTATGTAAATAAGTATGGTTTTCGCTAACGAATTGTCATTGACAAACCATGTTTTTACCCGTAATGCACGTTTTATTTCACTCATTCAATCGTTAATGTGAATATACGAAATTTGATAAGAAATTGAAGCCTGTGCGAATAACAGAGACATATACTGTATAACTTAAGCTGAATAGAAAGTGCAGTAAATTATTGAAACAAAAGAAAATGGAACAGCTGTACGATAAACGTTTTGAGATGAGAATACGATCTCTGAAATTGACTTTGTTTTTCTCTTAGGTTTTTAAGTCACAAGATACTTCCATCATCCATTACCACAAGATCCTCGGTACGGTCTGATTCAATTCACCTTAGGCCTATACTTCTACAATGTTCGCTGTGAGTGCACCCGCACGAGAAAGAACGTTGTTTGAATTTTGGATACAATGTTGAGATATGTACACACAGTGATTTCAAACGTCACCAATTGCTGATGGATTTGATGAAATTTGGAAAATATTTACTTTCCTATTACAAAACTCATATCCCGAAAAACAATTCCAGAGCTGTGCAGAAATATAGTTAACGTTATCCTTGTTGTGATATAGGTTACGAGTTTGAAGACATTTTAATTGATCACTAATTATACACTAGTTACGACACTATAAAGCACTTAAGCTAACGAAAATCGTGTATTTATTTTATTACAGTGTATAGGACATACACTGCAAATGAAGTAATTGCATGGAAGCAGTTTCCAATGCTGGCGCACGTGTGTACTTGCGGTTACGTGGGCTAGATCATGTGTAGTCCTGCATTGGTTACGTCACACTGGTGGCAAGATTCCGAACATTAAGAATTCTGGAAGTATTGTGTTTTGTACTTCTTTGCTGGGTTACATTCCACGTACTAGCTAGACCTAGACCAATCCCCGTGCATGATAATAAAGAACGTAACAGTGACGTTGAACATGTAGTTTACCGAGGTCACTTTTACATTTCACAACAATGAATTTACTTTTTATGAATATAGGTTACAGAATAGTGTAGTGTACCTCAGAGTAGTAAATAAATGAGAGCCATCTCCAAGCTCGCAACTTCGCAACTTTGACCCTAGTAATCAACCTGGTGGTCCTTTTTGATGTTGGCTGAGTGTTTCTCATTCGTGCCTCTCCAGAAGTGTAAATCTCTTCTCAAAATTTTTCGATTTCCTGGCGGGGTTTCGAACCCATGTCATTCCGGATAAACCGAGCACGCTTTTACCGCTTTGACTAGACAGCCCCTATCTCAGTAGTGTTAGTTCTTGGGAAGTGCCCTGTAAACAAGTTAGTATACTAAGAGCAATCTGTTCCACTGGTACACCAAAGTTACCCACTTAAAGGGTTGCCTTGAAAGTTCATTCAATCGTTTTGGTTTAGATTTGTGATTCGAATTTATTCTTTCCATACACGTATTTCTTCAGTTCAAAGGAAGAATATGTCGCTTCGCTGGTTGCGCTAATTGTTTCAGATTCTCCGCGTGGTACACAAGGGAAATCTCTGCAGCAAAACCGAGCGTGTCACTGAGAAGTCTGTAGTGTCTCCTGATTATTATTATTATTATTATTATTATTATTATTATTATTATTATTATTGTTACCGTGTTTTAGCGGTAGGTAGAGGCGTAAGAAGGTGCGGGCGTGAATGGGTTTCAAACTACGGAATCAAAGTTAATGTAAAAGTAATTTAAAATTTAACTAGGTTATATTTTCTTTTCAAAAACAAGGCAATAACAGACATGGCAGGTACAATGTAGCAAAACAAGGGGAGATACAATATTTACAGGTTTTGGGCTTCACGCCCTGACTTCTGCGATCAGCTCAGTTTTACCACAACCACAAGTTTTAACAGAGGGGCAGAAAACCCCATTCATCCCTAGGAGCCCCTGGCTCCGAATTACACAAAAAAGCCTCCACGAGGCATATGACACTCCATTTTCAAAAGAGCGATCCGCTCTTAAAATTTAAGCCTCTCAAAGGCCAAACCAAACTCTACCTTCAAGCTGTCCTTTAAGGACGTATTCACAGGGGTAAAATACCCAACCTACAGAGGTCTATTCCATGAAAAGAAGGTTGATTACATGACCTCTAAAATAACGATTTGAGAGGAGGCGATCTTGCACTCCTAATACACTTTGTTTTTTTTAAAACCTAATCTGGCTCTGGGCCGCTAACGCAAGGGCTAATCCCATACTACAGAGGTGACTTAGAGAAGAACACTTTACATTACATAAACGAAGAATAGTTTGAGAAAATAAGTTCACCTCAAAACAAATGTGAGTGGGAGCTCGAGAGGGTTAGCACTCTCTATCCCAATATGTAGCTTTACAAGAAAAAGATGAAAAGAGTAATTACATTTTAGGAAAAGGTTACATGATGGAAATGCTTCGAACCCGCCGCGAGTGTTAAACTGCCGACCTAGCAAGAAAAGAAGTTATTAATAGGCCATTACCTGGTGTTGAACGGCTGAAGAAGAAAGAGGCGCTTCCCGCCTCCTGCTATGTACTTAATACACTGAAAGATGGAACAGAAGTGGCCCGGAGACCCCAAAATCAGCAGTTTATATCCTCTCGCGGAAGATTCTAGGCGTTAGGGGAAATAAAACACCCTCCCTCAAAGTTTTTATTGGTTCGGGAAAAGAAACCCCTACATAGAGGAAAAAGAAACACATTATTGGTGGAAAATTAATTAAAGAAATTCGGGATTGGCTAGATCCAAACTAAGGGGAAAAAGAGGGGTATACAGCCAACTTAAACAATGACAGAAGGAAATTTAACAAAGAACAAACTCTTGAAATAAAAATTTCTCCAACAAAATAGTTCTTTAACTCCGCACTAGGTCGCACTATTGTTGATCTTCAGTAGTGTCCTCTAGAAGAGAAAGTTCACACTTCTTACTTCAAGCGAAACAAAAACACATCAAAAGTGACACAGTTCAAAAACTCAAAATTTTCCACGTGGTGACATCTTCTGAGAAAGTAGAGAATTAATAGAATAGATAAAGTTCAACCTTCCTCCAGAAGAGGAGTTTCCACTGGCGCAACTTTTAAATAAATGGTGTAGAGGTGTACCGCCCGGTACAGACCTCCCCCCCCAAAAGTTCCTCCAGGGGTTACACATGAAATCAGTTTGAAACAAAGTCCAAGTAATGATGTTGATACGAAGATAGATAGCAGAAGCATTTACAAGATTTCTTAATTCAGTTTCAAAATGTTGTTGTTGCAGGTGAATGAAAGTCTTTATGTTTGTAGAATTTGAATTTCTGAAGATAAACTTTTAATGCTTAAAAGTGAAGAAAAGTTTTGCAATGTCCACCAAATATTGTTGTTAAATTCCCAAATGTAGTTATCTCTTATAGTAACTGTCCATGTAGTTGATGTTGATGAAGTTGGATGGCCGGACCGGCCGTTGCAGCTTGCGTCCAACGGAGGCCGCTCGGACCCCTCAAGTACCCTGAGATACCGCTCGCCCGCACTATGAGGGGAGCAGAGGTGTTGAAGTACGCCGCGCCCGCGGTGAACAGATACAGGCTGCGGGCATGTAGCAGGTCGTGCGCCGCACATCAGCCTTGGCCGGGAGGTGAGCTCCGGCTCGCCGTGCACATGTCGTCCTCGCTGGAGAGGAGGGGGCCCATCCCCCTCCCCAGTCGCTGCACGGCGCTGCGCGGCTGCGGGGGCGCTGAAACATTAAAGCTAGGCGGCAGAATTGTGTTGGACAATCATTTTCTTTGAGGGTACAGGCTTGTGGAGAGGTTGAGGGGCCAGCGGCGTGTAGATATCCATGGCATTTACTATTATGAAGCCACAGTGTAAGGTGAAGCAGGAGACGGGAGCGTGGTAATGGCCGTGGCAAGAACAGGATGGCAGTTTAACGGATCGGGGTGGGTTTTACAAAAGGCTTACATCTAAAACCAAAATATTACAGAAGGGGCAGAATGCCTTAAAAGTGAAACTCAAAAAAAAAATATAACCTTCATATCCTTTCAAAATAATATGAAGCAAGTTAACACAAAATTACACCGGTTTCACCTGGGACAGGTGAACTCTAAATATCCTCTCGGTGGCTGGATTACTTAGCAATAAGGTAACCGGCGTAAGAAAATCGAGAATGATACAAGGCCCATGAAATCTGGGGGCAAGCTTGCCCGCGGGAACAAAATTTTTGACCATAACCTGGTCACCTACCTTCAAAGTGGTGGGTCTCCGTCCACGATCATACCTTTCCCTAACCTTTTCATGAGACACTTTAAGATTGGCTTTAGCCTTCTTCCAAAGATCTTTAATGTTATCCGGATCTATTGTCTCGGGTAGAATGTCATTCAAAGACCAGAGGTTAGAGAGCGGCGAGTTGGGAACAAACTTGAACATCAAGGAAGCTGGAGTAAACTTGTGAGATTCATGAACCGCCGAATTCAAAGCAAAAGCTATCCAATGCAGGGACGTGTCCCACCTGGAAGGATCTTCATGATGATAGGCAATGAGTGCGGACCTGAGATTACGGTTAACCCGTTCAGCCAGAGATGGTTGAGGATAATAAGCAGATGTAGTTACATGAGAGATGGACAAGTCAAAACAGAATTTACGAAATAAATTAGATGTAAAAGCCTTAGCATTATCAGATACAATATATTGACACGGACCAAAAGAAGCAAAAATAGAATTTAAGCAAGTAATGGTTGACTGAGCGGTAGCCAGCTTAGTCGGAAATAACCAGGAAAATCTTGTAAAACCATCTACACACACAAGGATGAACTTGTTGGCATTGCCCTTTGACTGGGGGAAGGGTCCCACATAATCAATATACAGGCGTTCCATGGGGCGCGACGCTTGATGAGAAGACAAAAGGCCTACTTTAGTGGACATGGTGGGTTTACTGAGCAAACAAGATTTACAAGCTTTTACAAGTTCACGGATTTCACCGTCCATACCTTTCCAGATGAACATTTCACGAATCTTTTCACGAGTTTTAAAGATACCCAGATGCCCCCCCAATGGGGTCTCATGATAGTATTTGAAGATCATAGGTACAAGAACCGCTGGAACAACAACTTTCATCAACTTATCATGCCTCGAAGGGCAACATAGAACACCATTCCTCAGAACATAAGGGACAGCATGTTCCCCAGAAGAAAGGGTTTCCATTATAGGAGCCAGCGTCGGATCTTCACGTTGGTATTTCTCAATATCCCTAAAAAGCATGGGAGCATCTGTTAGGATGGCATTAACCTCGGATAGTATGGACTCGGAAGGTGATGAACTGTCGACCGGTTCATGGGTCTCGACCTCGTTTGAAAACATACGGCTGAGTCCATCAGCCACAACATTTTCGGTACCTCTGATATGCCGTACATCAAATTGGAAAGCAGAAATACGGATGGCCCAACGGGCTATACGACCAGTACGACGCGGCCTACCTAAGACCCAGCTTAAGGCTTGATTATCTGTCTCCAGGTCGAATTTGACATGTTCCAGATAGAGACGGAACTTTTCTAAGGCGAATAAGACTGCCAACCCTTCGAGCTCATAGATGGAATACTTGGCTTCTTGAGCCGATAGAGTCCTAGATGCATAGGCGATGGGACGCCTCCCTAGTTCAGTCTCTTGAAGAAGGACTGCAGCTACAGCTGACGACGACGCGTCCGTTTGGACGATGAATTTCTTCGAGAAATCAGGCATAGCAAGTACAGGGGCATTACAGAGAGCTAATTTAAGATCTTCGAAAGCGGCTTGTTGAGAAGGTCCCCACTCGAATTTGATGCCTTTCCTACGAAGAAGGTTTAAGGGCGCCGCTCTATTAGCGAAGTTAGGAATAAACTTCCTGAAGAAATTCACCATACCAATGAATCTAGCGATACCTTTGATGTCCTTAGGAGGTTTAAAATCACGGATGGCCTGTGTTCTAGAATGATCGACAGCTACCCCATCGGGAGACACAATATGCCCTAGGAATGACATAGAGGGCTTAGCAAAGGCAACCTTGGACAACTTGACAGTTAACCCAGCCTTACGAAGGCGATTGAGAACTTCTCGCAGATGATCTAGATGTTCTTCAAAAGTCTCGGAAAATACGACGACATCATCCAAGTAGTGATATAAGTACTCAAATTTGATGTCGGAGAAGACCCTATCTAGTAGCCTAGTGAGCACAGCTGCCCCCGTGGGGAGCCCGAAAGGCACGCGGTTGTATTCGTATAAATTCCAGTCCGTGGCAAACGCTGTAAGATGTTTAGACTCCTCGGCAAGGGGAATTTGATTATAGGCCTGATTCAAGTCCAAGATAGTGAAGAACTTGGCCTTTCGAAACCATGAAAAGCAAGAATGAAGGTCGGGAAGGGGCACAGATTGCAACACCACCTTCCGATTGAGAGCCCTGTAATCAATGACAGGCCTGAAGCCTCCTTGGGGTTTCGGGACTAGAAAAATAGGCGAAGAATACGCTGACTTAGAGGGCCTAATAATACCATCCTTCAACATCTGATCGATGATTTCTTTCAGAGCCTTCATTTTAGGTGGAGATAGCCTATACGGTGGAAAACGGACAGGAATTGAATCCGTGACCTCAATTTTGTATTCAATAAGGTCAGTAACACCAAGAGTATCAGAGAACACCTCGGGAAACGACTGACACAGTTTCCGAATACTATCAGCCTGCTCCTCAGGTAGATGTCTAAGGTCTAACAACATCTCATCCTGGGTTGGCGAAATAGATGAACATGATACAGAATTACACTTTAACAAGGGAATTCTACAATTGGACGCAAATTTGAATGTGCACGACCTACTCTGGAGATCGAGCACAAGACCAGTGTGAGAAATGAAGTCCGCTCCCAATATGATGGGGCAAGACAAACGCTTGGCCACAAACAATTTGATCTTCCATGTAAATTTAAAAACTCGAATTTTGACATGTAAGGAACCTAGAATTTCTAATGGAGATGAATTAGCCGAAACATATTTAACAGGAGATGAGTCATAGTCAGGGAGTTTACAAACAGATTTCAATTTAGAATACCAATCAGCCGAAATAATGGAACAAACACTGCCTGAATCTAAGAGAGCTGTTATAGGCTCGTTATTTAACTCAATCTTAAGAAAAGGAACAGGTGCGGGGGTATCCGCCGCAATCCTAAGACACTCTTTAGGGCATTCAAAAGATGAATTTGAAGGCTGGTCGTTCTCTGCATTTACAACCTGTTTACTAGGGGCTGAGTCTCGGGAAGATGGATTAGTCGGCTCAGCCGACGCCACTAGTCACTTTTTATTATTGGCATAGCTGGAATTTGCACCAGAAGTTGAGCAGGAGGGGGTGCTATTTGAGTTTGGGCAATTCTTGGCGATATGTGAGAAGGCCCCACACTTAAAACAGCCTTGTGATGACCCTGCTCCATTCCTTGTCCCACTTGACTTGATCAGAGGACACTTATTCCGCAGATGGTCAGGCGACCCGCAAGCATAACATTTACGGGGATTGACTGGTCGGCGAGGTGGAGGCCGAGTGTTACTAAAGGAAGGCGGGGGTTCTTTCGCGACACGCAAAGAATCGGCGTATCTAACTCCTTCCGCTGAGACTGCCAATGCTTCAAGTTCCGAGAACGTTTGCGGGCACGCCGCGAAACACAAATATGACCTATAGGATGGTGAAATACCTTCCACAATAGCTTGTACAATTTGATCCTCAGGGAAGTGAAGAGCAAACACCCTAGTATAAAACTTAATATCTTGGATGAAGTCTGCCAGGTTTTCATCCAAGCGCTGTACCCGATAATAGTATTTCTGAATAAGGGAGGACCTGGCCCTAGCCGGGATGAAGTTAGCTAGCAAATGGGCATGGAAATCCTCAATAGAAGATTGCTCCGCGATGGCTCTAACTATTTTGTCAGATAGAACACCAATAGCATAAGGATAGATAATTTGCAAAATTTGACATGGGGAAAGAGAAAACACAAGGGCATGATCCTGAAATTCCACTAGAAATCTTAAAAATGAAATTACGTCACTGGTGGTGTTGACGGAAAACTTAGAGATACCTCTAAGCAACATTGCCAATGGATGAGGCAAGCTGCTGAACCCAGGTGACATAGTCGTTAAAGGTTTCAATGGCAAAGAAGTTAATTCAGAGCGGATGTTACTCAATGACGCACGGCGTTCAGATTCGTTGTTCGATGGGGCAGAGATAGTTTGAGCAGCAACGGTTATCCTATTGACTTCTCCCTGAGGAGGCTCTTCCTCGTTACCTACATTCACCGTGGCGGGTTGATCAGTTTTGGGAGGAGCTTCGCCGGTTAGCAATTGAGTGACCTTATTAGACAATTCAGAAATAGTTTCAAGGAGCGTATTAGCTTGCTTCCTCTGAACGTCATTCACCTTTAGAGACAACAGATCATTAACTCTATTTGCAAAGTGATACAGCCTGCCTTGCACACGCTTAATTTGATTAGGAGATGGATCGTTTTCATCAAAAAAGCTGACTACCGATGCAAGCCCAGTAATATTCTCGACAATCGTGGAAAGAGAGTCATCAATTTCTTTCTCTCCCAAATTGGGGATGGAAATGGGCAAATCAAGGTACTCTCTAAGCTTGTTAGTGTCTATTGCAACCGTGCCTCCAGATTGAACGTTTCTGATAGTTAACTCATATATCAACTCCTCTTTGCGCAAGTAGTTAAGGAGGAGAACATCGCGAGGGCCGGGCATGATGACAGAACAATTTTGAAAAACTCAAAAAATTCCAGCAACTGAGAAAATTGTTAGAGTTCGAATCAAAGCAATGTTTAGCCGTCAAAAGGGGCTAAATTGAGACCCATTCAACCACGCTCTGCTACCACTTGTTACCGTGTTTTAGCGGTAGGTAGAGGCGTAAGAAGGTGCGGGCGTGAATGGGTTTCAAACTACGGAATCAAAGTTAATGTAAAAGTAATTTAAAATTTAACTAGGTTATATTTTCTTTTCAAAAACAAGGCAATAACAGACATGGCAGGTACAATGTAGCAAAACAAGGGGAGATACAATATTTACAGGTTTTGGGCTTCACGCCCTGACTTCTGCGATCAGCTCAGTTTTACCACAACCACAAGTTTTAACAGAGGGGCAGAAAACCCCATTCATCCCTAGGAGCCCCTGGCTCCGAATTACACAAAAAAGCCTCCACGAGGCATATGACACTCCATTTTCAAAAGAGCGATCCGCTCTTAAAATTTAAGCCTCTCAAAGGCCAAACCAAACTCTACCTTCAAGCTGTCCTTTAAGGACGTATTCACAGGGGTAAAATACCCAACCTACAGAGGTCTATTCCATGAAAAGAAGGTTGATTACATGACCTCTAAAATAACGATTTGAGAGGAGGCGATCTTGCACTCCTAATACACTTTGTTTTTTTTAAAACCTAATCTGGCTCTGGGCCGCTAACGCAAGGGCTAATCCCATACTACAGAGGTGACTTAGAGAAGAACACTTTACATTACATAAACGAAGAATAGTTTGAGAAAATAAGTTCACCTCAAAACAAATGTGAGTGGGAGCTCGAGAGGGTTAGCACTCTCTATCCCAATATGTAGCTTTACAAGAAAAAGATGAAAAGAGTAATTACATTTTAGGAAAAGGTTACATGATGGAAATGCTTCGAACCCGCCGCGAGTGTTAAACTGCCGACCTAGCAAGAAAAGAAGTTATTAATAGGCCATTACCTGGTGTTGAACGGCTGAAGAAGAAAGAGGCGCTTCCCGCCTCCTGCTATGTACTTAATACACTGAAAGATGGAACAGAAGTGGCCCGGAGACCCCAAAATCAGCAGTTTATATCCTCTCGCGGAAGATTCTAGGCGTTAGGGGAAATAAAACACCCTCCCTCAAAGTTTTTATTGGTTCGGGAAAAGAAACCCCTACATAGAGGAAAAAGAAACACATTATTGGTGGAAAATTAATTAAAGAAATTCGGGATTGGCTAGATCCAAACTAAGGGGAAAAAGAGGGGTATACAGCCAACTTAAACAATGACAGAAGGAAATTTAACAAAGAACAAACTCTTGAAATAAAAATTTCTCCAACAAAATAGTTCTTTAACTCCGCACTAGGTCGCACTATTGTTGATCTTCAGTAGTGTCCTCTAGAAGAGAAAGTTCACACTTCTTACTTCAAGCGAAACAAAAACACATCAAAAGTGACACAGTTCAAAAACTCAAAATTTTCCACGTGGTGACATCTTCTGAGAAAGTAGAGAATTAATAGAATAGATAAAGTTCAACCTTCCTCCAGAAGAGGAGTTTCCACTGGCGCAACTTTTAAATAAATGGTGTAGAGGTGTACCGCCCGGTACAATTATTATTATTATTATGGTTATTATTATTGTTATTATTATTCAGCTTAAAGTGATTAGGATTATTACTATATGTTTACAATTTTTAGCTTGGTGGAATAAATGAGAAAATTTTATATCGTCCCTTAATTTGTCTTAAGGGACATCTCGCTTATTAAATGACTGAAATAAGAGTTTCTGTATTTTTCTTTCAGTCATGCTTTGCTATAAAATAAAGGAACACTTTCAAGAGGCAAATATATATATCAAGTCAGAGAAAATTTGCCCTTTAGAATAAAGACTATTCGTTTTCTGTTAAAACCTTACAAAGTAAAAGATATCCAGGAAAAGTTTAGAAATTCGATGTAGAGGAAGATGTAAAACTAAATTACTTCAGAAGCCCATAACAATACCTTTCGGCAGCATTTTAATTTCATAGAAATTACTTACCTCCATAGCCTGGCATTCATACAAAGCAGAAGACTATTACATGGGATTAAGTAACTGGCCTGAATTCCAAGCTATGTCAGCTTTTTAGGACTGTGGTAAAATAGTCTCACGTGTTTTCTTATCATATTCGCTTCAGAAAAATGATGCAAAATTGCTGCGTTTCTAGTCTCAGGAAATCTTCTCCAGATTTATTTCATCGTCTTGTTCTTCTTCTTATTTCGTTTCTTCTCACTCTTCTTCTCCCAACTTGTGTGATGGAG
Source organism: Anabrus simplex (assembly GCF_040414725.1). Taxonomy (NCBI): domain Eukaryota; kingdom Metazoa; phylum Arthropoda; class Insecta; order Orthoptera; family Tettigoniidae; genus Anabrus; species Anabrus simplex. The sequence goes on from NC_090266.1 coordinate 304,993,723, forward strand.
TTTGCCAGACATTAGTCTTATATTCTCAAGATAGTGAATTCGTTTCCGACTGAGGTTGATGGCCGTGTCAACGCAATGTCGCTGGCTTCCAGTTCACTAAAGAACTCATCAGAGACAAAACTATCATACTCTTAACATCTTTAGAATATAACAATTGAGGAGACGTTAAACCAATAACATTATCATTACCAGATTACTATTACGTTCTCCATCTGGGTTGCACCGTGCCGTTCTTCTATGCACAATACATTATTTATAGATCGTCCACGTTGTACAGTATTCTTTTTCAAGGTGATTGATGTATAGTACAGGGTTAGAGTTAATCAGAGGATCCTGAAATATTTAATCCCCGCGCTAATCAGACAATCCTGATAATTTCTGATCGAGTAGGAGTACATCGGTCGCTTTCATAAGGACTATTATAATGTACATAAAATGCTGGCAATATGTCCATAATATACAGTCCGGATCACGGAATCGTGCCGATGCGTCTAGCTTCTGATAGTGTTTTCCTTTATCTAATGTTGACAGAACCTCCTTAACAATTGTTAGCCACACCAAGACCTTGACGAACAAGTGCCTTATTGGTTTAAAGAAAATTGTGGTACACAAACATTAAAATATGAACACAAGCCAGCTGTAGGTAAGAAGTGAAACGGGAGGAATAAAGAAAATATGAACCTGGTTGATTGAAACGCACGTCCTTGTAGCGTGTGCTTTGTAAAAGCATGTGAAACAGTACTCCGAAGGTTTTTTTTGCTAGGGGCTTTACGTCGCACCGACACAGATAGGTCTTATGGCGACGATGGGATAGGAAGGGCCTAGGAGTTGGAAGGAAGCGACCGTGGCCTTAATTAAGGTACAGCCCCAGCATTTGCCTGGTATGAAAATGGGAAACCACGGAAAACCATATTCAGGGATGCCGACAGCGGGATTCGAACCCCCTATCTCCCGGATGCGAGCTCACAGCCGCGCGCCTCTACGCGCACGGCCAACTCACCCGGTACTCCGAAGGTTTGTAAAGAGAGATACTCTAATAGTTGTTCAGGGACGCACACAAACAGGTTGACCGTAGTAGTGGCGGGTCGTATAGTTATATTGCGTATATACATTTCCTTTGTGTAAGATTAACTCATTGTGACTTATTATTTTAATTATACACTGCCTGACAAACAAACTGAAGCACTCAAAAAAAAAATGGTCGAACGTCAGTGTAACTTCGTACACGTACATACCATCGGCGGGCATGTAAATTACCAGATGTGACAAGTAGAACGGCCACCAGAGTGCATTAGTGTTGTTCGCTTTACTGTTGTTATTAAGCCTGGTAGGGTTTGTGAGGGGCGTGAACAGCGTCAGAAGTTGAGTGATTACTGTGAAGGACACGGAGATGCAGCGCACTCGTGTGAGACACAGCGGTGTTACTCCTGGCGTCGTGATGTGGGGAGCCATCGGGTATGACATCAAGTCACGACTGCTAGTGATTGAGGGAATTCTTACGGCACAACAGTACGTGTGTCCTCATGTGTTACCTGTCATGCGGGAGTAACGTGGTGCCTTTTTACAACAGGACAACGCTCGTCCACACACGGCACGTGTCTCTGAGCTGTCTACGTGATGTCAAGGTACTCCCATGGCTAGCAAAATCCCCTTATCAGCCCCCGATGGAACATGTGTGAGACCAGATCGGACGTCAACTCCGTCGCAGTGCCACTATCCAGGATATCAAGGACCAGTTACAACAGTTGTGGGCCAGCTTTCCTCAAGAGAGGTACAACGGCTTTATGACACGCTTCCCATACCGAATAAGTTCAGGCATCCAGGCCAGATGGTGTGCAGCGTCATTCTGATAAGTGAGCTCGTACTGACAAGTTCTAAGTAAATTTGACTCGATTTTGTAATCACTGACAGAGCAAGTGGCCGCCCAGTTTGGGTCACTGCATTCGGGAGATAGTGGGTTCGAACCTCACTGTCAGCAGCCCTGAAGGAGGTTTTCCGTGGTTTCCCATTTTCACACCAGGAAAATGGTGGGACTGTACCTTAATTAAGGCCACGGCCGCTTCCTTCCAACTCCTAGCCCTTTTCTATCCCATCGTCGCCATAAGACCTATCTGTGATGGTCAACTGAATTTTCACTTCATTTCCTCCTCCCCCTCCAGTTGCTTCAAGATTTTTGCCAGGCGATGAATTACCATTTCTTAGACAAACAAGAGTTCCTATAAAATACACTGACTGACAGAGCAAATGCAACACCAAGAAGGAGTGGTTCGAAAGGGATGAAAGTTGGGGAAAAACAGAGACGGCACGGACGAATAATTGATGTTTATTTCAAACCGATATGCAGGTTACACAATGCGCACGGCATCGACTCAGTAGGATGTAGGACCACCGCGAGCGGTGATGCACGCAGAAACACGTCGAGATACAGAGTCAATAAGAGTGCGGATGGTGTCCTGAGGGATGGTTCTCCATTCTCTGTCAACCATTTGCCACAGTTGGTCGTCCGTACGAGGGTGGGGCAGAGTTTGCAAACGGCGTCCAATGAGATCCCACACGTGTTCGATTGGTGAGAGATCCGGAGAGTACGCTGGCCACGGAAGCATCTGTACACCTCGTAGAGCCTGTTGGGAGATGAGAGCAGTGTGTGGGCGGGCATTATCCTGTTGAAACAGAGCATTGGGCAGCCCCTGAAGGTACGGGAGTGCCACCGGCCGCAGCACATGCTGCACGTAGCGGTGGGCATTTAACGTGCCTTGAATACGCACTAGAGGTGACGTGGAATCATACGCAATAGCGTCCCAAACCATGATGCCGCGTTGTCTAGCGGTAGGGCGCTCCACAGTTACTGCCGGATTTGACCTTTCTCCACGCCGACGCCACACTCGTCTGCGGTGACTATCACTGATAGAACAGAAGCGTGACTCATCGGAGAACACGACGTTCCGCCATTCCCTCATCCAAGTCGCTCTAGCCCGGCACCATGCCAGGCGTGCACGTCTATGCTGTGGAGTCTTCTGAGTCTTCTGAGCGGACGCCGGGAGTGCAGGCCTCCTTCAACCAATCGACGGGAAATTGTTCTGGTCGATATTGGAACAGCCAGGGTGTCTTGCACATGCTGAAGAATGGCGGTTGACGTGGCGTGCGGGGCTGCCACCGCTTGGCGGCGGATGCGCCGATCCTCGCGTGCTGACGTCACTCGGGCTGCGCCTGGACCCCTCGCACGTGCCACATGTCCCTGCGCCAACCATCTTCGCCACAGGCGCTGCACCGTGGACACATCCCTATGGGTATCGGCTGCGATTTGACGAAGCGACCAACCTGCCCTTCTCAGCCCGATCACCATACCCCTCGTAAAGTCGTCTGTCTGCTGGAAATGCCTCCGTTGACGGCGGCCTGGCATTCTTAGCTATACACGTGTCCTGTGGCACACGACAACACGTTCTACAATGACTGTCGGCTGAGAAATCACGGTACGAAGTGGGCCATTCGCCAACGCCGTGTCCCATTTATCGTTCGCTACGTGCGCAGCACAGCGGCGCATTTCACATCATGAGCATACCTCAGTGACGTCAATCTACCCTGCAATTGGCATAAAGTTCTGACCACTCCTTCTTGGTGTTGCATTTGCTCTGTCAGTCAGTGTATATATCTGTAAACAAGTTTACCGGTGCTGTATTTACAGTCATACAAAGGAACAAAACTATTGCAAATGATACACTGACTGACAGAGCAAATGCAACACCAAGAAGGAGTGCTCAGAACTTTATGCCAAATGCAGGGTAGACTGAGTCACTGAGGTATGCTCATGATGTGAAATGCGCCGCTGTGCTGCGCACGTAGCGAACGATAAATGGGACACGGCGTTGGCGAATGGCCCACTTCGTACCGTGATTTCTCAGCCGACAGTCATTGTAGAACGTGTTGTCGTGTGCCACGGGACACGTGTATAGCTAAGAATGCCAGGCCGCCGTCAACGGAGGCATTTCCAGCAGACAGACGACTTTACGAGGGGTATGGTGATCGGGCTGAGAAGGGCAGGTTGGTCGCTTCGTCAAATCGCAGCCGATACCCATAGGGATGTGTCCACGGTGCAGCGCCTGTGGCGAAGATGGTTGGCGCAGGGACATTTGGCACGTGCGAGGGGTCCAGGCGCAGCCCGAGTGACGTCAGCACGCGAGGATCGGCGCATCCGCCGCCAAGCGGTGGCAGCCCCGCACGCCACGTCAACCGCCATTCTTCAGCATGTGCAAGACACCCTGGCTGTTCCAATATCGACCAGAACAATTTCCCGTCGATTGGTTGAAGGAGGCCTGCACTCCCGGCGGCCGCTCAGAAGACTACCATTGACTCCACAGCATAGACGTGCACGCCTGGCATGGTGCCGGGCTAGAGCGACTTGGATGAGGGAATTGCGGAACGTCGTGTTCTCCGATGAGTCACGCTTCTGTTCTGTCAGTGAGAGTCACCGCAGACGAGTGTGGCGTCGGCGTGGAGAAAGGTCAAATCCGGCAGTAACTGTGGAGCGCCCTACCGCTAGACAACGCGGCATCATGGTTTGGGGCGCTATTGCGTATGATTCCACGTCACCTCTAGTGCGTATTCAAGGCACGTTAAATGCCCACCGCTACGTGCAGCATGTGCTGCGGCCGGTGGCACTCCCGTACCTTCAGGGGCTGCCCAATGCTCTGTTTCAGCAGGATAATGCCCGCCCACACACTGCTCGCATCTCCCAACAGGCTCTACGAGGTGTACAGATGCTTCCGTGGCCAGCGTTCTCTCCGGATCTCTCACCAATCGAACACGTGTGGGATCTCATTGGACGCCGTTTGCAAACTCTGCCCCAGCCTCGTACGGACGACCAACTGTGGCAAATGGTTGATAGAGAATGGAGAACCATCCCTCAGGACACCATCCGCACTCTTATTGACTCTGTACCTCGAAGTGTTTCTGCGTGCATCGCCGCTCGCCGTGGTCCTACATCCTACTGAGTCGATGCCGTGCGCATTGTGTAACCTGCATATCGGTTTGAAATAAACATCAATTATTCGTCCGTGCCGTCTCTGTTTTTTCCCCAACTTTCATCCCTTTCGATCCACTACTTCTTGGTGTTGCATTTGCTCTGTCAGTCACTGTATATTTTATAGCGTAATAAAGGTTGTTTCATAATAATGTTCTAACACTCCGAATAACCACAAAGTCATGCTGACGTTTGATGATGACGACAAGATTTACTTTCAGCAAGATGGGGCACCTCCCCACTACCATCGCAATGTAAGAACTCACCCCGATGCAGCTTATCCAAATAAATGGATTCGACGAAAAGGTAGCAATGAATAACCTGCGCATTCCTTAAACCCCACGGCAATGGATACCTCAAGGACAGGGTTTATCGCACAAAACGAAGAAAAACTGATTCATTTAAATTGGAAATTGAAAGACAATGTCGCGATATTCCAAAGGTACTGTTTCGTGACGTTTGCGAATCCATTGGTTCGCGTTATCAGCGTTGTCTGGACAATAACGGTCATCAATTTGAAAATTCACGAACATGATTCTGTAATTACATGTTTATTCTGTATTTCAAGCTCTCAAACCTGTCTCCATGTCTACAAATAATCACTTTACAGTCCTTCTGAGTGTTAGTACATTATTTTGTGAAACCCTCTATTTAAGAGGTTCCTCCACATTGAAAAATAGTGATATTTTTCACTATATGGAAGTGATTGAAACATTTAATTTCAACTAATTTTCCAGCAAACCACTGGGCATATGATTAAACGAAGATATCTGAATTAATTATGACATTGTTGGAGGTTTCCAGCCTATCATATTGTCATCGTTAAGCTACTGTACCTTCACCTCATTAGACTCTGGAAACCAAGTGTGAGGATAGGCTGGCAATCAACACACGGGAACTACTAGAACCAAATAAAGGGCTGGCCATAGGTGAGGCAGAGGCGTTGCGAAATTACTTTACCAAAGAAAACTCCCGTTTCTATATCGGCAAAATTTCGTACATTCGACTGTACATAAAATAGCGACATGGGCCAACCGAGTCAAAGAATATGGTAGTACATAAACAGGTTATGGAAGACTCAACTGTAGGATTACAAGCTTAAGTGTGATTACTTACAAATGAATCAGTACAGAAAATACAATAACATTTCTGATGATAGTATTTTACTCATTAAATATACGACGGGAATAAATACAGAATATTGTGGTAGTATTATGTTTTGAGCTTTCCTTACGTTGATATATAGGTTGATTCAGGTTGCAAGATACCGGGATTTCATGATTTGAATCGAAATGAATGTTTATGACTGTAAACTTTCTCCACCCAAATCATCCATGCGAGTACCACTGAGTACTGTGCCCACTCGTGGCTTGCATCCCGTATGTCATTTGTTTGTGAATATTTAATAGTTACGGTATAAATTTCATCATAGTATTAGTGATATATGAATTAACTAGCAAGATAGCCGTGCTTCACTACGGTATTATAATGAAATTTATAATTGAATGCTTAACGTTTTATATATAATTCGCCGTAATTCGCGATCTGACTCAATTTCTGAGAGAATCCGTCAAAATTCGTGATCTGACTCGTTTTCTGAGAGATTACGGCAAAGTTCCTAACATTTTTCAATCTTTCTTTCCAGCAATTGATTTCATACTTCCCGGGCTAGGTACAGGTATTCCACCCGGTCAGTTGGGTCCCTAAATCTTTGCCATTTTTTCTCTATAAGCATTTTTCATATGGATCAAATTCTTCAGGAGATCCAGCGTGGTGTAGTCTTGGGTGCCTCGGCGGTAGTGAACCCGCGGCCGGACTGCAATCGTAGTCATTACCCGGCCAGGACCCGTTTCCAGCGCGGTGCACACATTTTGACAACGGTCCAGAACATTATTATTATTATTCGGGTGGGTGATATTAGTTGAATTTAGGTTATTATTATTATTATTATTATTATTATTATTATTATTATTATTATTATTACTGATATTCTGGACCCCACAGTAAGACGCAAGACCGCTACTTGGCGGTAAATTACATCTGCTGCCATTGTCATTGCTGACAGTGTGACCAGCACCATCGTCGCGCGTAGGCAAGTGCGCGAGATTTCTGGCGACACGAATGATATACTTCCGTGTATTATTGACCTTATAGAGGTGAATAATTGCACGGTCAATTTCATTCCTATCGTTTATTTCAAATGTGTTAAAATGTTTATTTATATGCCAGGAGAATCTACTGTAATCTGGGATCTCCTTTGAAAGGAAAGAAAGGAAAATATGGCTCTTGGAAACGAACCCAGAAAAGATCAGAATAAGTACATTATGAACAGTAAAATCAATCGGTCTCAATTCCTTTTTCACCCCACCGCCTTTAAGTTGATTTACGCCCCGCCCCCCCCCCAGAAAAGAGGCGTGTTTATTTATGTTCAAAAGAGATTCCAAATATCAATGTTCACGTCTGTTACCTTCAGTTCTGAGATATAAGTATCCCCAAAAAGGAATTCACTTTTTTACTTCCTTTCACACTCCTCCCCCACTTAAGTGAATTTTCCGGCATAAGATACAGTATGTTTAATAGGAAAGGATCTTCTAAATACCAATTCTCAGGTCTGTAACATCTTCAGCTTTTGAGATTTCAGTATCCTAATTAAAAGAATTCAACCCCATTTTCAGTCACTTTTACCCCTCCACCCAAGTGGTTTTTCAGAAAACAAAAAAATTACATGTTTCATTATTTTAATAGTGATAATAAATACTATTTTTTAACTTCGGTAACATGTTAAGTTTTTGAGATATACTGTAGAAATGCTCATTTTCAAATGTCACCCCCTTTTTAGTTCCCCTTAAGTGGAGTTTCCAAAAACAAATCACCTATGTTTTTTTTACTTTTATAGGAGATTCCAAATACCAATTTTTACGTCTGTAATATCTTCTGTTTCTGAGATATAAGTATCCTCATTAAAGGCATTCAACCCATTTTTCACCCTTTTTCACCCCTCCTATTGGGATTTTCCTAAAACAAAAAAATAAGTGTTTCTTTATTTTTAAAGGAGATTTTAAATGCCAAATTTTACATCTATAAACTTTAAAAGTTTTGAGATATAGATACACTCTTTATATCAAAAAATCCTCCCTTAGCGAGCACCTACATTGTACTATAAATGTATCCTCAAAATTTCATTTCATTATGTCCAGTAGTTTTGGCTCCGCGATGATGAATCTGTCAGTCAGGACATGTTATTTTATATATATATACATATATATAGAGAGAGAGATTCTGAATATTGTTTATGTTATCTGACCTATAGTAACGTTAGTGGAGTAACACTTCGTACACTGTTAATCTGAATACGTCTGCAACGCCTGCTGGAACACTCTGTGTCCGTACCTGATGACAAGTTCGGAGTCACCTCCTCTACCTCCACTCGTCTTCCCACTGAGTGCTGAATGCGATCAAAAATATTTGGTGTAGTACATACTGTCCGACAGTGCGCGCACGGAGATTTGGTTCATCATCAACAGCAGTCGAATACGCGAAATGCTTTACGTGTCCCCAAAGGTAGAAATCCATGGGTTTTACGTCAGATATGAGTAATGGCCAAGCAAATATCTGGAAACTCTTCAATTATGCAATTCTGTAACCTTGTTCTAATACAGGGGTCTTACTCCTCTCTGTGCGGGGACTTCATTCCTCAAGTTTTGCCGCTGAGTTTCGTTACACTTGTTTCAGCTTGTATAGCATTATCAGAAGCAGAGGAAGTACTTGTAGCTAGAATGTGATTGTTATCGAAGTCTCATTTAAAAGACGACGTGCACCTTTTTGAAGGGAAACAAACGTGAAATACTTTACTCATAAAAGCATTCTTTTTCCAAGGGATGAAGTAGATTGGATACTCAGGGCGAAGAAAGCATGCCCTTTTACTCATCTGTTTCCATAGTTACCCGGTAAGTCGAAAAAACTCTCCCTAACTACGCTGACGGTGAAAAAATCACTCTGTCCTGCCGAAGATGGACAGGCCAGATTTGGAGCCAACTAATTTCTGGGTTGTTGGTAACGACGGAAGAAGGGTATTCTTCAGAAACACGAATTTTGAAATAACTTCAGATAATTGTTTTATAACATTTAGAAAAGGTACTTGAAACGAGTATTGATTTCCTTTTTCAACAGGACGATGCCCTCATCAGTAGACTGGATAAGGAAAATCCGCGATTTCGTTACCTTGATCAGTTTCAAAATCTGTTAATGAATGTAGGGAACATTAAAGTCCCAATGAGTTTTGATGTTGGACTTTCACCACAGCGAGTGAGACATGCGTTGGAGGACCTTATTCTGCGGGATCTGGTCTCGTCTTAGTGGCGTCCTTGGAATATAGGACCAGCCTCACAACCATACAATATTATCGGCCAGATACACGCCTCATAATGCGATCGCTTCATCGCGTTACTGAGGTTTTCGTTACATAGTAGGGGGCGCAGGGCAGCCACTCTGGCATTCGATCGCTACAAGATATGGTCTAACTTTCATCTCCAGGTTAGGGCCCTGTCCAAGGATAAACCAAGGTACTTCACCATATTCAGCCAGGTATAAGTTCCTTTCACTTCAAAGGTGACGAAATCTCGGCCGTCTAATCGAGAAAAGAATTGCCTGGTTCCTTTTCGGGTTAACTTTTGTCGTTAATGTTGTGGGTTACTGTAGTCACTTCCTAGTTCGTGATCCATTGACAACGGTTGAGTGGTCTAGTAAGTGGTCCTGTGAGTCGGGACACCAGTTTCAATGGAATGGAAGTGGACATCTCGGACTTACTGAGTCATGGCCCTCCTTGTGCTGAGGACTATAAAAAGCCACCGGTGGCCCGTTAGAGGAGAAAACCACACTGTCACTATGTGTAAGTAGGGTGACATCTTGCTTCACATAATTTACTGAGATCGAAAACTTTTAAGCAAGCTTCGGGCCTAGGTAGTAACGGAGTCCCACTTACATGCGACAGGCGAGGGGCTCCTTGGAAACAACTTGGCGAACGAAATGGATTTCGATAGGAAGTTATCAATATTAATGGGGATTATATTAGAAAGGAAGTAGAAATGGCTGAGTCAGCAAAGAGGATGCGCCTGGATGTGTTGGGAGTTAATTATATTCGGGTAAGGACGAGGAAGAGATAGAAGATTATAAGGTATCTTTAGGAAGTGTTAAAAAGGGAAGGGCAGAGATTGGGCTAGGACTGTTCATCAAAAATACTATTGCAAGCGACATAGTTTCTGTTGGACACATAAATGACAGAATGATGTGGGCAGAATTAGCTGTTAGAGGAATTACGACGAGAGTTATCGCAGTCTACTCACAATTTGAGGGTGCAGATGAGGATGAATTTGAGAAGTTTCATGAAGCACTGAGTGACACTGTAGTCAGGGTCAGCAGGAAGGATGGGATAGTGCAAATGGGCGATTCCAATATGAGAGTTGGAAATAGAACTGAAGGATACGAAAAGGTGACGGTTAAATATTAGGAAACCGGGCGAGTTGGCCGTGCGCGTAGAGGCGCGCGGCTGTGAGCTTGCATCCGGGAGATAGTAGGTTCGAATCCCACTATCGGCAGCCCTGAAGATGGTTTTCCGTGGTTTCCCATTTTCACACCAGGCAAATGCTGGGGCTGTACCTTAATTAAGGCCACGGCCGCTTCCTTCAAACTCCTAGGCCTTTCCCATCCCATCGTCGCCATAAGACCTATCTGTGTCGGTGCGACGTAAAGCCCCTAGCAAAAAAAAAAATATTAGGAAGATATGGAAACTAACAGGAATGGGAACCATTTAAAGGACGTCTGTGCTAGTACTGGATTAGCAGTCACGAATACATTCTTGAAGCATAAGGTTATTCACCACTACACATTGGAGTGTAGGGGTAATAGTCCCACAATAGACTATAACCGACTTTGAAATCAGGAATCAGCCTTCGGTGGTGCTATTTGAGGATCCAACCAGCCTTTATCCAAAATTGTGAAGTATAGTGGGAAGGCAGGACTGAAATGTTTTTAATAATAATAATAATAATAATAATAATAATAATAGTAATAATAATAATAATAATAATAATGATAATGATAATGTTATTTGCTTTACGTCCCACTAACTACTTCTTCGGTTTTCGGAGAAGCCGAGGTGCCAGAATTTAGTCCCGCATGAGTTTTTTACGTGCCAGTAAATATACTAACACGAGGCTGTCGTATTTGAGCACCTTCAAATACCACCGGACTGAGTCAGGATCGAACCTGCCAAGTCGGGTTCAGGAGGCGAGCACCTCAACCGTCTGAGCCACTCAGTCGGCGGAAATGTTTTTATAGAGTAATAAGTTTAGCATGGAATGTCAGTAAGGTACCTTCAGATTGGACAGATGCAGTAAATTCATTAACTATAAGCAAGGGAAAGGATTGCAGTAACTATCGACGTATTTCATTGATAAGGATACCAGGCAAGGTGTTCACTGGTATTTTGGAAGGGAGGGTCCGTTCAGTGGCTAAGAGTAAGTTGGATGAAAACAGTATGGTTTCAGACCACAGAGGGGTTGTCAGGATCAGATTTTCAGTACGCACCAGGTAATTAAAAGTGCTACGAGAGGAATAGACAGTTATGTTTATGTTATGTTTTTTACATCCAGAGAAAGTATATGAAAGAGTACCGAGGGGAAAGATGTTTGCTATACTGGGGGATTATGGGATTAAGTGTAGATTATTAAGAGCAATCAAAGGCATTTATGTTGACAATTGGGCTGAAGTGAGAATTGATGGTAGAATGAGTTCTTGGTTCAAGTACTTTCAGAGGTTAGACAAAGCTATAATATTTCACCTTTGTTGCTCATAGTTTATATGGTACATCAAGTGAAAAAATATAAAGTGGCAGTTAGTGGAAATGTAGTTAGCAGTTTGGATTATGCCGACGTCTTGGTGTTAATGATAGACTGTACTGAAAGCCTGCGGTCTAATATCTTGGAACGTGAAAATAGGTGCAATGAGTATGGTATGAAAATTAGCCTTTCCAAGACAAAAATGATGTCAGTAGGTAAGAAACCTACGAGAATGGAACTTCAGGTTGGGAGTGCAAATCTGGAGCAGGTAGATTAGTTGAAGTATTTAGGATATATGTTCTCCCAAGATGGTAGTATAGTAAATGAAATTGAATTAAGGTACAGCAAAGAAAACTCACTAAACTGGTGGGGTCACGTTAGACGAATGTTGGAGGATATTTTATCTAGGAGAATAACGGACTCTTTCATTGAGATTAAGAGAAATAGGAGACCAAGTTGACGATGTATAGAATCAGTCTCTAATGATTTAAAAACAAGATGTATAGAAGTCAATGAGGCCACATAGCTAATTACAAATCGAGGATTGCTGTGGCGTTTAGTAAATACACAGTGGATTGCAGACTGTACGGTGAAACACACAACAGTCTACTGTATAATGAAGATGTACGTATGCATGTAACGTTTACTTTGCTTTCAGTACACCATTATAAAAATTCGTTGATCCAAGTCTGAAGTTCCGCAGTGCCATCACAATGCCGTGGCTGAGCGGTATAATCTCCACTGTCATCTGCGAAGTGTTTATTTTCTATTCCAGGTACTTGAGGGAAATCCTTCACGTACAAGGCATAAAGGACTGGTGATAGGGCTCCACTGTGTGGCATGCCCGCAAGGAGGTGCCGAAGAGTGGAGTTTTCACCTTTGCAAATTGCAAAGAATTTTTTAAAGAATTTGACAAGATAATAGGGAACTTTATAAAACGATCATGTCACCACACGGCGTCAAAATCTTTCTCAGTGTCTGACAATAACGCTGCCACGCTACGCCGCATATTTAACGATCCCGCAGTATACTACCTAAAGGAAGAACTGCTAGTGGAGTTGGCCGTTTGGACCGGAAGCCGAACTGTTCCAACCTGAATATATTATTGGAAGCAAGGTAATCATTGAGTGTTTTGAGAATAAGATTCTCGAGAATTTTTCCATTTGAGAAAGGAAACTAATAGGCCGATAATTCTAAGGAAACAACTAATCTTACCCCGACTTACGAATGACTACGACCTTGGTAGTCTTCCAGGCCCCTGGGAATTAACACAGTGGTAGTTGGAATGCCGATTGTTTTAAGCATAGACTGAGTGTGTGGACCCGATACACGATGGCCAACCATAAGAGCTGTCTAGTTCACTCCTTAAATAAAGTGGAGACTTTCGCAATGAGAATAAATCGTATGACGAAAAAATTTGTTAAAAGAGCATGAGTCACAAGAACATTTTTATTAGAAAACGTAAAAATACGGTTTTATTCCGCAAGTAGTTATTGGTGAATGATACAGTGTACTAAGAGGTGTTTTAAAGGTTTGACAAAAATACACGTAGAAGCACTGGTTATTTTATTGACCTGTTGCTTTGTAACTAATTAAACTACAACAGTCTATAATAAAACTTGATGCAATGCTGCAAATAGCAAAAAATCAGGCATGATTCCTTGTCATACTTTGTCTTATCATCTAATGGCCACTGCGGAAAATACTCGTAGAATCCAATATGATCAATGGGCACGTATGTCTTGAAGTTCCAAAAAACGCTCAGTATTGATGCTTTTATGTAAGCGTTATCAGTTAAGTTTTCCTTCCTGTTTGGTAAAGGAAACGGTCTTCCTTAAAGGCCTACGAAAAATATTTGTGATATGAGGCCGTTAATATGCAGAAGGCCTTCAATTTATCCTCGCAAATTATGATTAAAAATAGTCGTATAAGATGCAGGTCACCCCCTTACTGTTTCCCTTCTTTCTTTCTGTCTTCCTTCCTTCCTTCCTTCCTTCCTTCCTTCCTTCCTTCCTTCCTTCCTTCCTTCCTTTCTTTCTTTCTTTCTTAAACGCCACAAATTTTCCTGGTTTTCTACTTTTTATAACGAGTTCAATGACTTATCCGTTAGTGAGTTAAGTGTCACTGGAATGCCGTTTTAATATTTATCAAATGCTCCCTGCCTTGTCGGAGACTAATAAGTAGAGCCACTGTTGTTCACTTAACATACAAAGATAGTTCCAGTATACTCACCAACTGAAAGGGGTCAAATGAGTGGCATATTCTTTTAACAAATCGCGAGTCAAATACACTGGCGAAAATAACTATCTAAACACCATGAAAAAAGGAATATAGAATACGGGAATTTTGGTAATACTCTATATTTGTCGAGGTAACATAATCAATCAATCAATCAATCAATCAATCAATCAATCAATCAATCAATCAAGCACTACTGATATGAATGATTAAAGGTAGAAGGTTACAGGTTAATATCCGCGCGAGAAAAGCCATCGCACATGTCCCATGCTGGTCCATTCGTAACCGGTGTAATTGCCTGATTGTTGAATGCAGGCATGCAAACGTGCATGCATTGTGCCGAACAGGTGCCGGCTGTCAATTTATGGGATGGCGCTCAATGCCTGTTGTTCTTGGTCGGTCAATACAGGGACGGTTAATGCCGGTTGTGCATGACGCTGGAGTTGTCGTCCAACGATGTCCCATACGTGCTCGACTGGGGACAGATCGGGGGATCGAGCAGGCCATGGCAACATGTCCACACTCTGTAGAGCACGTTGGGTTACAACAGTGGCATGGGGACGTGCTTTACCCTGTTGGAAAAAAAATCAGGGAACGCTGTTCATGAATGGCAACACAACAGGTCGAATCACCACACGGACGTACACATCTGCAGTCAGAGTGCGTGGGATAACCACGAGAGTGCTCCTGCTGTCATAGGAAATTGTTCCCCAGACAAGAACTTCCGGTGTCGGACCAGTGTGTCGAGGCCGCAGACAGGTGAGATGCAAGCGCTCACCTGGCTTCCTTCTAACTAACACACGACCTTCACTAGCACCAAGGCAGAAGCGGCTTTCATCGGAAAATCTAAGGAAATTTTCATCCATACGCATTAGGTCATCTACCGAGATAGCCTCAGTTTCTCTCGTGATATTTTGTTTGAGTTCATCTAGAGTGTGAGGGTTTGTTGCATAAACCTTATTTTTCACTTTTTCCATTAATAAAAAACTCAAACAAAATACTACGAGAGAAATTGAGGCTATATCCGTAGATGAACTAATGCGTATGAATAAACATTTCTTTAGATAAAGCCATAAATGTGTAGAAGCAGGTGGAAGACACTTTCAACATATTCTGTGACAAGGTGAAAAATTATTTTACTATGATTATGCGTTATTATGTGTTCTTGTTATTTACATGCGATTCAAACGGGCGCTCTCCAGGCCCCAAGCAGAGTGAGTTGCCGTGTGCTCGTCTAACCAGCTCGCCCATCTACCCGCTGCGCTGCGCCGGCCCCACTTTGAGTGAAATACCCTGTACAATTGGACTAAGCCAGGATCGATGCTGTCAATTTGGGGTCAGAAGGCCGGTTGTCCCTTATTCGATAATCTACACTCCCAAGTCAAGATCTCCTTAGCTACCCACCTCCCCACAATTCCCCCGCCGTCACAACCTCACAACCTTTAGTCCCCTTTTACGACAGACAGAACATACTGGCGATGATTAAGCGATCGGATCACGCAGTTTGAGTCACCAAGCTTGCATTCAGGAGATAGTAGATTCGAACCCTTCTGTCATGAACCTTCAAGATGCGTTTCGCGTGGATTCCAATTATCACACGGGGAAAATGATGGAGTTGCACTTCAATTAAAGACGCGATCTCTTCCATCCCAGTCCTAGCCCCATCCTATCTCATCATCCCATAAAACCTGTCTGCTTCGATACGATGTAAAGCCAAGAGAAAGGAAAATGATACTCGAGATGCATTCTGCTACCCCCCACTCACAACGGAAAAACAGCAGTTGATCGAAGGAGGTGACGTAAGTGAGGAATCTGGTAAGTTTAAGTAGAAGCAATGCCAGATTCAGCTACGGCCGTCGTATTGTTTGAATGTATACTGAGTGTTTCTTAGATACGTACAAACAACCTCACAGAAAGCAGGGATGAACGTCCGCAATTCGTAAAATATGGTATCTTTTTTAATTTAGCGTATGGTATGTCCGAGGGAGTAGCTGCGGGTAGAATGCGATGTTGGTGAGGCAGGTAGTAGCTTCGTTTCCTGTCGGCTTATACAGCCCGACATACCATGCTTCAGGGGGTATACATGCGTAATATGTAAGGTGCTATTATAAATACATCACTACACTGCACCCGCACTCATAACTTCACTGTGGCTTCAGGACGTATTTTTTCACGCGCGAAGTGGAAGAAGCAATTCTAAGTACATCGCTGCACTGCAACTGTACTCATCATTTCTATGTACATAACCACACTACAACTTTAGGTAGTATGCATGCGTAAGTTGTATGAGAACTTTCTGCGTACAAGAAGTGAGTGTTTTCACGCTAGAAAATATTGTAATATATGTCAGGAAGACCCTAACTTGTTCGTCATTAAATATTACCTGCACTACAAAACATCAAATTTTTAAATTCCTTTCTTTTAATGTTTGAAATAGGACATTACTTTGGCGTCATATGTATTCGTTGAAGTTGTATGGTCAGTATAAAGCATGAAAAAGCTAAAGTTACATTATCGGCGTTTAGTGTTTTAGACCTGTACTGAACCCTTTAAGACCGAACTCGATAGCTGCAGCCGCTTAAGTGCAGCCAGTATCCAGTATTCGGGAGATAGTGGGTTCGAGCCCACTGTCGGTAGCCCTGAAGATGGTTTCCCATTTTCACACCAGGCAAATGCTAGGTCTGTACCTTAAGTAAGGCCACGGCCGCTTCCTTCCCACTTATAGCCCTTTCCTGTCCCATCGTCGCGATAAGACCTAACTGTGTCGGTGCGACGTAAAGCAACTTGCAAAAAAAAAACCTTTAAGATGATCGTCTCACCACTAAGTTGTAAAACTTTGCGTGAAAGTGCAAAAACAATCTAATAAATTAGAGAAAGATTGTGCTATTAGTTCTGTTTTTTTTGTTATTTGCTTTACGTCGCACCGACACAGAAGATATGTCTTATGGCGACGATGGGATAGGAAAGGCCTAGGAATTGGAAGGAAGCGGCCGTGGCCTTAATTAAGGTACAGCCCCGGCATTTGCCTGGTGTGAAAATGGTAAACCACGGAAAACCTTCAGGGCTGCCAACAATGGGGCTCGAACCCACTATCTCCCGACTACTGGATACTGGTTGTGCTATTAGTAAATCAACTGTTGAGAGGAGGGATATGGAGCTCCGAAGACCCAATGGCTTTGGAAGGCATTCGTCTGTGGACAAACATCTCGTAATAGCATTTCTTCACAGCAGCCAACAATTAACAATGTAGAAGTTAACATAGACTTCTGTATTTCCCGAAGAATGGTTCACTAACAGTTACGTGGAACGTTTTTTTTTTTAGTATTCATTCCCTACCCTGAAGGGGTGGGGCCGGCCACCATGAAGGTAACGCCTTCACTCTGGCCAGGGGTTTCGGCAGGTTGGAGAAGGAGTAATGGTATGGGGAGGAGGGTAATTTGGTGTATGGAATTGGGAGGTGTGTGCGGATAGTATTTAATTATCGGGGATGTGTGCAAGGATTAAATATTCAGAGGAGAGTGAAAGGGTGGACAGGGAAAAGGTGTACGCGAAACTTGGGTACAGTGCACGTGTGATGTTTTGGTTATAGCGTACTTTGTTGATGTGATAATTTTCTATACCGTACTGAAGGTTGCGGGATTAAATATCAGCAGAGTTCGTTGTAATTTAGAGTTCATAAATGACTGAGATCCGCGGGTTCATTTTATCACGATAGAGTTCAAAAACCCTTGATACCGGGCGAGTTGGCCGTGCGCATAGAGGCGCGCGGCTGTGAGCTTGCATCCGGGAGATAGTAGGTTCGAATCCCACTATCGGCAGCCCTGAAGATGGTTTTCCGTGGTTTCCCATTTTCACACCAGGCAAATGCTGGGGCTGTACCTTAATTAAGGCCACGGGCGCTTCCTTCCATCTCCTAGGCCTTTCCTATCCCCTTCGTCGCCATAAGACCTATTTGTGTCGGTGCGACGTAAAGCCCCTAGCAAAAAAAAAAAACCTTGATGATTTTGCTGTGTGCAACGTAACAATAAGCTCAACAGCAAGTACTGTGACAATTAGTCAAATGACACTGCACCGAGTAGCAAACGTAGTTTAATTTCAAATACGAAAGTAATCCCATGTTTAAGAAAAGAAATCTTCGGTGATGAATAGATCGACGATTTGCGTATAAATGCTTCCTAATTTTAATTGAAGCGTCGTAGTGAAGAAATATAACTTCGCACGATTCAAAATAAATATTATCAAATAAAGACAATGTTATTTTCTGTATAACCGAGCGACGTATTTGGTTCGAATCCCACCGTCGGCAGTTCCGGAAATATCTTTCCGTGGTTTCCCATTTTCACACCAGGCAAATGCTGGGGCTGTACCTTAATGCCATGGCCGCTACCTTCCCAGTCCTATCCATTCCCCATTCATCAGTCGCCAAGGACCTTCTATGTGATAGTGCGACGTTCAACAAGTAGCAAACTTTTTTTGCATAGTTCGACAGTTTTGAGAAAAATCATACATTACATTTATTTTGAGAATTTTCACATTTTTCAAACAAATTTACAATGTAGCCAATTTCTTGAAGTGAGAAAAGAGTTTGTGAAAACATGGTCAAGAAATATATGGCTCGTGCCAGTTTCAGTCTATGGCACGGTGGAATGTCTTTGTGTTGAACTTCTGGTACTACTGTTTGTATCATGGAATGTGGCTAACTATCCTCAGGAGAGTCGCATGATTATGGCAACACATTACTCGTTCCTGCCTCAGGCCAATGAGAAGCCAGAGACTAGGGACTGTCTCTCCCGGATTCCATGGCAGTGGTGAACATGTGGAAACCAAGCTAAACGCAGTACTCACTGGACGGGTTTGTGAGAAGTTCAGAACGCCGACAAGGGGGTGCCGAAGGGTGGAGTTTTCACCTTCACAATTTGCGAAGAATTACTTTTAAAGAAAGTTTCAGTAATTTTTTCCGAGATAATAGGGAGCTTTATAAACTTATCATGCCACCAGACGGTGTCAAACGCTTTCTCAATTTCGGATAATAACGCTGGCACACTACGCCGTGTATTGGATGATCTCGTAATATTCTAACTAAAGGAAGAAACAGCCAATTTTTACCTGGCGTAGGAATAACTACGATCTTGGTAGCTTTCCAGGCTGCTTGAAACTAACCCAGTAGTAGCAGGAATGCCGATGGTTTCAAGCATGGACTGAGCGAGAGAACCCAACACGCGATGGGCAACCATAATAGCTGTATAGTTCACTCTTTAAACACAGTGGGGACTTTCGCAATGAGAACAGATCGTATGATGAAAGAATTAGTCAGAATGGCATGAGTCACAAGAATATTTTAATTAGAAAACGTGTCCGACTCGTTGGCTGAACGGTCAGTGTAATGGCCTTCGGTTCAGGGGGTCCCGGGTTCGATTCCCGGCCGGGTCGGGGATTTTAACCTTCATTGGTTAATTCCAATGGCTCGGGGGCTGGGTGTTTGTGCTGTCCCCAACATTCCTGCAACTCACAAACCACACGTAACACTATCCTCCACCACAATAACACGCAGTTACCTATCCATGGCAGATGCCGCCCACCCTCATCGGAGGGTCTGCCTTGCAAGGGCTGCACCCGGCTAGAAATAGCCACACGAAATTATTATTATTATTAGAAAACGTAAAAATACCGTCTTACTCCGCAGCTGGTTACTTGTGAATGATATTGTTTTAATATATTTATTCCGTAACAGTAGTTTTAATCACAAGAAATGATAAAATCCATTATTTGATGTTTTAATGCCTTTCTAGTGTACTTAAAATGTGCACACTGATACCCCTTTCAAAAAATTACGTGGTGTACTAAGAAGAGTTATAATGGTTTGACGAAACTGCACGTAGCATTGGTTCTTTTATTGATCTGTTCCTTTGCAACTAACTAAACTACAACAGTCTATAATAACACTTGGTGCAATACTGGAAATAGCAAGAAATCTAGTACGCTTCTTTGTCACTTGTCATATTGTGTCTTATGTACTGGCCACTGCAAGTAATTCTCATAGAACCCAACTGGGATCACTCGGCACGTGTGTCTTGAGGTTCACAAAGCACTCAATTTTGATGCTTTTATTTAAACTTTATCAGTTAAGTTTTCACGTCTGTCAGGTAAGGGAACCGGCCTTCTTTGAACATCTATGAAAAATATGTGTGATATGATGCCGTTAATATGCAGCAAGCCTTCGATTTATTCTCGCCTCGCAAATCTGTACATATAAAATGACATGTCCTGACTGACTGACTGGCTGGCTGACTGACTGACTGACTGACTGACTGACTGACTGACTGACTGACTGACTGACTGAATGATTTATCATCGCCGAGCCAAAACTACTGGACATAAATAAATGAAATTATGGGGATACATGTATATTGGAGTGTAGGTGCTCACCAAGGGAGGATTTTTGTACATTCCATTGCTAAAGGGGTGAAAAGTGGGGATGATTTGTTTAAATGAGTACATCTATATCTCAGAAACTTAAATGTCAGAGACATAAAAATTGATAGTTTGAATCTCCTTTGAAAATAGGGAAACACGTATGTTTTGTTTACGGAAAATCCAATTAAGGGGATGAAAAAAGCTTTAAAAAGTTGTTGAATACCTTTTATGAGGATACATATACCTCGAAAACTGAAGATATTACAGGCATGAGGACTGGTATTTGGAATCTCGTTTAACAATATAAAAACACATATTTTTTTTTGGAAAATCCAATTAATGGGTGGTGAATAGGAGTGCCTATGGGAGTGAATTTTTAAAAAGATTATACCTACCGTATATCTCAGAAACGTAACATGTTATAGACGTCAAAACTGATATTTGGAATCGCCTGTAGAAGTAAAGAAACATAGAAAATTTGTTTTCGGAAAGTCCCTTCAGGGGAACTGCAAAAGAGGGTGGAATTTTAAAATGAGAATATCTGCAGTATATCTCAAAAACTTAACAAGTTACAGATAAAAAATGGAATTTTTATCTCTTTTAAAAATAAAGAAACACGTATTCTTTTGATTGTGGATAATCCACTGAATTGTTTGTATGAGGATACTCATAAATTATCTAAAAAAAAGATGTTATCGACGTGAAAGTTGGTATTTGGAATCTCCTTTAAAAATAAAGAAACACACATTTTTGGGGAAAATCAACTTGGGGGAGGGGGGTGAAAAAGAGCTGAAGTCCTTTTATGAGGATACTTACATCTCAGAAACTGAAGTGCGAAAATGGGTATTTGGAATTTCCTCTAAAAATAAAGAAAGGCGCTTTTTAGGAGGGTGGGGGTGGGGGGTTGGTATAAACTTAACGGGGAGGAGTGGAAAGGAAGTTGAATTACTTTTTATGAGGATACTTATATCTCAAAACCTGAAGATGTTACAGATATGAAAATTTTTATTCGAAATCTTATATCATAGCCTCCGTGGCTCAGAATGCAGCGCGCCGGTCTCTCACCGCTGGGTTCCGTGGTTCAAATCCGGGTCACTCTATGTGAAATTTATGCTGGACAAAGCGGAGGAGGAACAGGTATTTCTCCAGGTACTCCGGTTTTCCCTTTCACCTTTCATTCCAGCAACACTCTTCAATATCATTTCATTTCACCTGTCAGTCATTAATTATTGCTCCAAAGGAGTGGGACAGGCTTCGGCAGCCTGCACAATTCCTATCCTCGCCACTAGATGGGGGCTCCAGTCATTCCATTCATCACCCATTCAAATGACTGGAAACAGGCTGTGGATTTTCATTTCAATCTTATTTCAAAGTAAACAAAGATGTATTCTTTTGGGGGGTGAAATAATTGAACAATTAGTTGAATTCTTTGTATGAGGATACCTATATCTAAAAAAAATAAGATGTAACAGATGTGAAAATTGGTATTAGTAAACTCCTTTAAAAATAAACATGTACATTTTTTTAGAAAAAATGACTTAAGAGGAAGGGATAAAAATAAGCAAAGAATGAGTTGAATTATGCTTATGAGGATACTTATATCTCCAAAATTGGAGATGTCACACACGTAAAAGTTGTATCTTAAATCTCGTTTAAGTTATAAACGTATTTTTTGTTTTCGGCAACTCCACTTAAGGGGGGGAGGGTGTGGAAAGCAGAGAAGAAGAAGAAGAAGTTGAATAAGAAGAAGAAGTTGAATTAAATGAGGATAGTCATATCTCAAAAACTGATGATGTTACAGACTTGATAACTGGTATTTGGAATCTCCTTTAAAAGTAATTTCTTTTTGTTTTCGGAAAAACCACTTAAGGGACAGAAAAGAATTGAAAATGCGAGTGAGTTTTTAAAATGAGTAACGGTATATCTACAGTATGTGTAAAAAAAATGTTAACAAGTTACAGACAAGCGACTTGGTATTTGGAAAGTCCTTTAAAAATACGGGAACGTGTATATTTTTTATTCGCAAAAGTCACCTAACCGGGGTGAATAGTTAAAAAAGAGTTGAATTACCTTTTATGAGTATACTTGTATCTCAAAAACTGAAGATGTTACAGGCGTGGAAATAGGTATTTGGAATCTGTTTTAAAATTAAACATGTACTTTTTATTTATTTATTTATTTATTTATTTATTTATTTATTTATTTATTTACTAGCGAATGTACCCGTGCTTCGCTACGGTATTCTACATTGTATTCGAATATCGAAGTAAATAGTGTACATGCTGTAAATAAGATTGTTTTAAAATTGCACGTCTTTTAGCGTTATCCACGAAACAGCATGGGGAGGTCCCCGTACGTTGTTTCCAATGTAAAGTGTTTGTTACGGATTTGTGATATAACGGCCGGCTCACTTGCCTACTGGCATTCACAATCGAGTTAAGATGTTTACATTATAATTGCAGGCCCCATTGCCTACTACGCGGACAGAATCGATTTGGGGGATTTTCGTTAAAATGTCAGCCCCCTTTCCTACTTCCAGACATACTACAGTTGAGGAGTTTTTATTATAATGGTAGGCAATTACCCTACTATCACTCGAAATTGAGTTGTGCAGTTATCATTATAATGCCAGGCCAATTTTCCTACTGCCAGCCAGCTTACTGCCAGTCACACCAAATTGGTGAGTTTCCATCAAAATAGCAGGCCAATATGCCTAATGCCAGTCACAGGTATTCTACATTGTATTCGAATATCGAAGTAAATAGTGTACATGCAGTAAATAAGATTGTTTTAAAATTGCATGTCTTTTAGCGTTATCCAAGAAACAGCATGGGGAGGTCCCCATACGTTGTTTCCAATGTAAAGTGTTTGTTACGGATTTGTGATATAACGGCAGGCTCACTTGCCTACTGCCATTCACAATCGAGTTGGGAAGTTTACTTTATATTTGCAGGCCCCATTGCCTACTACGCGGACAGAATCGATTTGGGGGATTTTCGTTAAAATGTCAGCCCCCTTTCCTACTTCTAGACATACTACAATTGAGGAGTTTTTATTATAATGGTAGGCAATTACCCTACTATCACTCGAAATTGAGTTGTGCAGTTATCATTATAATGCCAGGCCCATTTTCCTACTGCCAGCCAGCTTACTGCCAGTCACACCAAATTGGTGAGTTTCTATCAAAATAGCAGGCCACTATGTTTAATGCCAGTCACATTTTAGATGAGGACATTTCTTTATAATGGCGGGCACCCTTGCCTACTGCCAAACACATTCGGGTAGGGGAGTTTTAAACAAAACTGCATGCTCACTTGCCTTCTGCAAGTCAAATCGAGAAGGGAACTATTCATTACAATTGTAGGCCTTCCTTACTAATGACAGTTACACAGGAGTTGGAGAAGGAACCCTTTCCTACTGCCAGTCAAAGTTGGTGTGGGGAGTACTGATTAAAATATCAGACCCACCCTTTCTCGATGGCTAAAAATCGACATCAGTGAATATATATAGATCGACATACGAAAGTATATGCGTGTTTACAATATTGAAGACCTTCATTTACAGATTAACTGCTACTAAACGTACGTCATATCGACAAAGGATTATACAATAAGACACGCCGGATTTAGTGGCCTAAATGGCTGGTCCTATGATATGTCATCTATTCTTGGGTCAGATTGAGTTAGAAACGTGGGACTGGGTAAAGGTTTTGTAAGATTATCTCACATTACATTACTTTTCGGATAATTATGTGACAGCTATATACACAGCATTTGGCTCACATATGCCTACTGGGTGGGCCAATTTTCGTGAAGAGTATGATGATTCTGTATTTCATATAAGTAATTGAAAGTATGAATTATGCATGTGAAAATTCCAAATTGACTTAACATCGATTAACAGAGAAAAATCAAACGTAAAAGGGATACAGATACGGCAAAAAGTCATAAGACCAAGGTTGTAGATCATTCCAAATTGAACGGAGATTGTGCAATCCGTTAAGTGATAGGAATTTCCGAAGGTCTGCTCCATCGTTAAAATTGCCTGCAAATTTCGATGTTCTTCGGGGATAAAAAGTGAAAAATTTAATGATCTAGGATGTTGTCCGTTCGTTACCAGCTAAAACGTATAATTTTGTCAAATTTCAATTATCTTATTTTTCTTCTGGCAGATTATGCCGCAATCTGGATTTTGGGCGAGAAAGGTAAAAATTAGGACTTTCAAGAAAATAAACCAATAATTATGGAGATGGTCATTATTACCCCTAAAACGGAAAGCTGTATGATACGAAAATTTCGCCAAAATAGTCAGTGTAGAGGCACACAGTCGTTACGATTTGATTTATATAGATAAGGAATCTGCTCCATGTAAAACACATGTTGGGCTATGTCCGCTGGATTTAACCTGCAAAAGTGACCATTCATGATATCTCCCTTATTAATCCTACTGACGAAAAAATGCACATGAAAAACAAAGGTTTAGAGGTGGAATTCCATCACGTTTGGTCGATTTCCAGTCAGGTTGATCTTGTTCTGAATACACTGACTGACAGAGCAAATGCAACACCAAGAAGGAGTGGTCAGAACTTTATGCCAATTGCAGGGTAGACTGACGTCACTGAGGTATGCTCATGATGTGAAATGCGCCGTTGTGCTGCGCACGTAGCGAACGATAATTGGGACACGGCGTTGGCGAATGGCCCACTTCGTACCGTGATTTCTCAGCCGACAGTCATTGTAGAACGTGTTGTCGTGTGCCACAGGACACGTGTATAGCTAAGAATGCCAGGCCGCCGTCAACGTAGGCATTTCCAGCAGACAGACGGCTTTACGAGGGGTATGGTGATCGGGCTGAGAAGGGCAGGTTGGTCGCTTCGTCAAATCGCAGCCGATACCCATAGGGATGTGTCCACGGTGCAGCGCCTGTGGCGAAGATGGTTGGCGCAGGGACATGTGGCACGTGCCAGGGGTCCAGGCGCAGCCCGAGTGACGTCAGCACGCGAGGATCGGCGCATCCGCCGCCAAGCGGTGGCAGCCCCGCACGCCACGTCAACCGCCATTCTTCAGCATGTGCAAGACACCCTGGCTGTTCCAATATCGACCAGAAGACCAGAACAATTTCCCATCGATTGGTTGAAGGAGGCCTGCACTCCCGGCGTCCGCTCAGAAGACTACCATTGACTCCACAGCATAGACGTGCACGCCTGGCATGGTGCCGGGCTAGAGCGACTTGGATGAGGGAATGGCGGAACGTCGTGTTCTCCGATGAGTCACGCTTCTGTTCTGTCAGTGATAGTCACCGCAGACGAGTGTGGCGTCGGCGTGGAGAAAGGTCAAATCTGGCAGTAACTGTGGAGCGCCCTACCGCTAGACAACGCGGCATCATGGTTTGGGGCGCTATTGCGTATGATTCCACGTCACCTCTAGTGCGTATTCAAGGCACGTTAAATGCCCACCGCTACGTGCAGCATGTGCTGCGGCCGGTGGCACTCCTGTACCTTCAGGGGCTGCCCAATACTCTGTTTCAGCAGGATAATGCACGCCCACACACTGCTCGCATCTCCCAACAGGCTCTACGAGGTGTACAGATGCTTCCGTGGCCAGCGTACTCTCCGGATCTCTCACCAATCGAACACGTGTGGGATCTCATTGGACGCCGTTTGCAAACTCTGCCCCAGCCTCGTACGGACGACCAACTGTGGCAAATGGTTGACAGAGAATGGAGAACCATCCCTCAGGACACCATCCGCACTCTTATTGACTCTGTACCTCGATGTGTTTCTGCGTGCATCGCCGCTCGCGGTGGTCCAACATCCTACTGAGTCGATGCCGTGCGCATTGTGTAACCTGCATATCGGTTTGAAATAAACATCAATTATTCGTCCGTGCCGTCTCTGTTTTTTCCCCAACTTTCATCCCTTTCGAACCACTCCTCCTTGGTGTTGCATTGTCACTGTCAGTCAGTGTATATTGTGGAAGAGTAAAATCACCATATGTGTTCCCTATAAACCGCCAGTCTATTCCGGAACATGAAATGTTATTTACGTTTAAAACCTACCTTTGGACAGGTGGATGCTAAATATAAATTTTGGTTCGAATGTCTTCAGTAGTTTTCAAGTTGCTTTACACGCACCCGCTCGTGAGTCAAGTCCGATGGGACTTGTACCGGAAAATGGTCCGTTAATGATATCTCCCTTATTAATCCTGGTATCGAAATGATGCACATGAGAAAAAAGGTTTAGAAATTAATTTCTACCAAGGTATGTAGGTTTCCATTAAGTTTGGTTGTGTATATTTTGTGGAAGTGCAAAATCACTGTTTCGGTTTCGTATAAACTCCCAGTCAGTTCAGGGATTTAGAAACAATATTTGCCCTAAAACCTATCAAGGACAGGTGTATTCTAAATATGAGTCTTGGTGGAAATAAATCCAGTAGTTCGTAGCACTCGCGTACATACGGCGTAATTAAGGAAGAAAATAATACAGTTAAGAAAGTTGAAAGTAATAGAAAATGGATTATAACTGAGGACAGTCGGATAACGACAAATATGTAAATGCCAAGTTAATGTATTGGAAAATCAAATGCCCCACAATAGATTATGCTAGTGTGAGTTATGGATATAATAAAGCGGTAACAGAGGAGAAATTTAGGTCCAGTGATTCCTAGGTAAACAAATAATAAGAAGATGACTAATGGTGTTATTACTTAATCTATTCGAGGGCTGTTATAATATCCAACGATATTCCGCCAATATCCCGCAGATAGGCCGATTGACGCCTCTCTTGCCTTCTACCCAAGGAACAACCACGAATTTAAAAGCATGATGAGGAAAATGGCAATACGTTACTTCCCTGCCGGCATGCAGTCAGAGACGTTGCCATGGTAACCTGTTGGTTCGTTGTCGGTCTGTCGGTCACTCAATGCAGAGCATGATACCAGCGGAAAATTGTAAATTTCTCCGTCATGTGAAGAGTAAGGTAAATTATGAACATAACGAAAGTTGTTTATAATGAAGAGACGTTTCACGTACGGTAAACGAAGTTTACAGAAAATCAATAGTATAAGAGAAAATGGGGGAAAACCATTCTGGCTTTCCTATAAACCCCCCGTTTATTCAAGGATTTTAAAATGATATGCATATTGGAACCTTCCCCGGTATGAGTATACTCTAAATATGACGTTTGGTTGAGATCTATTCGGCCGTATCGACGTGATTGTGGAAAAACCATTCTGGTTTTCCTATAAACCCCCCGTCTGTTCAAAGATTTTAAAATGATATGCATATCAAAACCTTCCCGGGATGAGTATACTCTAAATATGAAGTTTGGTTGAGATCTATCCAGCCGTTTCGACGTGATGGTGGAAAAACCATTCTGGTTTTCCTATAAACCCCCGTGTATTCAAAGATTTTAAAATGATATGTATATCAAAACCTTCCCGGGATGAGTATAGTCTAAATATGAAGTTTGGTTGAGATCTATCCAGCCGTTTCGACGTGATGGTGGAACAGACAAACAGACAAACAAACAGACACGAAACGTAAAAACCACCGATTCGGTCTTGAGTTGACCTAAAACGGATAAATATCTGAAAAATTGGCAAAACAAAAGAAATTACAGACAGCGGACCCCCTACAATTTTATTTATATAGATTTATTTATTTATTTATTTATTTATTTACTTATTTATTTGTTTGTTTGTTTGTTTGTTTGTTTGTTTGTTTGTTTGTTTGTTTGTTTGTTTGTTTGTTATTCGACTTGAGAGAAGACTGTTTCTCACATGTACAGCTCTATGTCGCATGGTCATCTTATCCCCAAAAGGCAATACCACAAACGTGGTTTTCAAAGAGTTTCTGGGGTAAATGAAACTCAACTTTTTTGGTGAGTTTTCATAATTTAGGGAATTTCAGATAATATCTTTGTACAGTACCGAGGAACGATTACTTTTATCAAATTACGAAATCCACGCGAGCGAAGCCGCGGGTAACTGCTAGTTATCAATAAAAATGATGTGATATAAGTTACAGGTTACCCATTACTGTCCCCTTTTGTTCTTGCTTTATGTTTTAAACACAAGCTATTCATGTAATGCATTTTCCACCAGTCGTTGAAGTTTAAAGTCTCAAAGTTACCACACAATTTCCTATTTTTCTACATTTTGTTACGAGTCCAATGACTGCTCCGTTACTGCCTGAAGTATCACAGGCATGCCGTTTTAACAAGATATTCATTACTCCTTACCTTGTCGGGGGCCTTTAAGTGGTGATACTGTTGTCCTGTAAGCATAAAAAGATTACCCTGTCAAGATAATTCCCAGAATACTAAAACTGAAAGTGGTTAAAAGTGTGGCCTGTTCTTCTAACAAATCGCGAGTCAAATACATTTTCTTAAGCATTACCTTCATTTAAGATAAACGTAGAGACGTTAGAAAAACTTAGTACTTTGCTCAAAACGTTCTTTGTCAAGTAGAATTAGAATATGTCTGTTATGAATCCTCTCTCCTCTCTCAAGTTTCGAGAGCTGTTTGAGTATCGTACAGAAATGACGGGGAACTTACAACGGTAATAAGACTGATAAGGCACTTGACTGAATTCTACCTTCAGTAGGAGGATAGCAAGATTCTAAGCGCTATAACAAGTTCCTCCCACTTTGTGCTCTGAATATTTTCGAGATCACAGTGTGCTAAAATTACAAGGAGTTAACGCACTTTTGATAACATACAAGTGTTCTTGTTCGGTTAGCATTACTAAATGAAGAAGTATGGTGTACTGCAGATGGAGGAAACAGGGGATAACATAGAGAAGGAATAACGTGAGAAGGAATAACGTGAGGAGTCTGAAAGATAAAATATATCACGAATAACTTCAAGGAAGAATATAGAATGAATTCAAGTAACTTTACAAACCTTCACGTAACGAAATTTCTCTGAAAATTTCAGACTTTTCTAACAGGTGTATATTTCAGCATTCCTTGATCAGTCGCATAGTTTGAAAACAAACAAGAAAGCAAGCTTGTAGTTTTACGTGCCTGTTAATAGCGTGGTTATAGTCACATGATCTCTAATTTTACATGAAATTCGAACCACCACAGTAGCGTGATATTTCCCTTCAAAAATATTACGTGGTCTGTTCGAGATTTGAACGGCAACTGCTTTCATGAGAATAAAGTGAGTTTGCCACTCAGCTACCATGCCTACGTGTTGGTGGTGCCATTATTATTATTATTATTATTATTATTATTATTATTATTATTATTATTATTATTATTATTATTATTATTATTATTATTATTATTATTATTATAAAAGATTTGCAGTGGCTGGAATTCGAGCTGTGTGCCTTAGTGAGAAGCTAGTGACTATGGCACTAGGCTACCACACACCTCAAATGCATAGAAATACCATTCACGTAATTTCTCACTTTCAAAGCAAAGATGCCATAGTGAAGAGCCCATACACTTCTAGGGAAACAGGACATCCTCAGTAGCTCTATAAATAATATGGTTCTGACTTCTAACATATATTGTATGTGCAAAACTATTTTAAAAAAACTAGATTAGTGCATTTCTGTCCATACTAGGGTCAACGGAGTGGGCTAATTTATTTCAAAAGCACATTCGAAGACATTCGTAGCATTACGTTTTAATTTGACCACCTAGTGATAAGAGACCGAAGAACTTATGCCATAGCACAAAATCAGCATAGGAGGGAGGGTGTTTATTATGACGTGTACAGAGCCCGAACGGTAGCACATGTCGTACAATTGGCTTCTAAGCCGAGAATAAAAGTGTGCATCAGTGTTTGGGTTATAGTGTTCCATATCTCTCCTTCAGGAACGAAGCGGACTTCTCACAAAGTGACTGATGCTGGATATGTAAAAAAAAGTCGCAGAAATTGTGACCGTGCACAGTAGATTTCCCTTTATCCTGTTGCTAGATTTGTTAGCGTTTAGTTCCAGTGATATATTCCATTTCCTGGGCATAACAACCGCAGTCGGTTGGGTAGACTCAGCCCCCAGAGCACAACACTATACCAGAGTTGGAACTCCGTAAATGATATTCCAACCCTGAGTACCACTAATGTGACCACTCAGCCCATTGGTCATCCACGTCTCAAATCACTGTTTTGTCTGTAAATGAAAATATTGTACCGGTTTAATGATACAAAAATACCTGTTTTGTATTTCATTTTGAGGAAAATAAACATTATTTTTAGTAATTTAATTTGAATTATTCTAAAAAAAACTATATAACTATATTATATACTTGACTCCAGAGCAAATAGGTTGTCTTTTGGTTTCTGCCATGTCTCCTTATCGGACAGTTGTGGTTAATGCCTAGGCGAACATTTAACAGAATGACGTTTATCTTGTCAATGTGAAGCTCTCCTTGTCCCGTGTGGCGAGAGCGCGAACTAGATGTGTGTGACCAGGTCGGGCAAGTTATTGTAAGGTGGTGGGAGGACGAGGGGGTTTGGGTGGGGTGGGAGGGGCAGTAGTAGTAAGTTGGCGAATGTGTTTGTAAGCGTTGCGACACATTTGTATTGGTTTGTTACCATGGCGACATTATGTAGCAAGCGAGGTTTGACGATCAATGGTAGAGTGACGTCACAGGCCGCATTGTTGCCGGTCTCGACACGACGTGTTCCTCAGGACGTCCTTAGGGCCACAGGAAGCGCGCGGCCAGGTACCATACCAGCCCTACTCAGAAAGGACAAGTTATCGATTTCCTGGAGTGCCATTATAGACTGTCTCTCTGCTTACATAGACCGAAGTAAAGTCTGGTACCATGTCCCTGACGAGATTTTACTCTAAACGTGGCTTGAAATGTGAATTAAGAACGAGACTAATGGGCTGCATATTCCTCATACAAAGTCACAATGCAAATTGGAGATTGGATTGCAATGAAGCTTACAAGATTTTGCAGCCATTCGGTAGCGGTAGTTGCGAGGAATGGTCATTCAATGGAATCCAAAATTTAAACTGGAACAAATAAATCCCACCACCACGTTTCAATTTTGAATTGCACCGTCACATTTCTTCCTTACCTGTCTGTTGTTGTGGTCAACGTATTTAAGAAAGGAGATGAGATTCCTTTTCTGATGGTAAAATCATAGTTATTTACAACCACTCCACCTCCAGTCTACAATCGCCATGCTAAAGAATGGCTAATCTTGTTTCCCACAACGAGATCCTTGGCTCGAATGTGGTATTTTGGATCATCAATCGACAGACTGGCTTGATGCTGCTCTCCATGCCACCCTATTCTGTGTCAAACTTTACATTTCTGCGTATTTACTGCATCCTATATATCCTCTAATATGTTTGTCATATTCTTCTCTTGGTCTACTCCTGCTGATCTAACCACCTACTGTATATATTGAACCCATAATTCAAAGGGTTCAATATCCCTCCTAGACTAACTGAGCAAGTCCTAGGTATCTCAAGATATGTTCCACTAATTTCTGTTTTCTTCTGATCAAATTTCGCAAAATCGTTCTCCTTTCACGAACTCGATACATTAGAATCCCTTTATTTATGAGCAGATATACCCATATCGCCTTCAGCATTTTTATGTAACATGGGATTTCAAAAGTTTATATTCTATTTCTCTCTGCACTAGTTAATTTTTTGTCCATCTTTCACTTCCAGACAGTGCCACACTACACAAGTTTCCAAAAATATTTTTGCAATATGCGTACTTATATTTGATGTTGGCAAATTGATTTTCTTGTTTGTGATAGTCTGCACTTTACATCCTCCTCCTTTCGCTCGGTAAAATGTTTGCATTATTATTATTATTATTATTATTATTATTATTATTATTATTATTATTATTATTATTATTATTATTATTATTCTAATTATTATTATTATTATTATTATTATTGTTGTTGTTGTTGTTTTTTTGAGTCATCAGTCCTTAGACAGGTATGATGCAGCACTCCATGCATCCTTATCCTGTGCTAACCTTTTCATTTCTACGTAACTGCTGCATCCTACATCTGATCTAATCTGCTTGTCATATTCATACCTTGGTCTACCCCTACCGTTCTTACCACCTACACTTCCTTCAGAAACCAACTGAACAAGTCCTGGGTGTCTTAAGATGTGTCCTATCATTCTATCTCTTCCTCTCATCAAATTTAGCCAAATCGATCTCCTCTCGCCAGGCCGATTCAGTATCTCTTCATTTATGATTCGATCTATCCATCTCACCTTCAGCATTCTTCTGTAACACCACATTTCAAAAGCTTCTATTCTCTTTCTTTCTGAACTAGTAATCGTATATGTTTCACTTCCATACAATGCCACGCTCCACACGAAAGTCTTCAGAAACATCTTTCTAATTCCTATATCAATGTTTGAAGTGAGCAAATTTCTTTTCTTAAGAAAGCTCTTCCTTGCTTGTGCTAGTCTGCATTTTATGTCCTCCTTACTTCTGCTATCGTTAGTTGTTTTACTATCCAAGTAACAATATTCATCTACTTCCTTTAAGACTTCATTTCCTAATCTAATATTTCTTGCATCACTTGCCTTCATTCGACTGTACTCCATTACTTTTGTCTTTGTCTTATTGATTTTCATCTTGTACTCCTTACCTAAGACTTCGTCCATACCATTCAGCAGCTTCTCGAGATCTTCTGCAGTCTCAGATAAAATAACAATATCATCGGCAAATCTCAAGGTTTTGATTTCCTCTCCTTGGATTGAGATTCCCTTTCCCAATTCCTCTTTGATTTCCTTTACTGCCTGATCTATGTAAAAATTGAAAAGGAGGGGGGGGGGCAAACGTAGCCTTGCCTCACTCCTTTCTGGATTGCTGCTTCCTTTTCAAATCCCTCGATTCTTATCACTGCAGACTGATTTTTATACAGATAGTAGATAATTCTTCGTTACCGGTATCTGATCCCAATCACCTTCAGAATCTTAAGTAGCTGGTCCAGTCAACATTACTGAAAGCCTTTTCTAGATCTACGAATGCCATGTACGTGGGCTTGTCCTTCTTGATTCGATCCTCTAAGATCAGACGTAAAGTCAGGATTGCTTCACGTGTTCCTACAATTCTTCTGAAGCCAAATTGATCTTCTCCCAACTCAGCTTCAACTTGTTTTTCCATTCTTCGGTAAATAATACGTGTTAAAATTTTTCAGGCATGAGATACTAAAATAATGGTGCGGTAGTTTTCACAACTGTCAGCACCGGCTTTCTTGAGGATAGGTATAAAAATATTCTGCAGAAAATCAGAAGAGACTTCTCCTGTTTCATAGATTTTACACACTAAATGGAATATCCTTGCCATGCTGGTTTCTCCTAAGACAGTCAGTAATTCAGAGGGAATGTCAACAATTCCAGGTCTCTTGTTCCTATTTAGATCGCTCACAGCTCTGTCAAACTCTGAGCTCAAAATTGGGTCTCCCATTTTATCAGTATCAACAGCCTCTTCTTGTTTCAGAATCAAATCATCTACATCTTTACCTTGATACAACTGTTGGATATGTTCCTGCCATCTTTTTGCTTTGTCTTCTTTCCCTACAAGTAGTTTTCCATCTGAGCTCTTAATGTTCATACACCTAGATTTCCTTTCTCCAAAGGTTTCCTTAATATTCCTGTATGCAGCATCTACCTTTCCTAGGACCATACAACCTTCGACATCCTTGCACTTCTTCTTCAGCCATTCTTCCTTAGCTACCTTACACTTTCTATCCACTTCATTCTTTAATCGCCTGTATTCTTTTCTGCCCTCTTCATTTCTAGCATTCTTTTATTTTTGTCGTTCATCAACTCCATGGATAAATGGTTAACGTGCTGGCCTTTGGTCACAGGGTTCCCGGGTTCGATTCCCGAAAGGGTCGGGAATTTTAACAATCATTGGTTAAATTCTCTGGCACGGGGCTGGGTGTATGTGTCGTCGTCATCATCATTTCATCTTCATCATGACGCGCAGTTCGCTTACGGGCGTCAAATCGAAAGACCTGCAACTGGCGAGCCGAACTTGTCCTCGGACACTCCCGGCAGTAAAAGCCATACACCATCTCATTTCAATTAGGAAAAGTTTCTCCTGAGTTATCCACTGATTCTTAGTTAATCTTTTCTTCCTTCCTAACATTTCTTCAGCAACACTGCTGACTTCGTTTTTCATGACTATCCACTCTTCCTCTATTGTGTTTCCTTCAGCCTTTTCATTTAGTCCTTGTGCAACATTATCCTTGAAACAATCCCCCACACTCCTTTCTTTCAACTTGTCTAGAGCCCATCTTTTTGCATTCTTTCCTTTCTTCAATTTCTTCAAATTCAAATCGCATTTCATGATCAACAAGTTGTGGGCAGAGACCACGTTTGCTCCTAGGAAAGTTTTGCAATCCAGCAGCTTGTTTCTGAAACTCTGCCTAATCATAATGAAGGCTATTTGATACCTTCCAGTGTCTCCAGGTCTCGTCCACGTATAAACCGTCGTTTGTGGTGTTAGAACCAAGTATTAGCAAGGACTAAATTATGATCAGTGCAGAATTCAACCAGCCGACTTCCTCTTTCGTTCCTTTGTTCCAATCCGAATTCTCCCACTGCATTACCTTCTCTTCCTTGGCCTACCACTGCATTCCAGTCTCCCATCACAATGAGATTCTCGTCACCTTTTATATATTGTATTAAATCTTCTATCTCGTCATATATTCTTTCAATTTCCTCATCATCCGCTGAACTAGAAGGCATATAGACCTGCACTATTGTGGTGGTGGTCCTTGGCATGGTGTGTATGTGGACGACAGTAATCCTTTCACTATGCTGGTCGTAGTAGCTTACCCGCTGCCCTATTTCCTTATTTATTATTAAACCAGCTTCTGCATTTCCCCTGTTTGATTGTGTGTTGATCATTCTGTCGCCTGACCAAAATTCTTGCTCTTCTTGCCAACCTACTTTACTTATACCCACTACATCTAACTTTAGTCTATCCACCTCGATTTTCAGATTCTGTAACGTACCACAACGATTCAAACTTCTAACATTAAGTGCTCCGGCTAGCAGAATGTCAGTATCCATCTTCCTGATGATTGCCCCCTCTCGTGTAGTCTCCACCCGGAGATCCGTATGGGGACTATTTTATTTCCGGAATATTTTACGCCGGGAGGAAGCCATCACCAGTACATCTAGCTAGCTTCCCATCTTTACGTCTCCGGTAACCTTCAATGTGTTACTGCGATAACGTTAGACCACTAGTAGAAGAAAAGCGTTCTGTGTTCAAAAATTATATCACCATTTCACTGCTGCACCTCCTCCTAGCTTCGTAGAGCACGTTCCAAACACTAATGGCTTCTAAAGCATCACTCATTGTTGAGATGGACCTTTATTATTATTATTATTATTATTATTATTATTATTATTATTATTATTACTGTTGTAGTACTTCGCGATCACTGCGGATCTTATTATACACTTCACTTACCACATCGTCGCCTCTGTCTTTGTTAAGTTTTTTTTTTTTTTTTTTTGCTAGGGGCTTCACGTCGCGCCGACACAGATAGGTCTTATGGCGACTAGGAAAGGCCTAGGAGTTGGAAGGAAGCGGCCGTGGCCTTAATTAAGGTACAGCCCCAGCATTTGCCTGGTGTGAAAATGGGAAACCACGGAAAACTATTTTCAGGGCTGCCGATAGTGGGATTCGAACCTACTATCTCCCGGATGCGAGCTCACAGCTGCGCGCCTCTACGCGCACGGCCAACTCGCCCGGTTTTATTAATTTTAAGCTACCGTCTATTGTTGAATACGACCTTGAGAGTTGGTTACGCGTGGATTGGAGCAAGTAACTGTTAACTTGCATTTGGCAGATAGTGGGTTCGAACCACACTGCTGGCAGCCCTGAAGATGGTTTCCCGTGGTTTCCCCCTTTTCACACCAAGCAAATGGCGAAGCTGTACACTAATTAAAGCCACGGTCGTTTTCTTCCTGTTTCTAGCGCTGTACTATCCCATCGACGCCATAAGACTTGTCTGTGTCGGTATGACGTAACAAAGCAAACCAAACCCCACGGCGCAACAGCCCAGAAGGGCCATGGCCTACCAAGCGACCGCTGCTCAGCCCGATGACTGCAGATGATGAGAAGTCGTGTGGTCAGCACGACTAATCCTCTCGGCCGATATTCTTGGTTTGAATACAATTCATTCAGCTATTCATTTATTCAATTCATGCATAGTCTCTCTTCAATGTGTAGGTGAACTCTGTGCATACTTATGACAAATAAATAGTAAAATAATTATTCTTGGTTTTCTAGACCGGGGCTGCCACCTTACCGTCAAATAGCTCCTCAACTGTTTTCACGCAGGCTGAGTGGACCGGTACGACGTAATACAACCAGAAAAAAATGTGTCATACGCTTGGCAGTCACATCGGTTCACAATGTCACAATTTATATTTCCCCAGCAATTTAGGAACTGCAAATTATCATCACTGGCATTGACATCATCTTCAGTTTTGGCGGCATTTATTTCCTCGGTGGATAAAAATTTCCGCATGGTGAGAACCATATTTCGAACTGAATTTTAACATGACGTTACATACGGGAAATACACATATGTTTATCGTATTAAGAAAGGCTGAAAAGTGCTTTCCTTGTGAGGAATATGCAGGCACAGGTACAGAAAATGTCTGACGCTATATACTAGATGTCACTAAAACCCATGATGCTATAACAAAAGACTACTCTACTGTATTTAATTAATTAATGAACAGTATTCATTTCTTGGGAATTTGTGGTATTAATTCTTTTGTAAATATAATTTCTGTCATTTTATATTGCCGTGACACGTTTTCAATTTTGATGAAATTCAAAAATTGGTTACTTGGTTTCGAACCCAAGTCTTAATTCGAGTTCAAGGGTGTCGTTAAATCAAAAGTCACAGAGACGATATACTATTTAACGTTCCAAGTACAGGCTCGCATCAGTATTCTCAATTGTTATGGCACTCTGTCAGCGCTTACATAAGAAGTCGTAGTTTCGAAATACGAAGAAGATAGATTTTATTCAGTGTTTTGAAGTGAAGTCATCCAATAGCCTATAACAAGTTAGCAAGTGTACCTGTACATTCCCTTACAAAGCAAGCCAGCTGGTTCGCAAAGCCAAGCCGTTCATCTGCCATGTATGCTGACTGCATTTATCTTAAAATAGCACTCTATTAGCACGGAGAGACGCCTATCTGCTATTCTGAATTAAGATGATAGTATTTAGACTGGCTATGAAATGAAATGGCGTATGGCTTTTAGTGCCGGGATATGTCCGAGGACTTCGGCTCGCCAGGTGCAGGTCTTTTGATTTGACACCCATAGGTGACCTGCGCGTCGTGATGAGGATGAAATGATGATGAAGACGACACATGCATCCAGTCCCCGTGCCACGGGAATTAAATGATGGTTAAAATTCCCTACCCTTCCAGGAATCGAACCCGGGACCCCTGTGACCAAAGGCCAGCACGCTAACAATTTAGCCATGGAGCCGAACAGACTGGCTATGACAATTAACAATAACAATGTTATTGGCTTTACGTCCCACTAACCATATTTTCGGTTTTCGGAGACGCCAATGTGTCGGAATTTTGTCCCGCAGGGTTTGTTTTACATGCCATTAAAATCTACCGACAGGAAGCTGACGTATTTCATCACGTTCAAATACCACCGGACTGAGCCAGGATCGAACATGCCAAGTTGGGGTCAGAAGGCCAGCGCCTTAACCGCCTGAATCACTCAGCCCGGCTCTGTGACCATTATTATATAATGAATACGTTTTGAGATACTGAATCTGGAGTAACAGAATGCACTCATATGTGCTTTATACTAGGAACAGAATGTGTAACTGTGTCGCAATATAGTGGTTTACAACTTCTGATCAATACTACATACGATCCAAACAATTCTTCCACTACATGTATCAGATAAGCCTAGGTTCCTCGCGTACGCCACTACTTTGTAGTGAGAATTTTCTTCAGCATTGCACAGATTAAATGGAAATGATACCGCAATACGACTGAGAACGATGTGTGCCTTATCTTAGAATGGAATGTGCTCTGATATGTTGATATGTCTGCCTTTATTAAACACTCACACTTGTGGGACCTCAGGTATGTGCGGCAGGGATAGCAGCTGCTTCACAAGGAGTGCTATGCAGCATTTAGCTGATGACGTAAGCTGAAAGGTACTAAATGCTGCGCGAGCTACTAACTTTATGGAGGGAAACGGTGGAAAGCGATGTTATGGATTACAGGCAGGAAGATCTGCATATTTGGGTTTAGTTATTCATACAAAATTGAAATTAGAGTAAATTAAAATAACTACAAGCTTGCAGAGTATATTCTTGATTCTCCGAAGAGAGTTATGCAAACTCATTATTAAGATGGCCGCTCCAAAAAACGTAAGGGTCAACTTGTAGAAGTTACAAGGGACATCGGTCAAAAGAAAGACAGGATTCCGTGAGCTCTGAGAAGTTGAACAACACTGGGGGTGGTAACAAATAATATGCTGTTCGCTCGAGGATGAGAAACTCGCCACCCAACTGAAAGTTAACTCCGGTCGAAAGTGTCTGGTTATTGACCCCCTGGTGGCCTCGAGTCCTCGCAAGTAATTGGTGATTGTTAATAATAATAATAATAATAATAATAATAATAATAATAATAATAATAATAATAATAATAATAATAATGTTATTGACTTTACACCCCACTAACTACTTGGACGGTTTTCGGAGACGCCCACCCTGAAATAATACCATTGATCATTAGCTCACCAGACAAAAAACTAGTCACCCTAGTGCACACGCACAGATGGATAGAGACAGTGCAGATGGCGCAGCGAACGAGTCCTGTACTCAACCGCACGCGCACTGCCTCTACGTGAGCATAAGGCAGTAGCGATCAGTGAGACATAGATGTTTCACGCAGTGTACTTCAACATGGGGAGTATGCGAAGATGTCACATAGTGGCAAAAAGGAGCAATCGTGTTTCCCTGTGCCCATGGCCGGACGGTGCGTGAAGTTGCTGGATATTTTGGTGTTTCGCAGCGGACTGTTCATCGTGTCTACAAGCAGTGGTGTACTACACGTGGCCATGAATCACGACGTCAGAATTGTGGTCGGAAAAATATCCTGACTGAGAGGGACCGGAGAGGCGTTTCTCGGCTTGTGAACCAAAATCGCTTCCAAATTCGATAAGAATTGCTGCAGTCAGTGAATGAAGGTCCATCCCAACCTGTTAGCGAGAGAACATTGCGACGGCAACTGCATGCAATAAACATGTGGAGTCGGTCACCTTGCAAGAGGCCATTGCTCACACAGTCGCATAAAGGTGCGTGTTTTCAATGGGCTAGAAATCATCGAACGTGAGCAGTAGCTGAATGGCAGAACGTAATGTGGCCTGACGAATCACGTTTTTGCCCGTATTTCAATGACGCACGTCGTCCAGTGCACCGAAGGCCAAATGACGCATTCCATCCTGGATGTGTGCAAGGTCAGGTTCAAGTCGGAGGTAGGTCTGTGATGTTTTAGGGGTGTTTTTCGTATCGTGGACTGAGACCGCTCACAGAGGTGACCACTAACATTAACCAGCGTGTTATTTAAACATTCTGGATGATCAGGTGTTGCCTTTCAGTCAATATCTGCCAGATGGGTATGCTATCGATTGCCCTACTTTTTAATATAGCAGCAAAGTTAATCGGGCTGGACGCATTTGTGACTGGTTTTATGAACACTTCCCTACCCTATTACGTCTCGATTGGCCTGCAGAATCATCTGACTTGAACCCCATTGAAAATCTGTCGGACTTGTTGGGACAGTGGGTGAAACGCCAACATCAGCATCTCTGCAATTTGGCGGAACTGCGTGATCAAATCCTCAGCGCGTGGCTTAACCTGGATGTGATGTACCTGCACAACCTTGTGATCTGACTTTCTAACTGAATCCAGGCGGTTATCAAGTCCAGAGGCGGAGTTACACGGTATTGAATGACGCTTGTAATGATTTCTGCAGGAGCGACTAGCTTTTTGTCCAGTGAGCTTATTATGACCTTTTTAAATTTTATTATTACAGTCGAACCTCTCTTCTGCGGACACCGTCGGTTCCGTGGAAAAATGTCCGTTACGAGAGGTGTCCGCTAAAACAAGTTTGTAAATATCGGACATTTTAACGGCAAAAAACATCCACCGTAAATATAAGCATACATATCTTTATTTTTATTTTTCTAAGTCATTTCTGTGTTAGTATTTCACAGAGTTATTATAAGTGATTTTACATCATTTACAAAATTACAGCTTCGTGAAGTAATCGTGAAGCATCGTCAGTGTAAATTTAGCACATATTTTCTTTTCTTTTCCTTCTCAAGTTGACCACCTGAGCTCGACCTTATCAGAGACAATCCGAGTTATGAATAGAATGATGCAAGAAGGGAAGAAAATCCCCAGATAACTTGTGAATCAACAGACTCTGGCAGCATTTCTGGGCAATTAGAATTCTCGGAATAGGCCTATACACCACTAGGTAGAACTGAATTCCGATGTACCTTCTCGCCCCTTGCATTCGAAATAGTACACACATTCAAAAAGAATTCTCTTATGTCTGAAGAATGGTTTTAAAAGAAAGGATGACTTGTGGTCCGTCATAATAAATTGTCCTGCAGCGTGTAAAATGTCCGCTTAATTCAAGTGGACGGGACAAATGGCGATGTCCGCTGTCCGGAGTTCGAGGTGTCCGCTTAAATGAGGCCAATTTAACACTTGTCTTATGTAAAATAAAATCGGTTCCGAGGAAAATTGTCCGTATAGTGAGGTGTCCGCTGAGTAAGGGTGTCCGTTAGGGCAGGTTCGACTGTATTAACAAATACATTACAAATGGGAAATATCCCGGTTGCAATGGTAACTTACAGTAGTGTAATAATAAAGTTGACATAATTACCCAAAAACAACAAACCAAGAAACAAACACCATGAGTGCAACAAGCAATTCAATGGAAAGAAAAGATTACAAAAAATACTACTATCTTAACATTCTAAATCCAGAGTCATCGTATAAAAATTCACACACAGCTTAATTATTTCCCGTGCTTAACACTACAGCTTACAGTCATTCGACCGGGTCAGGAATGAAATGAATGAAGCCCCATCTAGCGGCGAGGATGGGAAATGTGCCGGCTGCCGAAGCCAGACGCACTCCTCTGGGCCAGTGATAAATGACTGACAGATGAAGTGAAATGTTAATGGAGAGTGTTGCTTGAATGAGAGATGACGGGGAAAACCGGAGTACCCGGAGAAAAAACTGCCCCGCCTCCGCTTTGTCCAACACAAATCTCACATGGAGTGACTGGGATTTGAACCACGGTATCCAGCGGCGAGAGGCCGGCGCGCTGCCGCCTGAGCCACGGAGGCTCAGGTTGAGATTACTACTAGCTTAATATTACAAGTGATAATAAAGTTTAAAACATAACCACCCAACAACAACAACAACAACAACAACAACATGAGTACATCAGACAATTCCCTGGAAATAGAATACTACAAGAAAAACTATTAGTTTCACAATCTAAACCAAGCAGAAAATCACAAATTCAGTGCCCATAATTTACAACTTTTACTTTGAACTTTACACTAGCATTAATGGTCTTCTTAAATGATATGAAATGGCGTATGGCTTTTAGTGCCGGGAGTGTCCGAGGACAAGTTCGGCTCGCCAGGTGCAGGTCTTTCGATTTGACACCCGTAGGCGACCTGCGCGTCGTGATGAGGATGAAATGATGATGAAGACAACACACACAACCAGCCCCCGTGCCAGCGAAATTAACCAATGATCGTTAAAATTTCCGACCTTGCCGGGAATCAAACCCAGGACCCCTGTGACCAAAGGTCAGCACGCTAACCATTTAGCGATGGAGCCGGACTCTTCTTAAATGACTTGATACCGGAGGGACTCTATCAAAGACTGCTGCATGTAATTTATGCCAGTCCCTTATGGTCCTGTTTACAAAGGAAAACTTGCCCACGTCCGTATGTTGGTTTCTGACCCTAATTTTATGCGCATGATAATTTCTCGATAAGTACAAGGGAGGTTTCAACCTATTCCTAATACTAATCCAGGCAACCCTTCCAGTATAGCTCTTATAAATACTACACAGGCGAGCTCTAGTTCTTCTAGATTCAAGACTTTCCCAATTAATGGTATTCCTCCTATTCCCGGTTACGAAAAGCATCGCTCTTCTTTGAACTTCTTCTAGGGAATTTAGTAAACCCACCCTGTACGGATCCTAGCACACAGATCCATATTCGAGAATGTCTTACCAAGCATTTATAAGCTTTACTTTTGGCACCAGAATTAGCTTTCTTGAGATTACGCATAATAAAATCTAACGATCTCCAGGATTTCTGAACTACATTTTCCACTTGCGCTGGCCAGTTTAAGTCTTTTCTAATAGTAACACCTCAGTACTTACAACTTCAACACTTTTCCCCTCTAATTTCATCATCTCTCTTTCCTGTTATTTTCTTTTTACTGAAACACAATTTATTGCTTTTTCTGCCGTTGATTTTCATTCGATTTTCACGCGCCCATTTTTCAATCGTATCTAAATCCTGCTGAAGCAATAGTTCGTCCTTCTCTGTCTTTAGCTCCCGGTATATGACGCAATCATCGGCAAAGGGGCGCACTTCCAATTTTATCGAATCAGGCATATCATTCATGAAAAG
Source organism: Anabrus simplex (assembly GCF_040414725.1). Taxonomy (NCBI): domain Eukaryota; kingdom Metazoa; phylum Arthropoda; class Insecta; order Orthoptera; family Tettigoniidae; genus Anabrus; species Anabrus simplex. The sequence continues at coordinate 305,036,929 of NC_090266.1, forward strand.
TATGAAAAGAATTGGCCCAATAACGCTGCCCTGAGCCACACTAGACGCAACGCTTATTGGATAAGGTAGCGTTTCTCCCACGCTCACCCTCTGAGTTCTTCCATTGAGGAGTTCCCGTATCCATTTCACAACTCTGATGTCAATGCCCGTACGCGCTAACTTGTTAAGGAGGATGTCATGTGGCACAAGATCGAATGCCTCAGCAAAATCAATCTTATTGAATCAATCCTAGACCCACTGTCGAGCTTATCCGATATATGTTGACATACGGAACAGAGCTGACTTTAGCAGGAGAAACCTTCTCTAAAACGATGCTGCCTCTTAAATATCATTCCAGAAGAGTCCCATTTTAACCTCAAATAATCTACTATTAATTGCCCCGCTTGTTTTCATGCGATTGACATCAAACTTACTGGTCTGTGGTTAATCAAGTCGCTCTTGTCACCCCTTTTGTGAATAGGAACTACAATGGTTATTTCCAATCTTCTGGAACCTTTGTATTGTTTAGTGATATATTAAAGATTCTTATTAAATATGGTAGGATCGCTTCACACCCCAGTTTAAGTGCCTCTCCGGAAATAGTCTGGCACACATTTGCTTCTTTTGAGTTTAGAAAGACCTTTACGCAATAATGAAGCTTTAATTTGGAAAACATTATTAGTTTTCGGAAAGTTGTCCCTGAATAACTGTGCCGCCGGATTAAAAACCTTTAATGCTTCCACTTTATCTGTTTCTTTTGTCGCCAACACATCCCCTCCTATACATAGAGAAGGGACTGATTTGTTCTCTCCCTTATATAAAAAAAAGGGTTCCAGGAATTTCGAGTTTCGTTTAGGATATTGTCAAGGTATTTCTCTTTAGCCACTTTCTTTTCTGCTAGCAAAAGCTTCACCAAACTTCTTTATTACGCTTTGCATGCATCGTTACTTTTTCTTATGTTGAACGCTCTCCTAGTCTTACGTTTAAGCTTCCTAATAGTCGCGGTATAGTACGCCGGATCTGAATTTTTCTGAATTATCCGTTTGGGAATGAATTTATTCAGTCCAGTATTCAAAGTAATTTTGAAGTTCTCCCAAATATCGTCCATCCCCTTGCCCTCCTTTAACCAATTAGTATAGCACAACCAAAAAAGTTTTTTTTTTGCTAGGGGCTTTACGTCGCACCGACACAGATAGGTCTTATGGCGACGATGGGATGGGAAAGGCCTAGGAGTTGGAAGGAAGCGGCCGTGGCCTTAATTAAGGTACAGCCCCAGCATTTGCCTGGTCTGAAAATGGGAAACCACGGAAAACCATTTTCAGGGCTGCCGATAGTGGGATTCGAACCTACTATCTCCCGGATGCTAAAAAAGATTTGAAAACCTACGGAGTCTCCCCCGGTATAACACCAAATAGTCTTACAAATTCCCATATACCTCGTAACACAAGTTTCCCAAGGGAGATCGAGTACCACTGCCCTATGGTCACTAATCCCCTGAGTTACGTCACAAGATACAACTAGGTCATCCGGTCTGACTAGAAAAACACGTAAAAGTGCTCGTTTACATGGGTTTTTTCAAACGACTTGGGAAAAGCTATTATTCCACACTAATAAGTTAACTGCTTCCTGCGATAGGCCCCCCGTAGTTGACCCATCCCAGTTTACTGACGGTCGGTTTAGATTCCCTGCAATTATAGTTCTTTTCCCGTAGATTATATTTGCACATGTCAGTTCTGAAAGAAGCGTGATCGTGTTTAAAGCTGATTTCGGCGGGAGATAAGCTCCAATAATTATTATATTTTGTTTATTGGGTGCATTATTTACCTCCAACCGAATTATTTTGCAGTCATCGAGAACACATTTTAACGTACTGCTTAGCTCTGACCTAACATAAATGGAAATTCCCCCTCCTTTCGATCTTCTATCCCGTCTAAATGTTAGAAAATATAACCTGAATATTTCTGAATTATATATATTATCCGATAACCAACTTTTCGTTCCCACAATTATATTAGGGTTACTCGCTTCAACTAAGATTTCGAATTTTGCGATTTTATTACCAATACTTCCACAGTTTACCTGCAACAATCTAAGAAACTTACCCGAGCTTGTATCACTGCCTCTCACAATATCCTGTTGGTGGCCCCGTTGTCGTTGTAGCTGCATTGAATCTGGTCCCGTCGTGGATCGGCATTCGGCTGCCCGTTCTGCGCCGTCATCCGTTTGGATGGAAAAGGTCTCGGTAACCCTTGAAAAGCGTTCACCTACTGTCGGATTTTTTATTATGGACACTCGAGTTTAGGCTTTAATTACAAACGAATCAATAGGCCTATTGACATTCGAGTTATACCAATATTTTCCTTATTTAATTCTACATTAGCGTATATAAGACGCATTGTTTTCGACGTTCATTAAATCTTTTTTATTTGTGGTTGTAATAAATATTGCCCGGGTTTTTGGCTTCTTCTCTACGAAGCGCTCACTTAGGAATATGTACAAGGAAAACGACTTGTCTGATTCTAATGAAATTTTTATATGTTATAACCACATATATTTGTAGTATAATATTCAAGTCACAATTTTTTCAACTACCCTGAAAAAAGTTCTTATCATTTTTCTAAAGCAACTCTTTCTCAGCCTAGGATAAACGTACAGCAGCAAACTTGGGCTTGTTTTGAAGCACTCAGTCATGGTTATCAGAAATTAAAACAACTGTAACCGTACAGTGTGGTACCGAATTTATGAAGAGTAATATTCAAAGGAAGTTTTGTCCACGCCGGACCGTGCGATTAACTGCAGGCCGGGTGGTGAAATCGGGCGCAGTGTTGCCGCGTTCAGTAGTACTCACGCGCGCAACGAACACAGCTTTTCGTTTACTTTCATTCGTTTACTTTCAACCTTTAATGTTATTTCCTTTTATAAATTCCACTTCCCATCACCTTTTCTCATAAGGGCTTTGGACCTTCAACGGCAGGTTTAAAAATGGTTAACTTCCTAATTTAGAAATATCACACTGTACAATTTTTACAAGAGTTATTTGTATTATTATTTACATATATTTACGGTATTTAATTCTATCAATTTTCTTCGTCTGAAAAATCACTGTGTTCCGAAGAATCGGTGCTGCTGTCATTCGTGTTGATTATGACTGACTCGAAATAAGGAACATTTGCAGAGTCCATCTTTTTCCCAGTAGTGGTCTTCAGTTTTCTTTGCGTGTTTAATACATTGTTTCCAGAGTTCAGGGGTCACGGTACGTAAGGCTTCTTGGCATAAAGCGTAAATTGCTTCCATACCTCTACCATTTTCTAATGTGTTAGCCATATTTGTTTTTGCTATTTTCCCTTTTACGTAAGTCCAAATGAGCTCGATTGGATTAAGCTCGCAATGGGCCACTGGTAACCAAATAATCCGTGCATCTGGTCGAAGTCGTTTTGGGCAGTTGTTCCAGCTTCTTTACCGGCGTTTGAAACTAAGGCCTGGCAAGGACAATCAGCTCTAATTTAGTTAATTTGTTATAATCGTCAACTCCAGGTGGTAGTGAAATATTCTTTGACGTTATCCAATGTATAATTTCACGTTTCAGCCATGACATGTTCGGGTTTTAAGATGAAGGATCGACCCTCGTATGATATGGAGCTTGATCTATAACGACAGCCGAACTTTGAGGCAATAAACTCAGGACTTTCATGAACCATTCTTCATAATGAGTCGAGTTCATCTCATTCTGGTAATCACCACTACTTTTCTTGCCAATAAAACAAGGTTCTGCACCGTCAAGAAATCGTTCTTCACTTACGATGTGTAAAATTATGACCTGGAGACGTATTTCCATCATTCTCCTTTGAAGCGACTCCTACTCTCTTCACTGACGACAGCGATAATCCAAGACAATCTGCCACCTTCTGGTACACAGGGAACCTCTTGTCCCCTACTTTTCCCCCCTCACATTGAAAGAAACAATAACACTCAAAATCATTGCAAACCGGGTGAGTTGGCCATGCGGTTACGAACGCGCAGCTGTGAGCTCGCATCCGGGAGATAGTGGGTTCGAACCCCACTGAGGGCAGCCCTGAAGTTGGTTTTCCGTGGTTTCCCATTTTCACACCAGGCAAATGCTGGGGCTGTACCTTAATTAAGGCCACGGCTGCTTCCTTCCCATTCATCGGCTTTTCCTCTCCCATCGTCGCCATAAGACCTGTCTATGCCGGTGCGACGTAAAGCAAATAACAACAACAACAAATCATTGCAAGTTCACCCTCTGATAACGGCGGTCTCGGAGGCATCTTGAAGTGACATGGTCAACATGCAGAACATAGGAAAACTGAAAATTACTTCCGGACAAACCAAGGTCACGGGCATTCCGTTTCACAACTGCCCGGGGCGAGTGTACTGTGTTCGTTGCGCGCGTGATTACTACTGAACGCGGCAACACTGCGCCCAATTTTACCACCCGGCCTGCTGTTAATCGCACGGTCCGGCGTAGACAAAACCTCCCTTCAATATTACTCTTCATCAGGCCCCGATTTCAAGTAGTTAGCGCCCTGGGCAAACAATATTTAGCCGCCCGCCCCTCTGCTCGTTCTAAATAAATAATTGTTTACAAATTAAATATTACAGTTTTCAAGATTATGAGTTTTAAAACAGCACATTATGCAAATACAGTTAATTCTCATAATTAAAGTTATCAAGCCAAATAAAGATAAGAGCCAAATAAGAATGAGGCTATTTTTATTTTTATTTAAAAAGCCGTTGGTTCAGTTTGATAGTTTGTATGTAAGTAAATAATTTTAGAAATAAGACACGTTTTCTTCATAAAATTTAAGTATATAGATTAAGTTCAGGTTTTAAAGTTAGAATAGTTTAAAGTGCTTTATATAGTCTAATAAAATAATTGGAATAATTTGTGGAATGTAATGAATTTAAGACGTAATTCACGCAGGCCATAATTACTCGATCCGCCGGCCGCCGCCCCTCAAAAACTGGCGCCCTGGGCAAATGCCCAGTCCGCCCATTTGTAAATCGGGGCCTGCTCTTCATACATTCGGTACCACACTGTACGGTTACAGTTGTTGTAGTTTCTGATAACCATGACTGCGTGCTTCAAAATAAGCCCAAGTTTGCTGCTGTACGTTTATCCTGCGCTGAGAAAGAGTTGCTTTAGATAAATGATAAGAACGTTTTTCAGGGTCGTTGAAAAAAATTGTGACTTGAGTATTACACTACAAATACACGTGGTTATAACATATAAAAATTTCATTAGAATCAGACAAGTCGTTTTCCTTGTACATATTTCTAAGTGAGCGCTTCGTAGAGAAGAAGCCAAAAACCCGGGCAATATTTATTACAACCACAAATAAAAATTATTTAATGAACGTCGAAAACAATGCGTCTTATATACGCTAATGTAGAATTAAACAAGTAAAATATTGGTATAACTCAAATTTCCATAGGCCTATTGATTCGTTTGTAATTAAAGCCTAAACTCGAGTGTCCACAATAAAAAATCCGACAGTAGTCTCGCCACTCCTCGCTGGTTCAGAAAAAGTCCATCCCTTCTGAAGTCCCTCTCGTTGATCCAACTGTTGCCGTCTACAAAGAGTGATCCGGAACTCTCGGCCACCCTCTGAAGCTCTTCTTTCAATCGGCCAATCTTCTACGATACATCTGGTTTCCTTAGTATACCACTAATTTCAAAATTTGCCTTCGGGAAGTTTGTTAGTCGAGTTCACTAGATCATAAATGTCCCCCATTACATATTCAGTCCGTTGCCTTTTAAAATCATTAGTTCCTACGTGGAGAATTACTAATTCCTCATTCCCGCCGAATTCGTCCTCTATTTTCCTGTTCAACTGCTCCGCTCGAATTCCCGGCATGCACATCACTTTCACCGACCTGTTTTCCTGTTCTATATGCCCCATGACAGAATCTCCTATCACCACACAATTTACAGGTTTTATATTCTCCACAGATGAATGAGTGCATGCATTTATCATATACAAATTCTATAACTGCTTTGTAGCTCCGCAATCGTGAGATTTGCTTCATTTAGTTCCCGATGTAGTTCGTCAATTTTTGCTTTGTCGCTAGTCACATTCCTGTTCATGAAGCACTTGCTACATGCCATCCTTTCCTTATCACTGTCCAGGGCCTGTAGCTTAATACACTTGAAATGTAACCACATTTCACATGTATTGCATCCGGGAGATAGTAGGTTCGAATCCCACTATCGGCAGCCCTGAAAATGGTTTTCCGTGGTTTCCCATTTTCACACCAGGCAAATGCTGGGGCTGTACCTTAATTAAGGCCACGGCCGCTTCCTTCCAACTCCTAAGCCTTTCCTATCACATCGTCGCTACAAGACCTATCTGTGTCGGTGCGACGTAAAGACCCTAGCGAAAAAGAAATTCACCTGTATCACACTTAACACTAGATATTAAGTTCCTCTCACACGCCACACACTTCACGTTCACATTCACTACCTCTTCTGAAGCTGGTTGAACAGGGCCCGGTCACAAAAACTAAGCAATACGAATGAGAAACTTGTCGCACTGACCACTGTGCACTCCACTATCTACAGGCCGTCTGGTTGGATAGCAGTCATTCTGGCAGGCCAAGGGCCTTAATGGGCTCTATGTACCACGGATAATATGATGTAGACTCTAACTACATCATGTTTTGCAAAATTCATTAGATTGGACAAGTACACACGTGCTTAGAAACAAAGCTCGTAATTCATCCGGTCATATGAAATATATGGGCTAAAAATAATTAAAAGTATCGGTAACCTGTTATATATGTAATAGTTTATTCCTTGCATCAGTGCATTTTATGTAACGTACAGTTTACCATTTGCACCGTGCACTGGTTATAATGGTCAAATAAACTCCTGCGGGACAAAATTCCGGCACCTCGGCGTCTCCGAAAACCGTAAAGTATTTTAGTGGGGCCTAAAGCCAGAAACATTAAATTATTATTATTATTATTATTATTATTATTATTATTATTATTATTATTATTATTATTATTATTATTATCTCCCACAAAACCAATCCCCATGGGACATGCAAGTCTACAAAGACAAATGCTGTACAGCCGGCCTCCAGGTACAGCAGCGCTACGAAGTCAGCGTGACGACCTAGTTAGCCAGATTTCTTAGCTTTCTTGGCCACTAATATTAATTATAACCGAATGCAAATCCACCCAGTTAGGCCCCTTTCAACAGCAAGCATCATCGTCACCAAATCCATCCAGAACAAAGGTTTGAAACAGAACACTTATAAGGCAAGCATCCATAAGAACTGTAAATAGTTGCGAAACCGACTGAGTGGCTGCGCGGTCACGTAGCTATCAGCTTGCCTTCAGGAGATAGTGGGCTACAACCCCACTGTTGGCAGCCTTGAAGATGGTTTTCCGTGGTTTCCCATTTTCACACCAGGTAAATGCTGGGTTGTACCTTAATCGAGGCAACGGTCACTTCCTTCCCATTCGTAGCCCTTTCCTATCCCATCGTCGCCGTAAGATCTATCTGCGTCGGTACGACATAAAGCAAATGGTAAAGAAAATATTGTTGCGAATAATATACTGGCTGTTTTATTGAACTAATTTAATCTAGGATGACTCAATCAGCAAACACACACACACACACACACACACACACACACACACACACACACACACACACACACACACAATTATAGTCGATGATGAATGACAACACTTCACTGATTACTAGCTCTTTACAAAAGTCACTCGTCCTCACAGCGAGTCCACGTCTTTTAGTCGTTATCTGAAATGGGCGATTCCTCGTAATCTTAATGTGTCACCTTTCACTTTAACTTCACTGCACACGCACCACGTTTACGAGGGCTGTTTTCTTCAACCTCCAGTGCGCTTTAAAAAGCACATTGACATAAGAAAACGATTTTATCACTAAACGTTTAGTAGTTTCATACACATTTTCCCATATAATCGCCAACACGTTTTAGGCATTTGTCGTATCGTGACACCAGCTTTCCGATGCCCCCTGCGTGGAAGTTTGCAGCCAGTGAGGATATGTGCGTCTGGACAGCCTCCTGAAGTTATTCGTTTGTCCCCACAAATGGAGGTTTAAATCAGTGAACTTTCTACAGCAATTCCAGACATTTCAATGTCTTCTCTGTACACAATTGTGACTCAACACTTGGGATACCGGAAACGTTGTTCACGTTGGGGCCCATCAATATCGATTGAGGATCACAAAACTCAACAAATGGCGTCAGCCGTAATGTTTTTCACACGTTACCATAGCGAGGGGGAAGAGTTATTAAAGTCTCACTCCAAAAACCAAATAGCAGTTTATGAGCAGTGGGTGCATCTTTCTTCTCCAACAAGCCAAAAAAGTTTACGCTGATACTGAGCAACAGCTACCGTTTTTAGGAACCATAAAGGTGCCTTGTTTGTGGACTTTATGGAACAGGAGGCTGACCAGATGCTCCTTACCTCACTGGCGGCAGACTTCTTTGCAGAGGATATCGGAAGGCTGGTGTCACGATACGACAAATGCTTAAGTCGTTTTGGCGATTGTGTGGAAAAATAAGTAACTTTTAGTGATAAAATCATTTTCTTATGTCAATGTGTCTTTTATTAATAGCCCATCGGATATGAAAGAAACACAGCCTTCGTGCTTCACATAGCAGTTCAATGTAGTGAGGTTCGGACACACGTCTTTTGGCTATCGCAACGCATGGCTAGTGTACACTTGGCTCGACTTCAGACAAGACCGATAAATCGTACAATCACTCACGTGACGGCTGCCCACAGTGAAATCTCAGCTCAAGACTCGCAACTGACTACTCAGTACAAAACAAAACACCAGCAGCTCAACAACTTTAAGTGAGCCCGATTTTGTATACCTGGCGATGGTTAAGTATTTCCGGAAAATTCATGGGGACTGCGGACGAGAGGGACAATAGAAGAAGAGGTTGTGAAGTGCCCGGAGGCTGCCGGCCGGCATGAATCTCTCTAGTCTGACTCACGCGTCCATTCCGAGGACTATCGAAGGGGGGCTTCAGGAGAACTGACAGTCGTATTATCGCCAGACGATATGTTGTGCAAAAGTGACTATTAAATTGAAGATTTTGGAAGATGAACATAGTTATTCTAAATTTTCAATATGTTAATGAACTACAGATGTCTAAATGGTCCCTAGAAAACACCTGGAGTGCTTCGCTCGAGGTAAAATATTTCAGTAACGTGAGGAAAAGCGTGGTGAGACAATTTTGATCTGAGTTATCTCTAGCGTACGCCACCGTATCGTGGGCAGCCTTCTGAATAACAGATAAAGCTGCTTGACTGGCCATTACAGATTACCAAAGATAACTCATTGTCAATCGAATGAGGGCTGTTATATAATCCTGCAAGTCGTGACGGACTGATGCCAAACAGTAAGTTGCAATTTCAGAGCAAATGGATAGGAACACAGGACTCATATCATCTCGATTTTATTTTGTCGAGAAATGTGGAAACCTTTCCTGTTTTCACATTTCTCAACAAGTGCTTTAAACCCATCTCAGAGTCCGTTGACATTTTTATATACCGTTTTCCACTGATCATAGTTACTTTTTTAACTCCCTCATGCCTATTTTACTTGTCATATGATACTGCCCAATAGTCCTACTTTTAAGGCTTTCATTTTTTCACAGTTTTTAAACTACGACGAAAACAGCTTCGTGATCACTAATACCATCTACTACTTCGGTTTCTCTATACTGTAGGGCTAATCAGGTTTTACCAGCACCAGGTCCAGAATATTCTTCCCTCTAGTTGGTTCCATCACTTTGTGAATCAGCTGTCCTTCCCATAATATCTTATTTGCCATTTGCTGGTCATGCTTCCTGTCCTTCGCATTACCTTCCCAATTGATATTTGGTAAACTGAGATCACCCGCTACATTCACATTCTTTTCCATATCGTTTCCCTCATAGTTGATAATCTTATCAAATAATTCTGAATCTGCGTCAGTGCTACTCTTTCCCGGTGTGTACACTCCAAAGACATTAAGTTGCCTATCATCCTTAGAGATGAGCCATAGACTTATAATTTCAAGTTTGTCATCTTCAACTTTTTTGTTGCTTACAAATTCTTCTTTAACCAGAATTAATACTCCCCCTCCTACTATTCCTATCCTATATCTACGATACACACTCCAGTTCCGTGAGAAAATTTCTGCATTTATTACATCATTTCTCATCAATGTTTAAACTCCTATTACCATATCTGGTAAGTATATAACTATTAAATTACTTCATTCTATTAATTTCTCTACAATACTTCTACAGTTTAACACTGACGTTTTTTATGACATCCCTACTTCACTTTCGGATCACTGTAACCTTATCACCGCTCTTTGGACCACTCCGTTTCCCTGAATGTACCTCCCTATAACCGTTCTAAATAAATTTCTTAACTTATACGTACGACTGCGATTTAGGTGAAGGCCTTCTGAGCGCAGATCTCTATGGCACAAATCTCTTAAAAATGATGTTTCTATTTTTATTCCTTCCAATAGGGAACTTAATTATTTTGCAAGTTTATCTCGTATCAGTAAATTTTCGTATTTTGTAGTAAAACGAACTTTAGTATATACTTTCTTCATTTACGGGAAATAGCAATCAACGTCAAGAGAAGGAAAATATATTTTCTAGTATGACTTCGTTTTAAGTTAAGTTAAATTGAATTGAACTTGTTTAATGGGCTAGTTTTAATTGAAAAATGGTTCTATAACCATAAATTGTCAATTTTTCCCAACTTTGTTTTCCACCCAATTTGTCCTCTTGAATCAGATTATGACGTTTCCTCCACTTAAAAGCGCCACTCAAGCTTATTCGTCTACTAGTGTCATTCCATGACAACTCTCCATTGAAAGCTTAAAATCTACCACATAGTCGAGCATCTCGTCTCCTTACTCCCACGTCTTCCCAGAAAAACGTTAACAAAATGTTCATAACACTACTCCTTTATCGGAAATCATCCAGAACAAATCGTTCTGCTTTCCTTTGGGTCTTTTCCAGTTCTCGTATCAAGTAGTCCTGGTGTTGGTCCCATATACACTAACCATACAATAACTGGGTTCTTACCTGAGACTTATGCTCACTCCCCTTATATCCTTACTACCACCCCTTAATACTTCCATATATACATGTGAAGATATCTGTAACCTTTCTTAACAACCTCGTTATTATGATTACCCCAGTGATGATCATTCCTTATTATAAACACGTACGTACATAGTGTCCTCGATGAAGTATTATCAGCCTATCAATAATGTAATTAAATCGGAGAGGAATTTTTCTCGTGGTGAAATGTAAAACCTGGCTTTATATCCCATTAACCATCATACCATTGCCTGCTATCCATCTCGCAATATTGTTCATGTACGCCTGCAATCACTCACTCACAATCCTGCAGCGCATTTACTACTCTACACAGTACCGGCATAACATCATCGCAAATGGCCGTATCTGTGATTCCAGTTCTTTAATCTTATCATTTATATATACAAGAAAATATAAAGGTCCAATAATATTGCCCTGCGGGATCCCCCTCTTAATAATTACAGGACCAGATAACACTTGACGTACTGTAGGCCTATTTCTCTTGAGTTCCATTTTCTAGAAATGTAGCTTCCTATTCAACCTCTCTTTTGTCTAGTCCAGTAGCCCTCATTTTCGTCAATAATATCCCATAATCTGAACTATCAAAAGCCTTGGATAGGTCAATAGCGATATAGTCGATTTTCCTCCAGAATCTAAAATATCCTCTATATCTTGCTAGAATTCAAACTGGCTTGTATCAAACCACTTAGTAATTCCCAAACGTATGTAATATAATCAGCAGGAATGCTTTCACAGAACATAAAAACATATCATGCTGACTGGCCTGTAATTATCGACTTTATATTTGTCACCCTTTCCCTTATACATTAGGGCTACTATTGCAACTCTCCATTCATTTAGTATAGCTCCTTCATGCAAGCAGTAATCCAATAATTAATTCAGATATCCCAACACATAGTCCTTAATACATCCCTAGAAATCTTATCAAATACCAGCTGCCTTTCTAGCTTTCAAAGTTTTTATATCCCTGTAAATGTCTTTATTATCATTCAATAAATTTCCAGTTCTAATTTTGTTGGTCAGACTGCCACTCAGCTCCAACTCCCTGGCACTATCCCACAACTGCTTGCCACGGAGACTTTTGGCTGCTGGATTTCCCACCCTGACTAGGTTCGTCTCTCCTTAGCCAACCTGATCACCCCAGGCTCCCCCAAGGCAACCATGCTGATGGCAAGCTTATTGCATTCATTCATGTAGATTATTCACTGAGTACCAGAACTCCTGTTCTCATATCTATATAAATAAAATTGTTCGTGTCTGTTTGTTTGTCTGTTTGTTCCACCATCACGTCGAAACGGCTGGATAGATCTCAACCAAACTTCATATTTAGAGTATACTCCTCCCGGGGAAGGTTTCGATATGCATATCATTTTAAAATATTTGAATACACGGGGGGTTTATAGGAAAACCAGAATGGTTTTCCACCATCACGTCGAAACGGCTGGATAGATCTCAACCAAACTAAATATTTAGAGTATACTCCTCCCGGGGAAGGTTTCGATATGCATATCATTTTAAAATCCTTGAATACACGGGGGGTTTATAGGAAAACCAGAATGGTTTTTCCACCATCACGTCGAAACGGCTGGATAGATCTCAACCAAATTTCATATTTAGAGTATACTCATCCCGGGGAAGGTTTCGATATGCATATCATTTTAAAATCTTTGAATACACGGGGGGTTTATAGGAAAACCAGAATGGCTTTTCCACCATCACGTCGAAACGGCTCGATAGATCTCAACTAAACTTCATATTTAGAGTATACTCCTCCCGGGGGAGGTTTCGATATGCATATCATTTTTAAAATCTTTGAATACACGGGGGTTTATAGGAAAACCAGAATGGTTTTTCCACCATCACGTCGAAACGGCTGGATAGATCTCAACCAAACTTCATATTTAGAGTATACTCCTCCCGGGGAAGGTTTCGATAGGCATTTCATTTTAGAAACTTTGAATACACGGGGTGTTTATAGGAAAACCAGAATGGTTTTTCCACCCTCACGTCGAAACGGCTGGATAGATCTCATCCAAATTTCATATTTAGAGTATACTCATCCCAGGGAAGGTTTCGATATGCATATCATTTTAAAGTCTTTGAATGGACGGGGGTTTATAGGAAAACCAGAATGAAAACCAGAATGGTTTTCCACCATTTTCTCTTATACTATTGATTTTCTGTAAGCTTCGTTTACCGTACGTGAAACGCCTCTTCATTATAAACAACTTTCGTTATGTTCATAATTTACCTTACTCTTTACATGACGGAGAAATTTACAAATTTCTGCTGGTACCATGCTCTGCATTGAGTGACCGACAGACCGACAACGAACCTACAGGTTACCATGGCAACCTCTCTGACTGCATGCCAGCAGGGAAGTAACGTATTGCCATTTTCCTCATCATGCTTTTAAATTCGTGGTTGTTCCTTAGGTAGAAGGCAAGAGAGGCGTCAATCGGCCTATCTGCGGGATATTGGCGGAATATCGTTGGATGTTATAACCGCCTTTGAATAGATTAAGTAATAACACCATTAGTCATCTTCTTATTATTTGTTTACCTAGGAATGAATGGACCTAAATTTCTCCTCTGTTACCGCTTTATTATATCCATAACTCACACTAGCATAATTTGAGGGGCATTTGATTTTCCAATACATTAACTTGGCATTTACATATTTGTCGTTATCCGGCTGTCCTCAGTTATGATCCATTTTCTATTACTTTCAACTCTCTTAACTGTATTATTTTCTTCCTTAATTACGCCGTACGTACGCGAGTGCTACAAACTACTGGATGTATTTCCAGCAATACTCATATTTAGAATACACCTGTCCTTGATAGGTTTTAGGGCAAATATTGTTTCTAAACCCCTGAACTGACTGGGGGTTTATACGAAACCGAAACAGTGATTTTGCTCTTCACAAAATATACACAACTAACGTTAATTTAAATCTACCTGCCTTGGTAGAAATTAATTTCTTTTTTCTCATGTGCATCATTTCGATACGAGGATTAATAAGGGAGATATCATTAACGGACCGTTTTTTTGTACAAGTCCCATCGGAATTAACTCACGAGCGGGTGCGTGTAAAGCGTATTCCTTACAACTTGAAAACTACTGAAGACAATCGAACCAAAATTCATATTTAGCATCCACCTGTCCAAAGGTAGGTTTTAAACGTAAATAACATTTCATTTTCCGGAATGGACTGGCGGTTTATAGGGAACCGAAATGGTGATTTTACTCTTCCACAATATATACAGAACAAGACCAACCTGACTGGAAATCGACCAAACGTGATGGAATTCCACCTCTAAACCTTTTTTTCATGTGCATTTTTTCGTCAGGAGGATTAATAAGGGAGATATCATGAATGGTCAGTTTTGCAGGTTAAGTCCAGCGGACGTAGCCAAAAAGGTGTTTTACATGGAGCAGATTCCTTATCTATATAAATCAAATCGTAACGACTGTGTGCCTCTACACTGACTATTTTGGCGAAATTTTCGTACAGCTTTCCGTTTAAGGGGTAATAATGACCATCTGCATAATTTTTGGTTTAGTTTCCTGAAAGTCCTAATATTTACCCGCCTCGCCCAAAATCCAGATTTTGGCATAATCTGCCAGAAGAAAAAGGAAATTGAAATTTGACAACATTATACGTTTTAGCCTGTAGCGAACGGAAAACATCCAAGATCATTAAATGTTTCACTTTTTATCCCCGAAGAATATCGAAATATGCAGGCAATTTTAATGATGGTGCAGACCTTCGGAAATTCCTATCACATAACAGATTGCACAATCTCCGTTCAATTTGGAATGATCTACAACCTTGGTCTTATGACTTTTTGCCGTATCTGTATCCCTTTTACGTTTGATTTTTCTCTATTAATGGATGTTAAGTCAATTTGGAATTTTCACATGCATAATTCATACCTTCGATTACTTACATGAAATACAGAATCATCAAACTCTTCACGAAAATTGGCCCACCCAGTAGCCATATATGAGCCAAATGCTATGTATGTAGCTGTCACATAATTATCCGAAAAGTAATGTAATGTGAGATAATCTTACAAGAATGTTATGTTACCCTGTTCCACGTTTCTAACTCAATCTGACCCAAGAATAGATGACATATCATAGGACCAGCCATTTAGGCCACTAAATCCGGCGTGTCTTATGGTATAATCCTTTGTCGATATGACGTACGTTTAGTAGCAGTTTATCTGTAAATGAAGGTCTTCAATATTGTAAACACGCATATACTTTCGTATTGTACCCTGATGAGATAGGCTCTATCTTTCATGATTTGATTTTGATACGAGAAATACAGATATAAAGGAATATTAAATGAATACAGTGTCAGTTTTGTGTGGACGGGAGAATTTCGACATAAGCTAGACATATCGCGACTGTCCGTCGCCACACAGTAAGCTTGTCATTAAGGGGGAAAATGTTTCTTGGCCAGAAGATAAGAGGATTAAAGCTAGAGCTCACAACAACGAAGTAATGACTTCGAGGAAGTGAAAGAGTATATATTTCGGACCAAGGGCGAGCAGATGTATCACCAATACCGAGAATGTGACGTGCCAGTTTTTCCACGCCCGAGGCATTTGGTGTTGTCAACGTTACAAGGAAGAGATTTCAAACTAACCGAAGCGGTGTTGACCAATGAGAAAATTTATCATAGGCCCGCAGATAAACCAACATAAGAAAAACTCAGAGTGAACTCCAGTTAGCTTCTCCGTGAACAATAATTAAATTATTCCAACCACATAATTGAATAGAGGGGATTTTTGTGATATCGTTCCCATGTTGATTAATTGTAATCGTAATAAATTAAAGTAATGAATTCGTGGAAATGACCCACGCTATCTCGCCATTGGTCGAGATGAGCACGCCATCAGGGACGCCGAGTTAACGCGCGAAAGGTGGAGGACAGAAATTAAGTGATATTTCCATGATCACCGAACGATAGGAGTTCAGAATACGACACATGAATGTGTATCGCCAGTGTATTAAGTAGGATAAAGCAAGAGATCCAAATCCACCTGCATATGCCGATTTAGGATAACCAACCCCCCTCCCCAGAAGCTGACCGCGGATGACCCCGGCGGGAAATCATATCGTCCATAAAAGTCCAGAAGCGGACCTCACATCACTCAGTTCTTACCAGTCACCAGTCGTTATCGGTCACCAGTCGTGTCAGTCTATGAAGTAGTTGAGACTCTGACACGTTGACTCTGTAAGTCAGTACCTCGGGACGCATTCGAAGTCAGTTAAAGCTGAAAGTGCGTGAATTATTAGGAGAATGAATACGAACAGTGAAATTATCCATAGTACCGAGTGTAACTAATCAGTACAACTGTATGTGGAATTTAATAAATGTCATGTGATTGAATAATAAATAATTAACGGAACGCCGATAGTACCTTTGGAAGGCAGTGTGCGGAGCCTGAAGTAAACACCTCAAGATAGACGGTGAATAACTATCCGAGCAGGGAATTATAGGAGCTAGGCGATTATCAAGACGGCTTAGAAATAAACCAGGAAGTGCCGTTTGAAGACGCGATACGCGCCGGTTCAAATGAACGACATTTCGTCGTAATGTGTCACGACGTGTGTTTCGGGCGTATATGAAGAGTATATTGTGCGAGTGTCAGGGGTCTAGGAGCACCTATAAGTGTTGTTTTTTTTGTTATTAGTATTCTTGTGTAAAATAGTGTAATAAGGTATTAATCATGGGTAGTCACCCAGAAGTGTTTCATTGTGTTAAATTTGTATTGTGCGACATGATGGACGAGTAGATCACCATGGGGCCGTAAGGCCTATATCTCATCCGCTACGAGACAATGGAATTCTACATAGGAATGAGTACACAATTTTGATATTTGGGGGATGTTATCGCGACTAAACGGGGTTCAGTGTAAATTAATTATGGTTACTTAACATGGTCCGCCTCCCGAGTCCATGATTTTATTTTTTTGTTAGACGGACGAACTAATTTATATTAATGTAATAATGGGTTAGATTAATTAATTTGAGTATTTGTTTGTTGTATATAATGTAAATATGGGATATATTTCTTTCAATTAAGGCATGCTGTTTGTAATACTTTGACTTAAGTTCATTTCAAGTGTTAAATTCCTTTTTTTTGTGCTAACCCATTTATTTGATTTTCAATCACTGCGGTGATCATTTGTATGTTAATTAGGAATAATTTCTATTAGACAGCCAGATGATGAAAGAGCCAGAGTATGTAAGATTTGTGTTGCGTACGGAAGGTCATTAAAATACTAATAATAATCATGTTTGTGAGTTGACAAAGGAAAGTAAAATAATAATAATAATAATATTTGTGTGTCTGCAAGTTAAGGTATAATAATAATGACAGTGCTTCGTGAGTTAGCCAGTGCAAATATAATAATCAATGTGGAGATGACATGTAGCGTTAAAGACTTTCATTCGCGTAATCAGTTTGATTTTACGTAAATTTTTGATTTTACGTTTTTGGACTTTATTTTAACCATTAAAATTTTGTTTAAAAGCGATAAAGGCACGTGAATTAGAATGGTCACGATATGTTAAAAGCCCAGAATGATTTGAGCCCATATTTAGAGTTGGAAGTCATGAGGGACGAATATCCGGCGTGAAATAAATTGAGCCGTATTGTTTGTAATGATGAAATAGATGAATCTCAAGGCCTAAGATGATATAAAATACAGATGCCGGTGTTATTAGTGGTAGAATCCACGCACCGAGGATTAATTTATGAATTAAATGTTTGTAGAGTTCCGATGAAAGGAAATGGACTTCAAATTGGAAGGAATAGTTTAGCAATCGCCGGCATTGGAGGTATGTGCCCAGCCGCGATGTGCCATAGGTTGTGAGATGTGTCTTGGGAGGACAGGTGTCCCCATATAAAATTAACGGCAGTACGAAAGTGAAGGTACGGTCCCGAATACCGTGTTGTCCCGACCAATATAAAGCAGATCTTAGTGGTTCATAACGGGATTTAACATATGTGACTAAATTCTAAAGAGTGGAAATTAAAATATCATCTTTCCATTTTTAATAATAATAATAACAATAATCATACTCCAAGTGAATCTTGTCTTAAATCAAGTGCTTAGTGCCAAGATAAATCGGAATCGTAAAAGGGGTTATGCGTTAAACATATTAAGAGTGAACTACCGTGTAACAAGCGAAATTAATTTTTTTAAATTAATAATAATAATAAATAAAAACTAAGCTACTATTTTTTTGAAGAATTTACTTTTTTTATATTTTGGACATAATAATGAAGGTGGGAGTAGAAATGGAAAATTTGAGATTTTTAACTAATAATAATAATAAATAAAATATTTGAAGAAGGAGAAGAAGAAGAATAACCAATGAAGGTACTTTTTTTATTTTTATTTTTTTTGATGAAAATAATAAGAGCGAGAAGTTGAAGTATTATAGCAAGGATGATTACGGGTTACGATAATCACGATTTTCACTATTAATAATAATAATAATAATAATAATAATAATAATAATAATAAAAATATTTATGAGGAAGCTGATCATTATATTGTGCGGATAAATTAGGAGGAAGAACGACCCTTCGTTTGAAACGTCGGCAAGGGTTGGCATATAATCATCCCGGATGACAAAGGATAATAATCAAATACAGGATTATAATTGAAATTAATGATAATAATAAAATTAATTGATGGTAGTCAAAGAATATGATAATGATCAGATAAAGAATGGTAATGATATTATTTAATGATCATAGGAGGATATGCTAGGGACAGTCATCCTGTGTCGAACTGCTCCGAACCAGATGTTGGGTTTTCACGGGGAGATTGTTAGCAGTAGATACGTAAATAACCCACGGACGGCACATGTTTTCATGGTCAGAGCATAGTAATGAACCTTTCCGTACGTCTTGTCGTATTGACAAGTGTAAATATTGAAATAGGCTTTGAGTTAATGAACTCTACCTGGCGTGTTTGTGAATCTGGAAATAATAGGCTAGAGTTTGTCCGTATTATAAATTCCCGTTTTTTCGAGGCGATAACATTTTCTACGGTGGGTGTCCGGCTCACCAGAATGTACATACCGGAAGTGTCTCATGTCCAAACGGAACGAGGAGACGACAGTAAAAAGTTACTGTCGTGCCTTCGTCTCCGAAAGAAGATCTCCAGCGGTGAAACGTCCAATCATACGGATGTGAATTCGATCCCCAGTAACCAATTGGGGCGAATTCACCAGATGTTTTACACTACCAGAGTAGTGAGGTAAAATCCAAGTATTATGTCATTTATTTTTCAGGATTAAAGTGTCCCAATGTAAAATTGTCATCATGTGTAGTATGCAAAATAAGTGAATAAATTGCTCCTCATTGCAATTTCAATAGGAAACAGTTTCCATATCTTTTCATTGTAGTTAGTCCAATATGCCCATGGAATTTAAGTTGTCACTTCCCAGTCCTATTGTGGAGTCAAAAATTTGTATTCATGAATGAGTCGTCCCCCGTAACCTTAAATTTGCATGCCCCGTTCATCCCTGTGTTCATTTGATGCGCCGATATATATTTTTTTGATTTTCTTTATATAAATTTTTTTATCGTTTTCGAACTGATCACCCCTGAGATAAATGCTAGTCTGGGACTCAGGAGGTGAGCGGGTGCAGTATGTCGATCTATATACACTGACTGACAGAGCAAATGCAACACCAAGAAGGAGTGGTCAGAACTTTATGCCAATTGCAGGGTAGACTGACGTCACTGAGGAATGCTCATGATGTGAAATGCGCCGCTGTGCTGCGCACGTAGCGAACGATAAATGGGACACGGCGTTGGCGAATGGCCCACTTCGTACCGTGATTTCTCAGCCGACAGTCATTGTAGAACGTGTTGTCGTGTGCCACAGGACACGTGTATAGCTAAGAATGCCAGGCCGCCGTCAACGGAGGCATTTCCAGCAGACAGACGACTTTACGAGGGGTATGGTGATCGGGCTAAGAAGGGCAGGTTGGTCGCTTCGTCAAATCGCAGCCGATACCCATAGGGATGTGTCCACGGTGCAGCGCCTGTGGCGAAGATGGTTGGCGCAGGGACAAGTGGCACGTGCGAGGGGTCCAGGCGCAGCCCGAGTGACGTCAGCACGCGAGGATCGGCGCATCCGCCGCCAAGCGGTGGCAGCCCCGCACTCCACGTCAACCGCCATTCTTCAGCATGTGCAAGACACCCTGGCTGTTCCAATATCGACCAGAACAATTTCCCACCGATTGCTTGAAGGAGGCCTGCACTCCCGGCGTCCGCTCAGAAGACTACCATTGACTCCACAGCATAGACGTGCACGCCTGGCATGGTGCCGGGCTAGAGCGACTTGGATGAGGGAATGGCGGAACGTCGTGTTCTCCGATGAGTCACGCTTCTGTTCTGTCAGTGTGGAGCGCCCTACCGCTAGACAACGCGGCATCATGGTTTGGGGCGCTATTGCGTATGATTCCACGTCACCTCTAGTGCGTATTCAAGGCACGTTAAATGCCCACCGCTACGTGCAGCATGTGCTGCGGCCGGTGGCACTCCCGTACCTTCAGGGGCTGCCCAATGCTCTGTTTCAGCAGGATAATGCCCGCCCACACACTGCTCGCATCTCCCAACAGGCTCTACGAGGTGTACAGATGTTTCCGTGGCCAGCGTACTCTCCGGATCTCTCACCAATCGAACACGTGCGGGATCTCATTGGACGCCGTTTGCAAACTCTGCCCCAGCCTCGTACGGACGACCAACTGTGGCAAATGGTTTACAGAGAATGGAGAACCATCCCTCAGGACACCATCCGCACTCTTATTGACTCTGTACCCCGACGTGTTTCTGCGTGCATCGCCGCTCGCGGTGGTCCTACATCCTACTGAGTCGATGCCGTGCGCATTGTGTAACCTGCATATCGGTTTGAAATAAACATCAATTATTCGTCCGTGCCGACTCTGTTTTTTCCCCAACTTTCATCCCTTTCGAACCACTCCTCCTTGGTGTTGCATTGTCACTGTCAGTCAGTGTATATTCGCTGATGTCAATTTGTAGTGAACGAGAAAGGGTTGGTCTGCTATTGTAATCAGTACTCCCCACACCGACTTTGACTGGCAGTATGAAAGGGTTCCTTCTCCAACTCCTGTGTAACTGTCATTAGTAAGGAAGGTCTACAATTGTAATGAATAGTTCACTTCTCGATTTGACTTGCAGAAGGCAAGTGAGCATGCAGTTTTGTTTAAGACTCCCCTACCCGATTGTGTTTGGCAGTAGGCAAGGGTGCCCGCCATTATAAAGAAATGTCCTCATCTAAAATGTGACTGGCATTAGGCATAGTGGCCTGCTATTTTGATGGAAACTCACCAACTTGGTGTGACTGGCAGTAAGCTGGCTGGAAGTAGGAAAATGGGCCTGGCATTATAATGATAACTGCACAACTCAATTTCGAGTGATAGTAGGGTAATTGCCTGCCATTATAATAAAAACTGTAATCTAACTGGAAGCAGGAAAGGGGGGCTGCCATTTTAACGAAAACTCCCCAAATCGATTCTGTCCGCATAGTAGGCAATGGGGCCTGCAATTATAATGTAAACTTCCCAACTCGATTGTGAATGGCAGTAGGCAAGTGAGCCTGCCGTTATATCACAAATCCATAACAAACACTTTACATTGGAAACAACGTACGGGGACCTCCCCATGCTCTTTCTCGGATGACGCTAAGAGACATGCAATTTTAAAACAATCTTATTTACTGCATGCACACTATTTACTTCGATATTCGAATACAATGTAGAATACCGTAGCGAAGCACGGGTACATTCGCTAGTCGTCCTATAAACCCGGTCTCCAAGCAGCTGGATTGCTGGGGTACGCGACGACTCCCAGCCTCCCTACGGACTACCGGCAAATTTAGTGTCAGCAACAACTGTGGATATCAGCTAATCTGCCATAAGATTGTCACGTGTCCGAAGGCCGCCCGGTAGGGAAGTCCCCACTGCCTTTAAAAAGGCCACGTACGGCCATATCTCTTTTAAAATTAAGATAAACTTATCTCAAAATGGGGATGAAAATATGAAATGTATATTTTTATTACCTAGATCTCGACGTACTGTTGTCACCTAATTGGTGCATTAAGGACAGACCTCATTGGGATATACAGTATTTAGGCCTATGTCTGCCCCTTAGTCCTGTTTTCCTGATACAGGGTCTGGGCTGAGGTGAGATGGAATTAGATGATATGTTTTACGGGCGGAATTTTCTTCCTGCCACCAACGTCAGTAGCAATTTTTATTTTGTAAATATTAAAATGTATGATTAACAATATTAAATGTAGGGAACACTATACGTGTGTGACCGGGAAAAGATTTATTATTTTAGTTAGGATTTTCAAGTAATTTAAGAATAATCATTGATATTTAGCGGGCTTATTTGCATGAATTATTATATAGATCCCATAAATTCTTAGTGTATATGAAGCACATATTTGGGAAACTTATATTTCTTCATAATGTTATTATCTGGTAAAGATTTTCATAGTAGTTTGAATATAAACTATATGTTTGCTTCAAGTTGATTCAGGTATTTATAAATCCCGTATGATAGTAGATGATCATTGAAGATGTCCCAAACCGAGGTATTTTGTGAATTATATAGATATGCGAGAAGAATTAAATAACCTGTAAGAATGGAGTCTTCTCTGTAAATTAATAGAACGGATTTGAGATGCGGTGGTATGATATGGAAGGGTGAAGCTGTAACATGTTATGTTGTTGGAATGATAAAGGATAATAATAATTAATTATGGCTGTTGTGATATATTGAATTGGGCTGAATATATAGCCAAATAATGAATAATAAGAAGTAATGGCTCTCAAATGAATGCGTACTTGAGAACAAGCCGAGATGATATATAAAAGAAAGAGAGAAAGAAAGAAAGAAGGAAAGAAAGAAAGAAGGAAAGAAAGAAAGAAATGACGAGTTCAATGTGTTTTTGTAGCCACGGAGCTGGTCACACAGCTGTTGTCATGATTGACAGTTTTACTACGTGCGACTTAGGATCGAGGAAGATTTTGTAGTTCCCAGCAAAGTTTAAGGTTTACCAGCGAGATCCTTTTCATGATCCAACATCAGCTGAGGAGGTAAAGAAAATGAAATGAATGAAGGTGAATTAAATTACGTATGGAAGCGGACGCAATCGGATGTCGCCTATGAATAGGAACTGTCCCGGCATTTGCCTGGAAGTAAAATGAGGAAACTCCATTTGATATACAGCATTTAAGTTTGACCCTCGAAGCACCTGCAATTAAGGAATGTCGAATGAATGCTGACAGATTAAACTCGGTTTCAATTCGGTAGTTTATTTCCGGTAGTGTGGAAGTCTTTAACTGAGCCGGAGTGAGACTCCGCGAAGAATTGCTTGAATCGGTAGAATTTTAAATAATATAGAGAAATATTAAGGAAACGGCTGATAGGGAATCGGCCACCTGGGTGACAGCCTTGAATACAAATCGGTCGTGATTTGAAAGATAATTGTCCTTGAGGGATATGGGGGCCACAATTAGCACCAGGTGCCAAAGCAAAGAGTTCTGAGTAAATTAGAGGAACTGTACACGGAAGTTTTTGTTACAATACATTTTAAGAGATGGCTGTTGTAAGTTACCTAAGTCATTTTGATTTTCGGACAATTCTTTCTGTTCAAGGACTGGATGTCTCCCGTTCCGGAACTAAACAATGTTACTACATTGCTGTGTCCAACTTTTGTGTGACTGTGGACATCATGGTAATAACCAAGGGACCTCTAGATTTCCGTAGAATCTGAACCATAGGGACATTATTTTCTATTTCTAAAAGCCCAAATCCATTTGCTGAGATTCGAACCACGGTCCTTTTGATGAGAAACCACTGACCATGCCACTTGGCGATGACGCCCTCCAAAGTCAGAAAATGATTATAATGTGATTGGTTGTACGTCGCACTAATTACTTTTATAGCTTACGGAGTCACCGAGGAGATGTAATTTTGTCCCGCAGGAGTTACTTTACATGCCGGTAACTGTGACGTATTTGAATACTTTCAAATACCACTAAACTGAGCCTGGATCGAACCCATCAACTTGAGGTCAGAAACCCCGGGCTCTAGTTAGAAAATTATATAAACACTAATATGAGATGACGATTGACTGCAAGATTTTTTGTAGTGGATATGATATTGATAAATATGTTGGAACTTTTCAGTTTCACTTCTTTCCTTGTCTTGTCTTCTCCTTTCTTCTCCCTGTACTCCATACTTCTCTATTTTATGGTGAGGATTATGACTGCAGCATCCTTTTTCACAGAAGAATAGCTCTGTGTACCTGTACATGTTCAAGTATATGTGAGCCACGATATAAACTATTTCTCAAGTAGAACTCCCAGTGAAGAAAGGGAACATTTTCCTCTGCTCAATATCTCCCCCACTTTTATCGCCCACAGGCCCAAGAATGCTGCTGACGGCACAGTTCACTGATCCCCTCAGAAAGACATGTGACGTCATGAAATGGTCATCGGGAAAATTTCTTACACCCAGCCCAAGGAATTTGAGGTCCCACCTGCCATAGCTGAGTTTGGGCCGTCCAGAATAAATGTGCCTGCAAGCGCAGAGATGAAATTTGTTTGCTTGAGAATGTAAGGTTGTGCGTAATACTGTACCCAGTGGCTGTTCGTGATATTTTACTCTGGCAGGGCTGTGCCGCCATCTCTTCTCCCTCTCAAATGGTCTAGTTTTCACTGGCCAGCACAACGATACTTTTAGATGAATAATAATAATAATAATAATAATAATAATAATAATAATAATAATAATAATAATAATAATAATAATAATAATAATAATAATAATAATAATAATAATAATCGATGACTCCGGCTTAACAGAAGCCTGCTTGCACTACAACATTAGTTAATTAACTACACTACAATGGTATTTATGCACACACATTAACAAGCTAACAGCTAATTCAATCACGCCTATGGCACTGTACTGCTTCATTGATCACAATCACAAGTGATAACGACATACATGAAAACAAATAAACAGGGAGCTCCCGAATGTGTCTCTTCTTGCTGAAATTTCAAAGCATAAAAACGTATTTAATAATTTGACCACCCTACAAATAGTTCTGTCACGTTATGGTTGCATTTTTATTCTTTACTAGCTGATGTACCCGTGCTTCGCTACGGAATTTTACATTGTATACAGAATTCTAGGTTAGGTAGTGTACACGTTGTGAGCAAGACTGTATTAAATTGCATAGCCCTTAACTTTACCCTAGAAACGTGACGGGGAAGTCACCAAACGTCTTTTCTCATATGAAGACTGAGTTAGGGAATTTTAATTGTAATAGTAGGCCCGCTTACCTACCTTCAGTCACAGTCAGGTTGGGGAGTTTTCATTATAATGGTAGACATTCACTCTCCACTTACATTATTACATCCTCCCTCAGAAAAACTGTCTTACTGGTTTTCCCAACTGAAATTAACATACCACGTTACAATGACGTCAGTAGGAATGGCGCGATTAAAAGCAATGTTTCATATGAAATACTCGATCAAATAAAAAACTACACATTTCCTCACTTTCAATGAACAGGACTACGCTGCCGATCTAACAGTCCAAAGTTCCGGAGCTGGTATGACCAAAGCCGCAGACAGCCGTGGTCCGTGAACACTCTTCCCCCTTTTTCGGCGGGGGATCGAATAGTGGAGACTCCAGGGCAAAAACTATGCCCTTTTACTAATCTGTTTGCTAGGAGTACCCGGTGAGTCGGAAAATCTTAATTCACTACAATGGCGGCTGAAAAATATATCTGACTTGGAGGCAAATTTTTCCTCCAAGCCAGAGGAGAACGCCCCTCTTCACTGCTAATTTGGAATGAAATGAATGTAGAATTTAATAAAAGTGAAGAGGAAGAAGCTTTTCTTAAGAAACGGCTCCTTTCAGTGTTGAATTTTGAGTTATTTAATGAATTGTGCTGCTATAATTTGGAATAGGCCTAAATTGTTATTCTAGACCAGGCCGTACTACTACTACTACTACTACCACTACTACTACTACTACTACTACAAGTATGCACACTGCTCATTCAAAACAGCGCGTGAAAGTTGGGATCGAATAGCTGGAATACTATGATGAACCAGTGTGTTACGTACCAGCTGTATCAGAAAATGTATGAACCAGAGGAATGGCATGCTAAAGAAGAACGTTTTCTAACTCCGCAGCTATTTCCCGCCAATATTCAGTCAGACTGTTAAACACGGTACGCAGCAGTAAACCCATCTATCGGAGTTGAGAGGCAGCATAAGAGACAAAGTACATCACAACAAACAATGGTCAATGTAATGTTATTGTTGTTCAATGTTATGCG
The DNA here is from genome assembly GCF_040414725.1 of Anabrus simplex. Lineage (NCBI taxonomy): Eukaryota > Metazoa > Arthropoda > Insecta > Orthoptera > Tettigoniidae > Anabrus > Anabrus simplex. Next base: position 305,063,497 of record NC_090266.1, read on the forward strand.
CATTCGATATTGTAGGTCTTCACATTTAGTTTTCTTCCGACATTGAAATACCACTCATACCATAGTCGGTACGGTAAAACTGAATAAAACATAAATGATCAGAAATTGTATTCTCTATATCTTTTGATATATAATACTTTTCGATAGGATCAATAACATAGGTATTTAAAAATTACATTTTAGGCGCCTTCCTCTAAACTACAATGTCATCCAGGGTTAATAAATGTGTTTATAGCTTAGACTGTCGTTTCTTATTCCCCGACTCTACATACCAATTTTCAATAAGTTCTGTTAATCCATTTGCTCGTGGCTCGGCGTTGATATGGACTTAACAACAGAATTACAAATTCATGAATATCTGTGTTATCATAGCTGGTACGGTAAAATGTATAAGATATAAATGGTCGGAAATTTAATTCTATATAACTTTGGTTATGTAGTATTTATCGATACCAATATTTGAGAATTAAATGATTGGCCCTTCCCTAAACTACCATTTAACTCAGCGTGAATAAAATTATTTATAGCCTAGATAATAGCGACTTATGCCCTGAATTTGCATACCAATTTTCATTAAGATAGGGCAGCTAATAACATAAATATTTGAAAATTAAATTTTAGGCCTTCCTCTAAACTACAATTTTTATCAGCGTTGTAATGTTCCTTACTACTAATCTTATTTTACAACATATGTAAATCTGCATTTAACTTGAAAAATCTGAATATCTGCATTTAAAATGGAAATTATGATAATTAACATTCATTAAATAAAATACACACTCGTCGGACCTTGTACTCACACTTACTTGTTACCTGCTTACTTACACATACGTTATTTGAAGGGCGCCAGCTGTCACTCAGTACAGCAATAATAGAATGAGACTCTTGACCATCTCTAGGGTGTGGGGTAATAAGCTTACTGTTGACAACATACCATATAAGTTCTGGGAAAAGGAGATTGGCGTTCAGTTTCCCCATTCATTTTGAGGTTAAGATATTTTACTTTCAATGAAATGAAACTATGAATTCGTTTGATAGAACAATATATATTCTTTAAATAATATATCAAAAAAATAGTGAGTCTTGTTGCGATAAAACAGATGAGAATATGAAATTGTGACATTGCAACTGAAAGAAACTAGGCATGAATTTGAATTCTTCTTGACCGGACATTTAACAATTTATACGAAATATTTCCCTCACTGATTCACTTGACTGTACCTTCAACACTTTTAGTGTAATTACGACGTATTCCTTTGCTCTGGTGTTTACTGTAGATGTGTCACGCCTAACGTGGTGATACATCCTCGCGACTGCTTCTTCTCCATATCATCTGACTTCTTTGTAAGTCAATATGGTATGACCTCTTGGCAGGTCCAGGGTTGCCCTCTCTGACTCATTGGTAAGCCTTGCGTCCGCGTCTTCCACTAAGTGACGGACCAACCATTTGGTCTCACTCTCTCAATGACCAATAATGGCTCACTGAGTCTTCTCCATCTCTCGTTCACACTGGTTGACTGGCCACCTAAGGCCTCTTGATCTAGTAGACTACTTCACTGTACTGCATCCGTATAAGTAATGACTGACGCTACAATATGCATCCACCTTATATAGACGTTGGTTGACACAGCTACGTAATCTCCATAAATAGCAATGACATACTCCCACCTACGCGACAGATATTACATACAGTGGTGAAATAGCCCGCAGGCGGCTAACTCCGTGAGCGCATATCTAAATAAATACAATGCCGTAGCCATGGCGCGGCGATGACTTGGCAGAATCTCCACTGGTATAGCAATATAACAACGTCACTTCCAATCTCTGATATATACAACAATTCTCACTGTACAGGTATTGAGTGTGATTCTACACATACGTATATATGCATACATCTAAGTACAATCTTGCAAGCAACAGGCAATTGCAAAATCGAATTTAATAAAACGGATAATTACAATAATAGTAATAATACCACAGATAAAATAATAATAATACTGACATAATAATAATAATAATAATAATAATAATAATACAGATAAAATCATACAATAATAAAAATACAGATATCATCTTGTAACGGGATTTGAACCGTTACAATTCGCCTCCCTCATAAATAAATCGAAGAACAAAGAATCGATTGATTTATGAACAAAATTTTATATATATATATATATATATATATATATATATATATATATATATATAACACTGACACATATAAACACTTTAAATGAGTATACAACAATAATTTTATTTTTTTAACATCCATACATTTTATAAAATATCACAAATATGAGAATTTTTCTCGCACATTGCCATCGTAGATAACTGTTCAGTGTCCCATTCTCTTTTTCTCTCATACAAATCACAAGAGTACAGCAATCAATTTAACACACACAAATACTTTTCAATCAATATACAACATTCTTCTCCTTTTTTTAACATATCAAAATATTTTGTGAAAATTCACTTATATGAGAACTTTTCTCGCATATTGTTATCGCAGATAACTGTCCAATGTCCTGTTCTCCGTTTTGTCACACAGTACATGACAATGTAGCACTTATTCTTCCAATGCACCAATACGACACTTGGTTCACACGCATATCGCAGATGTTAATTTTATTTTGCCAGTTTCTTACAAAAATTAATCATCTTATTATTATCTCAACAAATCTCACATGAAGTACTTCTTTAAATGTATAATACTATAAATACCGACAATGTACCCTTCCTGATTTTATAAGAATATGCACACTTCCCGATACGGCTCACAATAGTGAAATACCCCTGATACAAAAGAAAGAATTTAGACATATTTCCCGCCTCTGCAGATGATGGGAATGGAACTCTAAGTAACACCTGTCACTCAAACTGAATCAATTTTGCCCTTATTACCTTACATATATCAATAAATCACATCCTTCTTGGCAACAATAATAAATGAAACAATACCGGTACTATGGCTACAAGATGGTTCAATTATTCCGTAATCCAGCATAATGTTTATTTGTTCTTAGACTTCACTAGCACATTTAAGTTGAATGGGGTACTTACCTCCCACAAACGATCAATGGTCATTTACTACATATTTATGTTCATATACGTGTTCTTCCTCACTTAACCACTAAATACATCTCGATGCTTACCTAACATCGCACACAATTACTCCTCCTGTAATTCACTCAAATTACCTCACGTCACTGCCTCATACCGACTATCCCTCGGATGCTGGTCGTACAGGCACGTAACACACCCAACAAAACATTTCCTCTCACTAGGAACAACTTCACTTACCTCTCATATATTTCAAAGAACACACGTCACCAACACACTTACCTCAGACCATCATAATTAACACGTACCGTACTTCTTTGTTAGTTTCCTCATAGAACAAACACACACTACCTAAATTAAAGTCTACTCTACTTCCATGATTTTCAACCAATTCAGCTCCTAAAATAACTGAATACACAAGTCTTAGTACAAAAAGGCATGGCTGAAACTTACAATCATCTTCTATCGTGATTACTACCGCTATCATCTTACAGTATTTACTCACTTTGACTTACCCAACGGCTGTTATAATATCTAATAGTACCTTTGCTTACCTTCTTCGTATCACAATTTCTATCATCGGAGTTACTACCTCACTACTTACATCATATTCTCAGTATTATAAGTACTTATATCAATTTAACAGATCACTTCTTACGTCGAACTTACTACTACCATTAATTACTCCATTATCTCCGACTACGTCATTACTTAAATATCTCACTTAACACTACTTAGGTCACAATCACACAGTACTCTTAAATATATTTTCACTACATAACTACTTATACTAAATACCAGTTCATTTTCTACCTTCAGCCTGTCCACTTACCGGTAACTTACCCGATTCCCTGTAAATCTGAAATACTCTGACTCGATAACGACACCTGGATAACATTCATATTAAGACTATCATAGTCTCTCTGATAACTCAAACCCGTACGCCTCCCATCTTCCGATTCTCTCTGATTACTCTTCTGACCTTCTCTCTCATAACTCTCATCCATACGCCTCCCATCTCCCGATTCTCTCTGATTACTCTTCCCACCACTATCACCATCAACACAACTATTAATCCTCTGCGGATCATGATTACTACCTCTTCTCTGAGACACGGCTAACATTTCTCCCTTTCTCTCTACAATACTACTTTCTCCAGACATCATGCGCTCTCTCTCTCGCGCGCGCCCTTGCACACATTCCTCCCAAAGCCTGTCAATGAAATTTTCTCTAAATTATCCCAAATTAGACATATTATCCCAGTACACTCGAAACCATATTTTACTTTCACCGATAAAAACATTAGACAAAACTTCCCGCACGTATTCCCATTCAATAACATTATTCCTCAACTTCCTTGCAAATCTTTTCTCAACTACTTTTACCAATTCTATAGTACTGAACTGTTTTCCAGAAAACTCGGTTAAATCACGATCCCTACTGAACAAACCACTCGCTACTATCATTTCTCTCGCCGTCTCACCTGTACCTTTCTGCCGTATCACACCCTGGCAGTTCACAACTTCTTCTTCTTCTTCTTCCGCTGCTCTTTCAGCATTCTCTTCCACTATTCTCACGTCTTCCTGCAATTCTTCCTCTCTCTCTCTCTCACCTGCTGTGATAGCATTTCCTGTTCGTTCCGTAGTTCAGTGACCTCCACAAGTTTGCTTTAAATTTGCTCATTTTTACTAATCTGTTCCCTCGTATCTTCCCCAACTGCATTGTAACTCTTGTCCAATCTTTTCTCGACTACGTCATGAATTTCTTCCCGATTACTAGAAATCTTATTACTTAACTCTTTGATATTCTCTGTACAAGTTCCTTTGACATGTTCAATTTGAGTATGAAGATCGCTCCGATTCAACTCCATTTCACCTCTAAGGTCAACACACTCTTTATTTACCTTATTTTCTAACTTAGATATTTGACTAGTTACCTCTACTATCTTAGTATCTATTTTATAATTTAGTGATTCACTTAAAGCATCTATTTTCTCATTGGTCACATTAAAATTTTCTTTATTACTGCCAATTAATTCTTCCATTTGTTTCTTATTATTTACACTACTACTACTACTAAATAATTCTTTCATCTCTTTCATCTCTTTCTTATTATTTTCAATCAGTTTCTTACAATTTTCATTATTATTACTAATTAATTCTTTCATCTCTTTATTATTTTACTCCATACGTTTCTGACTATTTTCACTACTACTAGTCATTTTCTTACAGTTTTCATTGTTGAGCTCGGTCATTTTGGCCATCAGCAAGTTAAAATGTTGTAAGGTCATTGCCCCTGAGACTTCCTTTTGAGTTTCAGTGTGCTTCTCAATTTCTGCACTTTCCTGAATTATCTCAGAAACTTCCATCGTATTCACCTATTCCCTACTCTGAATTTCACCTTGGATGTCCGCAGAAGCAATGACCTCGTCGTCACATGACTTGTTATTGTCTTCCTTGTCCATCTTTGGTTCACTAGTGATAGTCCGCGATCTCAAATTAATTTCCCTCTTCAAATCCCTTGACATATCCCCAAAATACAAATATATATCACAAAATTACACTCTTAACATTTACCGGTAATGATTCCGTTGGCTTAAATTGTGCATACTCCTCCCAAATGAACCTATGATATGCTGTAATTCAGAACAGATTCTGAATTTATTCGAGTCCCACGTTGCGTCGACACATTGTAAACTTTTATATTTAATACTAAACTAACAGGGTGTGGGGTAATAAGCTTACTTTTGTCAACATACCATATAAGTTCTGGGAAAAGGAGATTGGCGTTCGGTTTCCCCATTAATTTTGAGGTTAAGATATTTTACTTTCAATGAAATGAAACTATGAATTCGTTTGATTGAACAATATATATTCTTTAAATAATATATCAAAAAATAGTGAGTCTTGTTGCGATAAAACAGATGAGAATATGAAATTGTGACATTGCAACTGAAAGAAACTAGGCATGAATTTGAATTCTTCTTGACCGGACATTTAACAATTTATACGAAATATTTCCCTCACTGATTCACTTGACTGTACCTTCAACACTTTTAGTGTAATTACGACGTATTCCTTTGCTCTGGTGTTTACTGTAGATGTGTCACGCCTAACGTGGTGATACATCCTCGCGACTGCTTCTTCTCCATATCATCTGACTTCTTTGTAAGTCAATATGGTATGACCTCTTGGCAGGTCCAGGGTTGCCCTCTCTGACTCATTGGTAAGCCTTGCGTCCGCGTCTTCCACTAAGTGACGGACCAACCATTTGGTCTCACTCTCTCAATGACCAATAATGGCTCACTGAGTCTTCTCCATCTCTCGTTCACACTGGTTGACTGGCCACCTAAGGCCTCTTGATCTAGTAGACTACTTCACTGTACTGCATCCGTATAAGTAATGACTGACGCTACAATATGCATCCACCTTATATAGACGTTGGTTGACACAGCTACGTAATCTCCATAAATAGCAATGACATACTCCCACCTACGCGACAGATATTACATACAGTGGTGAAATAGCCCGCAGGCGGCTAACTCCGTGAGCGCATATCTAAATAAATACAATGCCGTAGCCATGGCGCGGCGATGACTTGGCAGAATCTCCACTGGTATAGCAATATAACAACGTCACTTCCAATCTCTGATATATACAACAATTCTCACTGTACAGGTATTGAGTGTGATTCTACACATACGTATATATGCACACATCTAAGTACAATCTTGCAAGCAACAGGCAATTACAAAATCGAATTGAATAAAACGGATAATTACAATAATAGTAATAATACCACAGATAAAATAATAATAATACTGACATAATAATAACAACAATAATAATAATAATAATAATACAGATAAAATCATACAATAATAAAAATACAGATATCATCTTGTAACGGGATTTGAACCGTTACAGCGTGAATAAAATTATTTATGGCCTAGATTGTAGTGACTTATTCCCGACTTTGCATACCGATTTTCATTACATTCTCTTCAGCCGTTTTCTAGTGATGAATGGGCGGGCAGGCAGGCAGGCTAAAAAGTGCATTTCCTTGTTACAGTGGACATGACCGATACAGAAATACTATTCTTTTCACATTCTGAGTAATGTACAGACAAAACGTATTGTATATATATTTCAGTTTCTTTATAGGATTAAATTGTTTTACGTGAGTAGAATGAAATGCATTGTGTTGTAAAATGTTTTGGAATTAATTTTTAACAACAAATTAATGTAAGACGTGAGGGAAAGCCTAGGTACATTGTAAAGTGGTTGGCAAAATTGCTGAGGGCTCCGCCGTTCAGCGCTGAAACTCGTCTACACTTTTCCTTCCTCTGACAAGCCCATATCATTCTTCTGGGCTCCTCCTGCACCCCGTACATTTGCTAAGTCTAGAGACCTACTGAGGGATCTCCTGCCACAGTCCGAGCGCCTAAAGGCTAAAGAGAAATCATCGTGCTTGCTGGACAGCAGCCATGGTCTGAAAGCGTTTGCCATTTCCTTAAATAGAAAAGCAAGATGTTTACAGCCGAAGTAAGAAAGATAACATTGTATAACTGAATAGCACACCACTACAAGTTCGACTTCGCTACATTTGTCCATCTCTTTATGTAATCAATTACAAAGTGAAATAAGGTTAGATGTTTTTTAAAAGGCGGTGGGGCGGCACCCAAATCCCTTCATGCACGAACCACCACTGTACTGTACAAGGAAGTGAGAATTACCGAGAGAGTCGGATATGCGGTCTGGGCCATGTGGCTGTTGAATTGCATTCGGGAGATACAGAGTTCTAACCCCACAGTTGGCTGCCCAGAATGTGGTTTTCCAGCTTACTGTAACAATAAAACTTGCGAATTCGAGCCTTCCGATACACTCTTCACTGTAGATACCAAATTGTTTACTTCAGGAGGCCCGGACTGCTTCGGAGTCTCGATGAAGTGAATGTTCTACATATGTTACGTCTATCATCTTGGACCTCCCATGGCTGTACACATGTAAGTTTCAGCATCCGTGCAGGCCACGAGAACGTGATCGTAAAGAATGAGTGACGGCAATAAAAATGTTAGTGCATAATTGAAACAAATGTGCAACTGATGAGCGATTTGCCTTGTTGTTAGGCAATACATCCTAGAGGAGGAATTTGTCTCTCTCTTCTTCCTATCCCAAAATTCTAGACACAAAATGAATTGCAGTTATTTCATTCACGTCCGTTGTTCCGTCTAGCGAGACACAAATCTATTTTATATCTAAATTTTCCCTTAGTTTACCTAACGTCATTTTACAAATATCAGGAACATAGCTGTTGATTCATACAGGACTGGTTGTTTTGTAGCCTATTCTCCTCCAGAATCGGATATAAGATCTTATGGCATAGCTTAGGCGATGGCATGATTGTCGAGACAAGCGTTTTACACACTGAATTTCCTTCGTGTCGGTCCGGGTTTAACTAAAGCTTCAGATGATTTATTCCTTTCAAGCTTACCACTTTCAGTTTATTGTGTTTCGTTATTTGAAGATGTTGTTGAACTTGCTACTCCTTAGTTGCGGTTGCCACTGTGTTAGAATATTTGCAAAACAAAACAGTTCTCTCAGTTAAAAATTCTTCGAACTCGTGTACATATGCATTATACATAATTAACAGTTCTATTCTCCTTATGCATTTTAAATCAAGTAGTAACTGTTCCGACCTCATTCGGACAGGTCCCTGGGAGCACGTAGTGCTAGGAACCACACGCTGGTTCATACACATAGAAAGATGAAAGGTATTTAACTATACGTATACTAGGTTTATTGCACTATATATACATCATGATATATCCGTTTCACATGTCGCTCGCACGATGGTTTTGATATTTACAGAACTTGTACGCATAACACATTTCACCATACATTCGTCCAGGCAGCCATGTTGCTTGTTTATCAACTGACTTGGTTACACGATTACACGCGAAGACGCCCGACCACTCCCGAGACAGGCTGTCCCAGGAAGCGGTGAGCCAGTGCACTATGACAAATAAAATTTAACCTCACGAGAAAAACTAAATTCACATATCTGCAGTTCCGGTTAAAGTTAGCACGAACGCGCAAAATTAATCTTAGTCTTTGTTTAGACAATGGTTTATGGCGTAATAACACAGACAGGCCCGCGACACGCACTGGCAGCAATCTTACCGTCGAATGAGATGCCTCCCTCCACATCTGTCATCTCTTATAGGGAGCAAAAAGTAAAGTCACGACAGGGAAAATCCCGGCAAACACCCTTGAGTTTGGTATGCGACCACTTGACTGCTTCCCACGGTGGCTGTATAACTGCGAAATTATCAAATTTGACATGCATTGATGGTGTTAGACATACCATGATGTTCATAACATTCTGGGGTTTATTTTCATAGTTTTATTTTCCAGAAAAACCCTCAGGTAGAGGAGATATCACACAATTTCTGTGACGTGGTGAACCTGTCCCTTCCCGCTTTAAGTGCTGTTAAGGCGGCATGGTACTTCCGAAAACAAAGTTCTTATCTCTCTTTCTTTCTCCAACACATCTTCCGTTTCACTCATATACGGTCACACCCTTCCTAGGGAACCACCTCCAACCTCCCGCGTTCTATAAGGCTTCACGCCCACATACTCGGCGTCATGTGCAATATTACAATTGCGTTAAGTATCGTCTATTAAGTCATGAACAGAATGGTTCAATATACTAGGTTTATTACACTATATATACATCACGATACATCAGTTTAATATGTCGCTCACGCGATGCTTTGGATATTTACAGAACTTGTCCGCATAACACATTTCACCATACATTATTTCAGGTAGCCATGCTGCTTGTTTATCAACTGACTCGGTCGCACGATTACACGCGAAGGCGCCCGACCACTCCCGAGACAGGCTATCCCAGGGAGTGGGGCCGCGCCAATGCTGTAGCACTCTGTTCAGCCACAAAAAGTAACAACACAGCCCTGTAATAAACTATGAGCCACAACCTGTTTCAAGACAACAAAGCACGACTGAGAAGAACTACGAGTAATTGTGCATGAAAGGAAATGTCATTTAACTATTTAGGAAGTGGGGGAAAAGTCAGTCCTGTTGTAAGTGAATTTCCAGGAAGCAGTACTTGCCTAATTGGGTTAGAGGTAGACAAAGCCATGGCTGGTTGTTTAGATGCTGTTGCTATATTTGAACGCGCTACCCACCTGCCTAACAGCCTACGTAGTAAAAACCAGCACACTTTCCTTTCTTGTACATGGCATGAGCCATGCACACGTTTCCAGTAATTAAGTTTTATACATGACAAATTTTCAAATACTGTCCTGCAGAAGCTGATGTCTTCACTCAAGGTGCAAATAATGTTTAAAATAGTCCAAGTACGAGAACAGAATATATGCACTATTTAAGTAAAACTACTCCGAATATGCAATTGCATACGCAAAATGCAGCATGAATAATTAATTATCCGAAGCCTGATGAAATGGCATATGGCTTTTAATGCCAGAAGTGTCCGAGGACATGTTCGGCTCACCAGATGCAGGTCTTTTGATATGACACCCGTAGGTGACCTGCGTGTCGTGATGAGGATGAAATGATGGTGAAGACGACACGTACATCCAGCCCCCGTGCCAGCGAAATTAACCAGTGATGGTTAAAATTCCCGATCTTGCCGGAAATCGAACCCGAGACCCCTGTGACCAAAGGCCAGCACGCTAACCATTTAGCCATGGAGCCGGAGCGAAGCCTGATGATAATTATAGTAATAAGAACGGTGGAGCAGTGAACTTTTACCTCAGGTCGCGTACATATTCTGGAAATATGGCATTTTGCTGAGTGGCCCTTACGGGATAGCCACTGGAAACTATAGAATGCGGATAGGAGCTATGAAATAAGTCCTTGCTAATACTTAGTTCAAACACCACAGACGACGGCTGAATACGTGGACAAGACCTGGAGACACTGAAAAGTTATCAAATAGACTTCATTACAATTAGGCAGAGATTCAGAAAGCAAGTGTGCGATTGCACGACCTTCTCAAGAGCAGACGTGGACTCCGAACAAAACTTGTTGTTTGTGAAATGCCATCTAAAGTCGAAGTAATTGAAGAAAGGGAGGAATACTAGGAGATAGAATCCCCAAACCTCGAGGGAAAAGAGTGAGGAATTATTTGAAGGAGTATGTTGCGGAGAGACTAAATGAAAATACTGAAGGAAACAAAATATATCAAGAGTGGACAGTCGTGAAGAATGAAATCAATAGGGCTACAGAAAAAAGTTAAGAAGAAAGGCAACATCAAGTAAGAATCGGCGAATAACTCACGAAATAATAGACCTGACTGACGAACAACGAAAGTATAATATTGCAAAAATGAGAATGGCAGAAACATAGTACAGGCGATAAAAAGAATGGGGGTACAAAGTGCGGGACAGCTAAGGAATAATGCCTGAAAGATAAGTGCTAGGTTCTTGAAGGTTATTTAGTTGTTGAAAGGTAGACGCTACATAGAGGAAAACGAAGGAAACCTCTGGAGAAGGGAAAACTAGGTGTATGAATATTAAGAGATCAGATGGAAAATCACTTCTAGGGAAAGAACACAAGGCAGAAAGACGGCAGGAATTTATTAAAGAATTGAATCAATGGAAATAAAGTAATGTTGGGGAACAAGAAGAAGCTGTTGATGCAAATTAACTGGGAGACCTAATTTTGAGGTCAGAATTTGACAGAGCTTTGAGGGACCTTAATAGGAACAATGCACTTCGAATATGTTGATGATATAACATCAGAATTACAGACTGCCTGAGAAAAAACAGGCGTGGGGAGGTTATTTCATTCAGTGTGCATGATGAATGCTGCAGGAGAAGTGCCATCTGATCTTAGACATAAAGTTGTAATAGCTATTCCCAAGAAAGCAAGTGCTGAAAAGTGTGAAAACTACCGCACCTTTAGTTTAGTATCTCCCGCTTGCAAAATTTTAACCATTATTATTTATTAGAGTATGGAAAGACAAATCGAACTGAGTTGGGAGAAGATCGGTTTAGCTTCAGAAGAAATGTAGGATCACGAGAAGCAATCCTGACTTTACGTCTGATCTTAGAGGATCGAATTAAGAGGGAGAAGTCCACGTACATGGCATTCGTAGATCTAGCAAATGCATTCAATGATGTTAATAAACCAAGCTATTTGGGATCCTGAAGGTGATCGGTATCAGATACCGAGAAAGAAGGATTATCAACAATCTGTATAAAAATCAGTCTACAAGGGTAAGAATCGTGGGCTATGAAAAGGAAGAAGCAATCCAATAGGGAGTGAGGTGGGGGTGCAGTTTGTCCCCCTCTCTCTTCTTTTCAAAGTTTGTATAGGATAGTGGTAAAGAAAATCAAAGAGGAATTTGAAAAGCGAATCCCAGTCAAAGAGGAGCAGATCAAAATTCCGAGATTTGCCTTTGATACTATTATTTTATCTGAGATTGCAGAAATTCTAAATAAACTGCTGAGTGTTATAGATCGAGTCTTGGAAAAGGAGTACAAGATGAAAATAAATTAATCCAGAGCAAATGTAATGGATTGCATTTGAATGAAGTTAGGTGATACTGGTAATATTAGATCAGGAAATGAAGTCTCAAAGGAAGGTAGTAAACTAGCTACCGATGGCAGAAGTAAGGACGACATAAATTGCAGACTAGAACGAGCAAGGGTGGCTTTCCTTAAGAAAAGAAAATGACTTCGAACACTAGTATAGGAATAAGAAATATTTTTGAAGACTTTTGTCTAGAGCGTGGCATTGTACGGTAGTGAAACATGGACTGTAACTAGCTCAGAAAGAATGATAATAGAAGCGTTAGGAATGTGGTGTTACAGAAGAATGCTGAAGCTGAGATAGATAGATCCAATCACGAATGCAGAGATACTAAATCGAATTGGAGAACAATTTGGCTAAATTTGACAAGAAGAGATGGAATGGTACGACAAATCTAGACACACCCAGGAATTCTTCAGCTAGTTTTTGAGAGTATTGTATTGGATAAGCATGGTAAGGGTAGAGTATGGCTTGAATATGAGAAGCAGATTAGAGCAGATGTATGATGTAGTTATTACGTAGAAATGAAAAGTTTAGCACAGGATAGTGTGGCATGGATATCTGCATCAAACCAGTCTATTGACTGTTGGCCCAAACGATAATAATAACAACAACAAAATGATCTGAATGATTGTCTGGTTGATAATGTTTGTATTAAAATAAAGTTACACAATACAAATACTCAAGATAACCTTGTTTTAAAAATGAAAAAGAAAATATCTTCGTTGTATAGCCATTTCTCCTAGTAGCTGTTAACTAGCAAGAACGAATGACTAGGTGTCATGGATTCCCTGGCTTGGATCACGTTCGGTCAAGGTCCTGATACACAACTTAACTGTCGTCTTAGATTCCGTTCGCCTGCCACGGCGTCCACATTCTCAGTTCCAGTTATAGACCTCTACTCTTATCGAGAAGTCGTAATCTCCAAGATCCTTGTCGAGATATGGTACTCGTACTGATTAGTGATAACCAGCCAGTCATGATCTAGTAACGTAGGTGCCCTAACATAATTGGTACACATTATGATCGACGAATGAATAACTAAGAAATGTACCTTTCTCCGCTGGCACTCAGTACAATCGATGACATGTTGAGAGCCAATGTCCAAGACAACTATCAGGCTCGAATGAAGACCAACATATTAAAAACCTACTTCCTTGTTCACACGCGAATTCAAATGGAATAAGGACAAACTGTTGCTTCACTTGGAAATATTATAAATCGTCACTGTATAAATCGTCCACTCACATCCTCTTGACATAACTTGAAATATTTTCCGTTTGTAGCTTATCGCCTCAAAGATTCGGCTTCGTACCAAAATAACTGGGTTTCTCAAGTATGTCACTATTTCATGCTGACTGGTTTACACCATATATGTACAGTATACAAGGTGTTTGGAAACAACGTGAACCGAGTTTATGAGCTTTAGAAGATTGGTCTTGTTGTTTAAAGGGGTCTAACATCTAGGTCATCGGCCCCAGATTGAGGTGAAAAAACTATTTATTTTCATAAAGTTTTTTATGTGTAATCTCAAAATATGGTTTTAATGTTATGTTGACTTTTTACTGCACACTATATCATGAGAACGCGTTTTACACATAGGTGCTGTAACAAGTACAATGTTAAACCTCTGCAAAACGTAAAATACGTAACAGTTAATTCCATTTACTTTAATTGTGTGGAGAATTGCATGTTAAATTTATAAAGCCGCAATTAATTTCAGGCACATTTATAATCAATTAAGTAACAAACTGTAAACATGTTAAGATTATTATATATAATTGTATATATAATGTGGTCGGAAACAACGTGCAATGAGCTTTACAGGATTGGTCTTGCTGATAAATAATTCGAAACAAAAAATAATTCGATATGTCGCACCGTTTTAATTTTATTAGCTGCTGAATTTAACCAATTCGCGGGCAAATTCAAATGGGCTTCCCGAGGTGGTGTTGATAAATCTGTACGTGGCTTAAGGTTGGCATCAAGGCACCAGTTAGAGATTTGAACACGGACCTCCAAGCTGACAGGTTCACAAGTGCGCTACGCTGACACCCACGTGTGTTCGTGTTTGATGCTGATTTCTCGGCAAGGCTCTCAATCCGGTCTTAAGACACGTACAGATTCAGCAACACGGTGGCGCAAAGCCTATTTCAACTCGCCCGCGAAGTGATCTGATTGGCTAAATTCAGTAGCCGATAAAATTAAAACGGTGCGAGATATAGAATTATTTTTTGTTTCGAATTATTTCTCATCAAGACAAAGTAAACCTCATTGCACGTTGTCTTCGACCTGTATATATATATACAGTTATATATAATAATCTTAACATATTTACAATTTGTTACTTAATTGATTATTAGACCCCGGATTTTTATGCAGTAATAGGTTAGAATGCAAACTAATTTGGTTGTTAGGATGTGTAGTCTAGGCCGCTTTTCCGTACTGTAGTGAGAGTAACATACATTCCAGGGGTTCTGACCTGCCGAACCGCTAGGGTCTATGCAAAGCTCATAACATAACCGTTGTGCAGATTAGCCTATATTTGTTACCCGCTTCAGTAAGTTTGCATTCTAACCTGCATTCTATCCGAGCTCTATTGATTATAAATGTGTCTGAAATTTAATTGCGGCTTTATAAATTTAACATGTAATTCTCCACACAATTAAATATAAATGGATTTAACTGTTATGTATTTTACGTTTTGCAGAGGTGTAACATTGTACTTGTTACAGCACCTATGTGTAAAACGCGTTCTCATGGTATAGTATGGAGTAAAAAGTCAACTTAACATTTAGACCATATTTTGAGATTACTCATAAAAAGCCTTATGAAAATAAATAGCATTTTCACCTCAATCTGGGGCCGATGACCTAGATGTTAGGCCCCTTTAGACAACAAACATCATCATCATCACCTCAATCTTATTAATATAAAAATGCCTTTCACATCATATAATTTGCGTGAATGGCTTTGGATTTTGTGAAAGCACGGGAATAGGCTACATTTTGCATGGAGAGAAAAAAGCGAGCTAACATGGTGGCGGCTGGAAGGGCCTTCAATGAACATCACACTGCGCTAAGTACAGTACATTAGCTCAAGAAACGGAGCACATGGTATTGTGCAAGTTCCTCGCAGATACACCTTACTTAGAAGCAATTGAACCTACATGTTTGATGCGGGTTTCCACAGAGCTCGTATCTTCTTGTATCTTGAAATTAGATCTAATAAAATATTAAGGCGACACACAATACCGTGTGATTATTTCTTTTTGAGCTTCTTTACTGTACACAGATCAGTAGGAAAACAAATACCCTTATGTCGTCTACGAGGACGTCATAAGGCTTATACACACCAAACTCAAAATTGCTTCTGTGCTAAGCCGCAGGTGGTTTGGGGGGGGGGTCTAGGAGTCATTTAGTATTGGGAAAGACGGAATTTTCATTTGTAAACTGTGTTCGTTGTACTCATTTTAGTGACCATAGCACTAATTTACATGTTTAAAGGTCCTGATATTAATAATAATAATAATAGTAATATTTTGCGAGCAAATATGTTCACCACATTAAGCGCATTGAATAAACATTTCAACTGCGCGATTGGAAAATGAGCAGTTTGAATAGTTAGTCTTCCACATGACATTGTCAGGAACATCAGCGGCGAAGGAGAGAGATCTTCCATATTTCTTCGTAGCGTAAAGAACACATTTGTGGGTTCAACCCCAACCAGTACGGTGGTATTTGAAGGTAATCAAATGTGCCAGCCCCGTTTTGTTTCTGGCAGTGTTAGGCCTCGGTATCATCCTGCTGTAGCCATTTTCAACTGGCCATTAGTTTCATTTTGTGCCCCGCATCGACTACTGACCACCGGTGTTTGTATATGTGGAATGTTAACGAAATTCCTGTGGGACGAAAGTCTGGCACCTCATCGTCTCCAAAAAGAAAGCAAAACATTAATGAGATGTAAAACCGACAATCTATTTTCTTCTTCGTAGCTATCTAGAGTCGTTTCTTGAAATCGAGTAAGAAGTTGCAAATATAAGAATAACTGAAATCTCCTCTGGGTACACTTGATTACCTGTGTTAGACAAAAGGAAACTAAGTTAGTAAATATGTCGAGATAAACACATGTGCAGAAGTTGTGAAATTTAAAATTAAAATCAGTGATAAATATTTCCGTGTTAATTCATTTTTGCGTAGCGCAGAGTTTTTCCGTGGCCATGTAAGTAAAATGCGTTTCTACTATAACAGGATTGATTTTTAGCCATACCTAACTACAAACTTACTTGTTTTACATACTGTATTTTGATTCAAAGTGGAGCTCATTGGCTTCTAAGCATTTATTCCAGAGCCCTGGTAACTGGGTCTCTCCAGTTTTCAAGAAGTCTTTCGGTTGGATGCCGAGCCATTCAAGAACACTCGTAATCGCTACATTGTTATCCTCAAACCACACTCCTTCCATTTCTGTTTTAAGTACACCTAACAAGTAAAAATCAGCGTAAAATCAATACCTGTACTGTACGGTCGAGTTCCACTTCAGTTTCTTGATGGTGTCCATGGTGATCTGGTAGTGTTAGGCGTCGGTATCATCCTGGCGTAGCCATTTTCAACTGGCCATTAGTTTAATTTTGTGTCCCGCATCGACTACTGACCACCGGTGTTTGTAAATGTGGGCGGGAGACGGTTCTTTCACTGCAGTACACAATGACGGGTTGGTAGATGCAGTATCAAATGAACATTGATCCCTGATGTCCAAGAGTTAGTTAAGATAAGAAACTGTTCTGAAGTCAACGAAACGTAGCACTAATGACAGAGGAAGGCTATTTTTATTCGTAGTCACCAGAGGCCTTAATTTATTACTTTAATTTTTGGGAGGAAGGAAGGTTTACTTTATATAGTTAATTTTAACACATTATTATTATTGTTATTATTTCTAACTAGTTTATGATAATTGTTATCATTTGCCACTACATTTTGATACACTGAAATGAGACTTATTGTGATATTGAGGGATAAGTAAGTAAAGCAAAGAAATATGTTGTGTTACTGGAACATCAAATAAAATGGCTGTGCAGTTCGGGTCATGTAGATGTTACCTTACATTCAGGTGATTGTGGGTTAGAATCCCCACTATGGGCAACGCTGAATATGATTTTCCGTGGTTTCGGCATTTTGCACACTAGGGAAGCTGGGGCTGTGCGTTAGTTAAGGCCACGGTCGCTTCTTTCCCGGTCCTGACCCTGTACTATTCTATCGTCGCTATAAGAGCTGAATTGGTGCGACGTACACTCAAAAAGAAATGACTAAAGGCAATTTATTGATTTTTTATTAGTTACGTAGTTTTGTCCGATATTGAATATAATAATTTTGTTTGCTGTTACTGAAATATAAAACCAATTTTCTGTGCTAATATAGGTTTCATAATGAAGAATGGAACATTTCTGATCCCTGAACAAGTTCCTTATAAGAAACTGGTTAGTGTAGCGTTTTTAAATGCTGCTTTAGATTTTCTGTTCATTCACCTCTCTTCTACATCTCAGACTAGACTGAACTATTCCTAAAATCCCGAGAGGGATCGAAAGATTATGGCTTCACTTCGCCAAGGTCACGAACCTATTGAAAAAATCGGTCTCGCGTGTATTTCAGCTACGTTTTAAGTGATTCAAACAACACTGATATCCCGAACGCTAAGCCACCTTTCTTCTTAGAACTAACCGTATTTCGGAGTAGATTTTATTAACCACCAACCGAATAGCTCCGGGCTTCGGTTACCACCCACCCACTCTCTTCACGAAAAAGGAACAGGCTTTGAAGGATTGTGGACAGAGAGGCCAGAGATCTGGAGCTCTTAGGCCACTGGTTCGTAAACCCCTTTACAATTATGTATTGCACCCGTCCACCTCCCGAGTCCCAGACTAGCATTTATCTCAGGTGTGTCGGTTCATTATTTAAGTCATCAAATATATATATATAACGGCATAATAGAACACGGGGATGAACGGAGCAATTAAAATTAAAATAGGGAAGGCTCGATTGTAAACTTGAATTTAAGGACTCCATGATAGGACTAGGAAGTGACTGTTACTTTAAAAAGGGCATCATCTAACTACAATAAAAAGATTATGAGAGTGGTTTACTTTGAAATAATTTGCCAGAAGGGGCGGTTTATTAGGCCATCTGACGTATGAAACTTTGATACATTTGGCAACGACATTTAAATTTCCACACATGTTACATACACAAATCACTTACCATACCGCAAGTGGTATCAATATCATGCTGGGTTGCTTCTGAAATAAAATGACATTTTGGAGGTATAATTTACGGATCGATTCCATTTGAATCGAACCGTTGTTCAAAGATATAGCTTCCTTCTATCGGGAGCCCGAGCATAACCCATGTTACGGTCGGCTTCCCGATTTAACTAAGATGACGTACTCCGGCTATATACATTTTTCCGAGACCGGTGCTCGGACTGGGTAATGTTTCTCGTGAAATGCGAAAACTGGATTCCACGGACAGTTCCTATCTTACGATATCCAGCTGATGCCATACCACTGAATCAGCATTTATATTTTATTTACGTGTGATTTGAAATGTTGCAAAGTAGCCTCAACAGACTACTGACACAGATGAGATAACGAGAAGCGGTTGGGAAATACCGTGGCAAAGGCCCCCCTCGCATCGCGAGCGAAGTAAACAAACACGCCAAGTATTACTGTAACATCGTCCCATGCGGAAACCGTACAAAAACGAGGTACCAAATGACTCTAATATTATCATTCTCATTATTCAACATACGAATAGAGGGATGTTGTCACCAAACAATTTAATCCACGATCGTCAGAATATTCATGAAATTATTATTATTATTATTATTATTATTATTATTATTATTATTATTATTATTATTATGATTATTATTATTATTATTATCGACGGTTCCTGGCACTGTCACGTTTGATTAATATCGTCATTATTATGCGGGACGCAAACACAAATGGTTATTACTGTTATTATTAGTATATCCCTCTCGTGGTTATTATTATTATTATTAATGAATAGGTGACTCAAGATATTATTATTATTCACGTCACTTAAGAGGTTATTATTATTAATGGACCGGTCACTTCCGCCAAAATATATATAGATATCGGTCGCAATTACAAATATTTCACTGATCAACCAACGACATCATTACTGTTATTATTATGACAATTATTATTAATCTGACCGCGATGATTTAGCATCGTCCTTACATTATTATTATTATTATCGGTTGCATATTATCATTTAGATTCCCGTTTAACATCTTTATCAACGCTCATTTAATTAAGGCGGTCCAATCCTTTATCTGCAATATTTATTATTATTATTATCACGACATCATGATTGTCCTCGCTCGTCATTACAATGAATACAATATACGACCATTTATGTGGAATCTGAACTCTCATTATCCTTAGATCCGTTGTATCTCAACGAATAGCTGTGCAGTCTATTTATTTCGTACATGCTGTCACGGGTCCGAATGCTACCCGCTGCGTAACTCAGTATTTCTCTGTGACACTGCCCGTACATTTTACACTCATATCAATATCCTAAGTGTCTCTCGTACGGAATTTATTTTCCTTCCTATCTCAATATTCCTTGATTCGTTTATTTCTCACAGAATTATCAACTGACTTATTTATTCATTTCTGACATCGTACGACCTTTTATTATCTGACTGCAGATTCTCTCACTTTTTCTATCTCGTTTTGATCTACGCCTTAGTTCATTCTCCACAAATAATCGTAACATCTTGAAATTATATTTACCAAAATTTGACAATCATGGTTTCGTAATATTAGTCCTACGTGTTCCGGCTAATGAATCGCAACTTTAAGACACGACATTTATACGTAAAGAAATATTGGACCGTAATTTAAACCACACGTTCATAACATGTACGGATTATTAGCACCGATCTACATTTCAATATTATTAATTGATCAAATTAAATTACCACGCACTTTAATTCCGAATTAAAAAACGACCTCCCGTCATTAAATGATTCCCAATAAACTCAACACCTGATCACATAAATTTATTATTACGCACTGCTCACTAAATATTCCAATATCACATGAATTATCATTATATCCAAATTATATAAAAAAAATATCTTCACAAAAAATAGTTATATTATTTATTTATTATTATTATTAATAAAAAAAATAGTTTCGTCTGTTACACGGTAGTTCACTCCTAATATGTTTAACGCATAACCCCTTTCACAAACTTGATTTATTCTGGCACTAAACACTCCAGATATGATTTACTTTGAATATTATATTAATCGCATCTCACAAATTTAACAACTTCACTATGAAATATGACCATATTAATTACAACAAAACACAACTGGTATGGCGAAGCTGGATTTTCCTTCCATGTCATTACATAGCTCGTTAAAATGATAAAACAGAAAACACCTATCGGGTCTTATTTAACTACCATAACCAAAATCAAACGTAAAGAAAATTATTGACTACAAAGAAATATGAATGCATGCATGACTTAACGTACTACACTATATATACAAATTTACATCTCCAACAAACTGAATACATAAAAGACCCGATTATTTACATTATTATTATTTACTACTGTCCGTGCTACAAATTTAGGATGGGGTCGTTAAGCGACCCATCTTGTTACAGAAGGTAACCAAGTATAATCAAATTATTCCCATTTTTCCCATCACGATAACATTTCCCAAATATTATTTACAATTTAGTACTCATCTTAGTTATCGGTATTCCATTACAGCTTTGCAGATGAGAGGCTCCTCCGGCCCCTCTCTGCGTTTTACTCCTCCATTCTTGATGGCGTAGTTCCACAAAAGATTTCCTGGCACATTACCATTTTACACTGATATCTTGATTACCACAAACCTTCACCATTTACAACGTTAACACTGAATATTTTAACTTGGAGACAACAAATTACTATCCTAGACCCAAGAATTTAATATTTACACTATTTAATCTTCGTCCAACTACCGCACACTGGACCTGGACACGTACGACGAGGTGTCAACTTTTACGCCCGTCGCGATACGCCCGATTCATACGGCATTCTTGACGTGTTCATGACATCGGTTCGATATAGCAAAGTACAGGCTACTACTTCCTTAAAGTACTGTTCGTCACACAGTCTATTATGTACGTACTTATTGTGATATACTTTATACTACTCTCTTGCAGTGTAATTACTTTACATCACTGATATTCATAAATGACAAACACTGTCCTACATTAACTATTTCTAGTTCATGTTGCTTGAGCGCGATCACATTTTACAAACACTGGCGGATGCTCGCTCCATTAAATGACTGTACGTCCGTAGAATTCTAAGTTATCGGCGACCAACAGTTCAGCTCCCGATATTCAATTCAAGTGTACCACGACCGTCAATTCAGCTCCCGAGATTCACTTCAAGTGTGCTGCGACCGTCAATTCAGCTCCCGAGATTCACTTCAAGTGTGTCACGACCGTCAATTCAGCTCCCGAGATTCACTTCAAGTGTGCTGCGACCGTCAATTCAGCTCCCGAGATTCACTACAAGTGTACCGCGACCGTCAATTCAGCTCCCGAGATTCACTTCAAGTGTGCTGCCGAGGATCCCTTGCCCCGTATATATGGATGAAGCCTTTTTCCCGCGGATTCGTTGACGTCATACCCCTTAGGGAGGGGGGTGGATTTTTAATATCGGTACTTGCACTCCGAATTGGAAGTTAAAATTTACATCAAATCAATCCACTCCGCTAACATATCTGCTGGATTAAATATGAACTCCTGGTGATCACAGATTTAGGAGATACGGGTGGATTTAGCTCCTCACATTTCGCGCCTTCGGTAGCGTCCCTTACAACGTGGTCTTCTTTCAGCCAATGAGATTCAAGCTGTCTGGTTTCCAAGAAATCCAACCTTCAATTTATTTAATTTGCCAATAATTATTGATTATTTTTCCATGCGTGACATCTAATAAATTCATTACATCCATCCGTGTACTCACAATAATTTATTACTGAATACTTTTGTAGTTACGGAAATATCTCATCCATCATTCCTTAAGATGGTATCCCTGAGCCTTCCATTAAATTTTTACGATTGGCCGGCAAGCGGTCACGTGATTTAACTCTCCACCTGCTCGAACTTAGGCCAGCGAACGTACACGCGGCCGCTGTAATTTTCCACGAGGTCACGGACTTTCCGTCCTGCCAAAAATATCCCAAGGTATTACTCATGTGGTGAGTTTCCTTTGTATGACTCTCCCCCTTTCTCTTTCTGACCAAGACTTATTTGTAGACTTGTATTTCCTTGTTCGCCAACTAATGAGATTCCCTGCTGTGAAGTAGCTAAAAGTTGTCGTGTTGAGCTAATCCGTCAGGCTCCAGTCTGTCGTCCTTCCTTCGCTCTGATTTCGACATTACATAAACGAAATATTTTCAACTACACTTCTGTATTTCAATAAATGTACCATATATTATTTTACCGATCAAATCATGACTGACTATGGGCCTAAGTCACTCGGGTTCAGTATATATATTTCCCATTTCATGAACCATTGCCGGTGGAGACCTGAAGAAACATTCTTGTTTACCTTAGGATGGCCTTACTAGGGGGATTCTGCGCTGCGTGATAGCAGTAATATAATCCTCTGGACCCGATCTGCAGGGATCCTGCAAATTGGGTGGTTTGTAAACTTGTCGGGACCGGTCGAGCCGACACAACTCACGTCGGGTTGTTGATCAGGGCGACCACACAATCTCAGTGACAAAAAAGGCAGTGTAATTCCCATTTTTTTTTAAACTTGTACGCAACCGCTTCAACGTTTGACAATACGAAGTCGAGTTGATTGTCGTGCCTTTCGGCATAAATTCCACGTGCATCACACCCTCCATGTCAAAGAACAATGTCGCCATTACCTTTCCTGCTGAAGGTTGGACCTTGAACTTCTTTCGTGGTGGTGATGTGGTGTGCACCCATTCCATCGATTTTCTCTTTGTTTCGGGGGTGAAATAGTGTACCCGCTTTCATCCGCTGTAATGATTCGCCGCAAAAACTCGTCTCCCTACACAGAATACCGTTGCGAAACTGCCAGCGACGATTGGAAACGTTGTCCCTTGTGAACATCCGTGAGCAGACGTGGGATCCATCTTTGACATATTTTACGAAATCTAACTAGCCGGTGAATAATGGAGAATACACAGCCATACGAAATGTTCAGCATGCTGGCAATTTCCTGCAGTGTTATGCGCCGATCCTCTCTAATGATCCCATCTACACGGTCAACATTTGCAAAGGCACTGGACGTAGAGGGCCTGCCTTCGCGATATTTGTCCGTGATATCCGTGCGTCCGGCGTCAAATTGCTTACACCACTTTACAATACCTGGACGAGAAACTGGACGCTCACGATATACAGCAGTGCTTTCTCGATGAGTGCCCGTGCAATTGAGCCGGTTAGTCCATAGAAATCGGATCGTTGCACGAACCTCCCATTTGAGTGAACATCCAGTAGACGCGCCAGTGAGCCTAGCCCGCTCTGCACACGCAACACGACCGGATAACATACCACCCTTCCTGTCGGACGTGTCAGCAGTTACTGTAGCTTGCTCCGCATTGGTCACGGTCACGACACACAGCGTGCTCTCGCGGCGAGCTAGTGTAACTTACTTTTTGATTCGCCCTCGTAACAATGGGACCATAGCTGATTCATATTAAATATTAGACATCAAACTTGGTATGAGAGGGCTCTACTTTTTGTTCATCTCTGAGCTATTCCATGTGCGCCTAAGGTGTCGCATATAAATAATAGATACATTTGGTGCAGTCGAACTCAACTACGTGAAAGTATTGGGAAGATACCTCGGATGTACTATACCAAAGCTTATGTGGTTTGTTTGAATTCTCCATTGGTTGTGAATCTGCTTGATAATCAACTCTGAAATTCACCGATATCGCTATTTGTGTCACTTTCTTTTTGCTAGTGGTTTTACGTCACGCCGACACAGATAGGTCTTATGGCGACGATGGCAGAGGAAAGGGCTAGGAGTTGGAATGAAGCGGCCGTGACTTTAATTAAGGTACAGCCCCAGCATTTGCCTGGTGTGAAAATGGGAGACCACGGAAAACCATCTTCAGGGCTGCCGATAGTGGGATTCGAACCCACTATCTCCCGGATGCAAGCTCACAGCTGCGCGCCCCTAACCGCATGGCCAACTCGCCCGGTATTTGCGTCACTTAAATTTAGTCATACATTATTTTACTTATGTTACCTCTGACGTTGGTCCCAACTACCCGAAGGACTGTCTGATGATCTTTGTGAATGGATACGCAGCGTAACTGGGTAAACGTTCGCCTTGTGCACTGAAGGTTGGGTTATCGAATCCTGGTGTTGTTCACCAACAGTGATGATGGCTTAAATACGTGAAACCCGTGTCAGTAGATTTACGGACACGTTAAAGTACCCCTCACACGAGCGAAGAGAACACCACCCACCCTGCCACCCTCCCACCAGTAGAGCAGAAACACATTGCTAAGACGATTGCTGGTCAGCGGATGGCCTGAATTTCTTGGAATATACCGTGGTCAGGGTGACTACACCGTGAGTCATATTGGTTGGCTTTCAGCGTATGAGGCAGTTGTTCACTTGGTCTCACGAGGCTGAATCAACCCCATTTCAGGCCTCAGTCTAGAATGTCAATTTCTGGACTGGCTGCGAACTGAACCCACGGCCTTCAGGTAAAAGGTATGCTACATATGCAAAGTACCCCTTTCCTTAACACAGTTCCATTACTCTGGCGTAGTAGGTGAAAATCTACTTCTACAGTGTTCTCATTTCACGGGGGAACTTCGATCATTCTGCCGCTGGCCAACTTCCGGCTCTCTCAACTGCAGCGTGGGAAGCCAGGTGACAGGTGACAAAACGAGGAAACTAGATAACGGATTCCGACTTTCACTTTCCCGCAGGGAGCGTGTTCCGTTACTACCGACAAATAAAACATTTAGCAACTGCAGAATAAAATAACCTCACGAATTTAACTATTATTATTAAAAAATACTGGACATGTATACAGGTTTATTACTCACCATTTCTTTCAAATACTAACTTATTGAAAATGACCTCCTTCCGTAGTAAGATATACCTTACCGAGCTCGATAGCTGCAGTCGCTTAATTGCGGCCAGTATCCAGTATTCGGGAGATCGTGCGTTCGAACCCCACTGTCGGCAGCCCTGAAGATGGTTTTCCGTGGTTTCCCATTTTCACACCAGGCCTTAATTAAGGCCACGGCCGCTTCCTTCCCACTCCTACCCCTTCCCTGTCCCATCGTCGCCATAAGACCTATCTGTGTCGGTGCGACGTAAAGCACATAACAAAAAAAAAGATATACCTTACGTCATTTAAACAAATTATTTGCCACTTTCTGTAATTCCGCTTCGGTATTTGACTGTAGTGCACGTGTTATTTCGACCTCCGTTATTTCTGTTATACGAGGATTATTTGCCCTTAGGGATTCCTCAAAGGTAATATCCACAGTAAGTTAGGTTGGCTGATCTAGGGGGACATAAACCTGTCCTAATTATATGATCATAAAAAACTGGGCGTAAAAAGTCTATAGAATTAAGTATAGCACGGGCTGTTGAAAATATCCACAATCCTTTTCTTCTTGCCAGTTTATTGAAAATAGGACGCGTAATTGTCACATACACATCTGAATTCACACGACCATCAAAAAATATAGGTCCCATTATTCGCCACACGCTTACCGCTCACCATACCCGACTTTTAATGCGATACAATCGCACTTCCTGTACAATATGCGGGTTCTCAATACTCCACAATCTCACATTTTGAGAATTTACATGTCCACAAGCATGCATGAGTGCCTGGTTAGTCATAACCATTAGCTTTGATCCAAATTTCCATTGCAAACACTTTCACGAAAGCACTTACAAAATCTTATTCTTTCGGAGAAATCACTCTGTGGTAAAGTTCCTGCACACACTTTATTTTATTTCGTAGAAATTGATTTGATTGATTTGATTGATTGATTGATTAATTGATTGATTGATTGATTGATTGATTGATTGATTGATTGATTGATTGATTGATTGATTGATTGATTGATTGATTGATTGATTGAAATTTTTGTAGTCTGATCGCCTTGTCGGCCGACTACAGGGATATCTTTATTTTCTGAGCTAGACGACGAAGTGATTTTCTGGGACTTACTTCTAACCGCGCCCGGATATCCCCAAGATAAGTTAAAACGTATATTTTCCATTTCCTCTGTAAATCAAAATCTAAACCTCTTTTACTCTACTTTTCTCTCAACTTTGAAACGCAACATTTTTTAGGAATTCTAGAATCAGGATATTTACGAAGGAATCTCCAAACGCATCATCTATAGTTTTCCGTTGTTTACGTAACACTCCACCAAATAAATTCACTGTTCAGTCGAATACATTATCTTCCAATCGTTTCCTTAATACACAAGCAATGTACACAATAATACACAGGCAACAGCCGCGCATACTTTCTGGTGCAGTTTACGGAAGTAACTAACTCCTGGGATGTTTAGTCATCTGGCTTCCGATTCTGCAGTTGAGAGCCGAAATTAGTAAGTGACAGAATGATACGAAGTTTACTCGTAATATGAGAGCACTGTACTACTACTGTGGCCTGCATAATAACGACCCACTTATTATTATGATGATGATGATGATGATTATTATTATTATTATTATTATTATTATTATTATTATTTCGAGGTATCCGTGGTTCACAGACGGATAAGAAGCGCCTGGGTTGAATGGCGGGACAATGAATTAACTTGAGCAGAACACCACAAATTATGAAATTTTATTTCTTTCCTTTTCTTTTTTTTTCTAGTTTAAAATTGATAGATAGAAAATTGAATGAAGAACAGAAAAATATGACGGGTTATTAATGAATTCGTCAGCTCTAACAATGTAAGGGACTTAGAAGTCCGAACATCAGGTACAAAAACTTGTCTCAATTACTTTACTTTACTTTAGTTACTTTACGAAGAAAAGAGCCTTATTGCTCTTGATAGGTAAAATATTTACAAGAGAACGATTTGCTCCCAGAAGGTACACTACTCAGGAGTCTGAGCTCCGACAAACCCTAGTCTAGCCTCGCAAAGGCAGCCAGTTTCCTCTGATACACTGAAATTACACTAGGCCACATCGGGTGACATCACTTTAAAGTTTTCATCAATTGATCCACAATAGCATTGATCACTGTTCCTAAATGGAACCAGAATCAAAGAAACAGTTACTCTAAGAATAATACAGGAGACACAGAGGCGTAATTACTCATACTACATGGCCTTAATGGAAAAAGGAAATGGTTGCACATAACCGGCCATAAACAAAATCCAAGGAGGTGAAACACCTGCCCTACTTCTAGAAATTGTTAAATCCCTAAGTTGGCATACAGCGCAAGGATACAGGGGCTAGTGCTATACTGTTCGTGGGTTACTAAAGGGGAAACGTTAATGCCAAGACAAGAATTAAGAAATTTAGAGGTTGAAAGTTTTAGTCGCCCAATGCAAGGTGGAATGGGAAACGACAGAGGGTCATCACTCTTTGTTCCCTTACATTACATATTTCCCAGTAGGGAATAGAACCAGAGCCCTCAGACTTGCCGAAAATTCTACATTTAAAACCACCAGTTTAAAAAATGCATTAAAAGAATGGAGGTTGAAACCTTCCCTCATACTACCCGCAGGAGCTATCACATGTCAAGGTAAATTCTGCTATTACCTTGAGTCGCTGGATCTTCCCCACGCAGGCTTCGTCTCGGCCTCCCTTAGGTCAAGTCACACTCCCAAGCACTGCAGCGATTCAGACAATACGACCCTAAAGTGCCATGACTTTACAGTAACCTAAGGGGAAGCTTCCAGTACTTTTAACTGACAGGCTGGATTTCTGTGCGCACCCCTCGGTTTTAATTGGCTAGAGAACATATATCCAAGTACCTGATAGGTTGATCACAATCGAGGATTAACTAGCAGAAGTACTTTGGTACATTAACGAAAAACAATCAACAGGAAAAGGTTTACCAATAACATAAATGAAATTTCCTAAGCTCTAGGTTGTTTTATAGTCCATAAGAGTGCACTAATAAATCGATGGTAGAGCCATCTAACAGAAGACGTTGGTTTCTGGAGTTCGCAAGTTCAAGTCTGTTGACATAGATGGCCTTAGAGAAGGCGCGTAGTTTAAATAGCCGTGGAAGGTGTACCACTGGAAAACTTATTATTGTTGTTATTATTATTAATATTATTATTATTATTATTATTATTATTATTATTATTAGAGGAAAGTGCCCATAACCGGACCCCTCCCTCTAATGCGGAACGCCAACCTCTTGGCTCTGTATTCTCCTGAACTCTAGCGGAACCGAGTGAAAATAGTAGTTTAGGCATCTACCACTCTGTAGCGAAGGCACACTCCACCTGCTTCACGTGTTGCTTATCAGTTCGCCATTACGTGTTCTGACAGTGGTAAAAGTTTTTACATTGTGCTATATGATTCGTTATTTCTCCCAGATATAGGCAGGTAAGCCTTTCAAACTCTATATTTTCTTACATGGTAAGGTTTAAGGTTAATGTTATCACGAAACCATTTCATATACATTTGTGGTTAGAAATGTATTGGGTTAAGGAAATGTTGGACCCCCCACAGTTGCCTAAATCGGACCCCTTATATTTCGTGCTTAAAGTCTGCCTGTATTTGTACACACCCATATTCTCTTGGAATTCTGTTGCAGATTCCAACAGGATAATGGAGAAGGTTGATCAAAGAAAGTGGAGTACGTCTAAAATGACTAAAGCTATTGACGCTGTTCGTAAAAAGAAGATGGGTTTGAAGAAGGCCAGTAAACAGTTTAGTGTTCCGAAAACAACACTCATGAAGTTGTCCAATATGAAGTACGGTACACCTGATGATGCAGCAAAAACAAAAAGAGGCAGACCTGCAGTTTTGGGTAAAGACCTTGAAGAAGAGCTGGTTCACAATTGTCTTGCTATGGAAGCTTCTTCTTTGGACTTACTCGTAATGACCTGCGAAGAAAGGCCGTACAATTGGCAGAGAGAAATAACATTGCCTATTCTTTCAAAGACGAAATTGCTGGGGAGAAGTGGGTTCGTCTTTTTCTACAACGCCACAAAACGAAACTGCCAGAAATAAGGTCTACTGGAACATCCTATAGAAGGGCTTTTGGGTTCAGCAAAGAAAACACTCAGAAATTCTATAACCTTCTGGAAGATCTATATGAGAACGGTAAATTCATTCCTGACGTAGTTTACAACGTTGATGAGAGCGGCATCACTGTGGTACAATCTAAAGCAGCAAAAGTACTTCGGCTTAAGGGTAAAAAACAAGTAGCCGCTTTGACATCAGGTGAACGTGGGTCATTTATAACGATTGCTGCTTGTATGAATGCTAGTGGCTCACTTGTGCCCCCTTTAGTAATCTTTCCGAGGAAAAATATGAGTTAACAGTTGAATAAAGGGGATCCAACACGAGCAATATTTGCAGCGCACCCTTCAGGGTGGATCCAAATCAACTCCTTCGCTCAGTGGTTTCGACACTTCATCGAGTTTGCCAGTCCTACAAAGGTAAAACCTGTACTGTTGCTCTTGGATGGGCACTTTAGCCACACACAGAATATTGATGTGATCGACTTGGCAAAAACAAATCATGTTACAATTATGTCGCTGCCACCTCACTCCTCACACAAACTACAACCTTTCGATAAAACTTTCATGGGTCCTCTTAAAGTTTACTACAGCGAGAAAATCAGGCAGTGGTTAAGGCACAATGATCGTTCTGTCAATGCTTTTGATGTAATGGAACAATTTGGCAAAGCCTATATTAGATGCCAAACATCTCAAATAGCAATCAATGGATTTAAAGTAACGGGCATATACCCCTCGAATAAGAAGCTGTTCTCAGATGCCGAATACATTGAAGAGCCAAACAACAAACGAGATTGCTCTTTCTATGAATCTGTGTTAAAGAAACAAACAGGAGGAAATTGGAGCTTTACAGAGAACAGAGAAGAATGTGATGTGGACGAACCACAAGTTATTGAAGATCTCGATCCAAACCAACCATCAACATGTACACTTGAGGATCCACAGGGTTCCACATTTTCTAAGATAAGCCCGTTTGACATTAGTACCATTCCAAAAATCAAAAAGAGGACTCACAATAGGGGGACGAAAGGCCTGTATTTCTATGGTTATCAAATCTACGCCTTATAAAGCTCAATTGGTAGAAGCTAAAAGAGCTAAGGAAGCCAAGGAAACTGAAAAGAAAGCACGGAATCCTGCTCAAGGACATAAAAGCAATCGTGGCCGGCGACGTCGTTCAGCAGTAGAGCCTTCAAGAAAGGACCAAGGACTCGTTAAAAGGCAACTAAATTTTGAGACAATGTGAAAGAAACAAGCACCGGAGATGAAAACAGCGTTTCATCTGGAACATCTGAATTGGAGCATCTCCCGGGATTTTCCACATCCAAAGATTGTGATGCTTGGTGCATGTTTTGTGACAGCAAATTTTCGGAGGATTCCAAAGGAGAACTTTGGGTCATGTGCGTTATGTGCTCGCTGTAGACCCATGTGGAATGTGTTGGGGTTGAAAGGGACGTGTACATTTGCGATTTTTGTCGCTGAACGATTTAATTATGCTATATATTTTTTGTCTATGTTGAATACATTATGCATAATTTTATACCGAATCTGTAAAACTTATATTATACTTCAAAAATTGATTAGGCTATGTTTTCTCTGATTTAATACATTTTTCTAATTTTGTTTAGCGTTATTTTGATTATTTGTTACAAGGGGTCCGATTTCGGCAAATTTTTTCGTATTACCGAAGTGTAGGATTTTAGGAATTTCTTAAAATACTAATTTTTAATTATATTTTCTAAAAGTAAAATGTAAACGGTTACCTTCTTAAGTAAATATTACATGCTCTTGAAACATAATTTCATAATATTTTCTATTTTTTCTTCATCAGAAACAAAATGGGGGCCTTTTTGGGCACTTTACTCGTATTATTATTATTATTATTATTATTATTATTATTATTATTATTATTATTATTATTACTAAAATATCGCTGTCACTCAGAACGATCGCTGTTTACAGATTCTATAATAAAGTGAATGAAGATTACTTAGTTCTACGCAGATTTTCTTGTTGGATTTTGATAGCTGCTTGGTTTGTCGATAGCTTTGCAGCTAGACTGTTTGTATTTGCCTCACTATTGGGCGTCATATGTATCTTCACCTAACTGTCCTTTGTTTTAACTTCCTTGAATAAAATAATAATCTGATATATCCGTAAATAGGGCGCCAAAGTTCATCAAAATTGATCCGTCCAATTTAGATAGAACATGATAATGTTGTCTTCTCTCCCTGGGCGTGTCCATAAGGCTGTGTACTGGTACATTCACCAAGGGTCTAACCCACTGGAGACGATTAAACGGACGGGAATTCTGCCAAAGTTATATATCCTTAAATAAAATCTCCACAAGGATTTAGAATAAAATAGCTATATTATAAAATAAAATTATCAACGGAAATCTGTTTCACCAAACATATAAACAACTTCACAGCAAACCGAAGAAAGTTTAATGAGTTTTCCGCCAACGCATTAATATATAAGGCTGAAATAAATACATGAAAATCAAGAACTACGATCTACTACTATTTTGTAGTAATCGTGTAGTCAACGGCGAATTATGATAACTCAATATTTTGAATAACATGCACGATTTTTCAGGGGTTGATGCACATGCACTTGATATCCTTATTTACATAATATTTATTATAGTGTACCTATTTAGCCACTCACTGATTTTAACACTAGGTGATCATAATTACTATTCGCTTTCCAAAAGAACACGCTGTCGGTTTCACAGAACTCGTCTACGCCTTGAAACCAGGCCGCAGACTGTGGCAGTTCAATAACACATACACGATATCAGACAACATAGAGCAGCTGACTGATACTGGGCCATAGACAGTGTGCAACTGACAAGTGATAATAGTCGGCAGACGACATACAATAGTCAACTTTAGGTATCCTATTCACAACGGACAGTAGATTCTTTACACTGGACGATAGATAATGGGCATCGGGCAAAGAACACTTGCCGATGAATACTTGTTAAAACACTAGAACCGCCGGAGCGGTAAAAATGACCGGTACGCATATTCCAAACTCAATTTTGACTACAGTATTTATTGTAGGACACGGAGTTGCAGTGACTTTTCCTGATTAGTGGTCAGAAAAATTCTTATTAAATATAATCAATTTTGCATGAATGGCTGGGGCATTAGTAACAGGTATACCTACTACCAGCGCAGCGATCATTTTGACCGCTGTAATAATTATGATAATAAAATGTATTATAACACATATCTCTCCTTGAGATATAATCATCTACTGATAATTATCCTATCAACAACGGTAATGTTCAAAAACACAACAATGGAACTCGGATAAATTGCGAATTGTACGAGCATTATTTCCTCTGCGTCTCCGGTAGTGTTATCATTCGTCAGCTTGTCACAGTACAGTAAACGTATCTCAAAAACCATCAGTTGCTGAGTCTATTGCATAAAGATATGTCTGAAGCAGAATGTGGTCCAGATATAAAGGACCTAACAAGAGAAAATTCATACGAAGATTACTACCAGTCAAGTGATAACTCGGAAAGTAGTGATTCAGATCACGCTGAAAGCTGGATTGTTCAGGTTGAAAGTAAGTTGATATTAGTATTATTATATCTATCAGCATAACACGTTTGGTGGAATTCCTTGATTTATACCGTATTCAAATTGTGATGATGCCTCGCATAGGATGAGCACTGACGAGTTTTTAATTATTCTAATACAGCCGTAGAAAGAGTAGCCCGTAAAGCATGGTATCATAGGGGATGCGACAGTCGAGGTAAAAGCCTCCCATGGCCACATAATGCGCCATTAGGTAGTGATGGCATCAGGGAGTGGACTGTAGCAGGCTGGGAAGATGGCACCTGGTTGGATTGCTTGCCATAGCCCCTTGAAAGAAAATCCAGGACTTACTCCGTATTCAAAGAGGCATGTTTCTGATGACAGTGTAACGAGTGCGTGGCGTCTTTTTATTGATAAATAAATATTGGGATTCATAAAGCAATGTACAGAAACAGAGGCAAAACGACAACAATGAGTAACCGTGCGTACCGAGAACGAAAATATAATAATTTCGGTAGCGGTAAAAATGACCGCATCAGTGGTTCCAGGTATATAATATATTCCGGCGGTTCTAGTGTTAACAGATACTTTAGTAAAGAATGGAGCGCATCCTACACGCACTTACTATATTGGCATCCACCTAAACCCTTCAACCTGTCACAACTTAAACAGCGTGGGTATGAAGTGTCCAGTCCAGAGAGAGAGAGAGAGAGAGAGAGAGAGAGAGAGAGAGAGAGGTCCTGCGGTTACAGATGATTTGCTACAGGGATAACCTCCAAGGACTTGCCATAACACGGTATTCCTTCCCCTTAAAACATTAACCCACCTGTTTTCCACAACTTCTCTTCCTTCCCCTACCTCCTGTATACCTACCATGTGCTGCGCATTGTTGCAAGGAGACCTAGCTTCATTTCTGTCCACTGATAGGACCCCAGTTATCTCCCTCAAACTGTCTACCTCTTACCTCATACTCCTAAATACCTGCTCACGCCCACAGTCCCTGCACCTATATAGCTTAGCCATTGTTTTGAAAGGTTATAGGGAACTATGTATAGAGAAACGTGGTGGGCTAGCGAGAGCTGATGAGTGCAGGGAACTAGACGTCATGTAAAGATGACTTAATTTGTTAGTTGTAAAATATCAAAGTATTGTAAGAAAAGGAACATAATCGTGTAATATTTTTTAAATGTTATTTGCCCCTACTTGCACAGTATGATATGAACCTGTGTGTAATTGGAATTGCGGAAGTGTAGAGTGTTGAATGTGAGGAAAGGAGCGTTAAGGACGGCACAAACAACCAGTCCCCAGGCCAGGGATATTAATCATTTACAATTAAAAACCCCTGACTCGCCCGGGAATCGAACCTGAGGCTGCCGGTTGACAGGTGGACGCGTTGCCCCCTACACCGCGGGACCGGACTATATACCATGTACTGTTATACTAGTTTATTCAAACCCCACGGCACTTAAGGGCCTTGGCCTTCCCAGCGACCGCTGTTCAGCCCGAAAGCCTGCAGATTACGAGGGGTCGTGTGGTCAGCACGACGCATCCTCTCGGCCGTTATTCTGGCCTTTCGAGACCGGGGCCGCCATCTCACCGTCAGATAGCTCCTCAATTCTAATCACGTAGGCTGAGTGGACCTCGAACCAGCCCTCAGGTCGAGAGAAAAATCCCTGACCTGGCCGGGAATCGAAACTGGGGCCTCCGGGCGAGAGGCAGGCACGCTACCCCTACACCATGGGGACGGCTAAGTGATATTATGGATGGGAAAATTTTCTACGGAAACTGGAGTGTTATCATTTGAAGTCAACTACGTGAAAACTCTTGCAGGACAAAATTCCGGCACCTCGACTCCTCCGAAAACCGCAAAAGGAGTTAGGGACGTAAAATCAACAACGTTAGTATATTATTATTTATCAGACCTTTTTCACCTTCTGAGAATGTTTCCCGTTACTTCCAGCTCGAGCTGACAGATCTGCAGTGCAACCCCGGCTCAACGACGTATTTCTGCAATCTCGAAATGTGCACAATGTTTATAAAGTTCCTCCTCGACAGCAATATCCTCGACAGTCCGGGCAAGCTACTAATGTTTTTTTTCAATGTTCGTTTACATATATGTATGCGAGCACGTTTCTGATGTGAAACTGATCAAGTTTTGGCAGTGTGAGAGTTTAATGGAGGGGCTGCCTGGCCGAGGCGGTAAAGGCGTGCTCGGTTCGCCCGGAAAGACGTGGGTTCGAATCCCCGTCAGGAAGTCGTAAAATTTAAGAAACGAGATTTCCACTTCCGGAGGTGCATATGACGCTGAGGTTAACTCAGCCTACACCAAAAATGAGTACCAGGTTAATTCCTGGGGGCAAAGGTGGCCGAGCGTAGAGCTAACCACCCTACCCCACCACGTGCCGCGGTTAACAATGGTGGAAGCCTTTACCTTCCACTCCTCCAAGCGCCTTCAAGGCCTGTACGGAGGTGTCTTTGTCTTTGAGAGTTTAATGGACTTAAATCTTCGCGCCGAGCTCGATAGCTGCAGTCGCTTAAGTGCGGCCAGTATCCAGTATTCGGGAGATAGTAGGTTCGAACCCCACTGTCGGCAGCCCTGAAAATGGTTTTCCGTGGTTTCCCATTTTCACAGCAGGCAAATGCTGGGGCTGTACCTTAATTAAGGCCACGGCCGCTTCCTTCCCACTCCTAGCTCTTTCCTGTCCCATCGTCGCCATAAGACCTATCTGTGTCGGTGCGACGGAAAGCAACTAGCAAATAAAATAAATCTTCGCAACTCGATATGGTTGATTATACCGCGAATCGTTGTTTCAAACATAGAACACGTTGTATAGACCACACTTATATTAACTTCATTTTAGTATTATGTTTCGTTTTTTATATTTGTTCCTTTGTTCCTTAGGTATTTTATATTTGTAATTAGTAGATTCAATTCATTGATATGTAAGCCGTACTGAATACCTTCTAATGAGGTTGTTGGTTGTTTGTCTGCCCGTTTTATTTTGGTTTTATTTTAGTTTGGTTTTGTTAGTTTGTTTGTTTTTGGCTGCTGACGTACAGTAGAGTTGGAAGAGGGGGAGATAGGCCTGACCTATCTCAAGCTAAAGTGTTGATTCGGTACGTCTGCACATGTAAAGTAGAGTAAAGTAGTGAATAGTGTTAGGTTAGATGAAGTAAGTTGTCAATGAGACAGTGAAAGATGAGCCGAGTTATGGAATCCGTCTCGGCAGTGAAATACAGGTGTGACAGCCTACATGTAGAGCTAGGCAATCCGCACACACGTGGGTTGTTACAGGAAGGAGTGGTGAGGAAATAACATTGACAGCTTAAAGGGTCTATGAGGTATCGGTTCCCGAGCCTCATGAGACATGCCTGGTCGTGACATTCCAGGGAAGGGTGGTAGCAGTTCCTCACCAGGGGTGATGTCGCGGCCAGACAGATTTAGGATAGATTTAGTATATATTCATGCAGTAAAGTAGTTAGTTTAGTTAGGTGGTGTGTTGCATATGAAGCTGGCGAACCGCCCATGTGCAAGATGCTGCATGGTAGATTTAGAAGTAGTTAAGTAGTAAGTAGTTAGTGCCTAGCTATAAATAGTTTGCGAGTGTTTATTTTGAATTGCATATTGGAACATTGTAACTGGGCGAAAGCTTGTTATGTTCAGTTCAATAAATTCATTCAAATTCATTCATTCATATTAACTTCATAGGTCGGATTTCAGGTCATGGAGAGCTTTGTTTTATAGGAAAAAGTAAATGCATGTGCCTGTAGGAAAAGTGATATTGTAAAATATATTATTACTTTTGTTATCGTATTATGTTTGATCATGAAGGTACTGAATGTAGATTTTGCTTCATCATATTACCACAGACACACTTTCCGCGACTGAAAGTATACATCCGTCTCCGTCACTTTCACCGATTAGCTGAAGCGTGATAGCGCGCGAATAACGCAAATCTCGGCCACCGCTGATGTAGACGTTGCCGTCTTCTCGAATACATTACAGAATTCCTTCTCCAGGCGACTGATGTACCTCTGTTCCATCCCGTGTAACCAGCCAACTAAAATAAAGTACTGTAGTTTATTAGAGACGTTGACATCGTGTACAAAATCTATGTAGAAAAACGACAGTGTCCTAACGGAGACTAAAGATAATTTTCATTTTGCTATTTGCTTTACGTTGCACCGACACAGATATGTCTTATTGCAACGATGGGATAGGAAAGGCCTAGGAATTGGAAGGAATCGCCGTGGCCTTAATTAAGGTACAGCCCCAGAATTTGCCTGGTGTGAAAATGGGAAACCACGGAAAACCATAATCAGGGCTGCCGACAGTGGGGCTCGAACCCACTATCTCCCGATTACTGGATACTGGTCGCACTTAAGCGACTGCAGCTATCGAGTTCGGTACTAAAGAGATGTAGGCCCTTTACCTTGGTGGAAGGCAGAACTCTTTCATTTCACTGTGTTGACGCTTTGTTTTCAATGTCTGTCTGTAAACTTCTCATCTGACTACAGTACACGTCGAAATTCATCGTCTGATTGCGAGGGAACAGCACCTTGT